>NC_044033.1:169195993-169497017 GCF_901765095.1 Microcaecilia unicolor
AGGGCTCGATAAACCTCAGGCACTAGGTCGCTGTGGTGCCTAAAAAATCAGACCTAGTGCCTAGGTTTTTGTCCTTTCCCATAGTACTTCTCTCTCCCCTGCTGGATCATCTCCCTACCTCCAGCCTCTTGATTCCAGCAGCTCTCTTACCCACCCTGCCTCCCCCTCCCGTAAACTTGCCTCGATTCCCCACAGAGGCAGCCATCAACATGCTCCTCTGGCCAGCATCGGGGCCTTCCCTTTGCTGTGTCCCACCAGTGAAGAAGCAGGAAGTTACCTCACAGAAGGCGTGGCCCGCCTAAGGGAAGGCCCTGCTGCCGACACTGGGGACCAAAGCAAGTTTTGAGGACCTGGGGGTATGTGGGTGAGGGAGAGATGCTGGACTTGGGTGGGATGAGGGGCAAAGATATATGTTAGACCCACCGTTGGGTGGGGGGCGATGGAGATGACCTGGGGATGTTGGAGGGAAATGGAGGAACATGGAGATGTGCTGGGCCTAGGAATGCTGGAGGAACATAGATGTACTGGATCTGAAGGAAGAGGAGCACAAGAAGGGAGAGAGATAAGGACCCAAAGGGGCAATGCTAAATATAAGGAGAGGATATAGACACTAAGAGGGCAGGTGCTGGACATGAGAGGGGGGGCAGGGATAAAGAGGAGAGACACTGGCAGGAAAGATAAGGACATGGAGAGAGAAGAAATGTCAAAGACAGAAGACCCTGGAAAGGCAGGAAAAACAGAGAAAAGCAGACCAAATCGAATGAGAAAAATAAAATGCTCAGACTACAAAGACAGGAAAAATATTTTATTTTATTTATCAGTTGTACCATATCAGCTTTGGGAAATATGCATCTCTGATATCTTGCATTTCTGTTCCTGTTTCTCTGGTATTGCTGGGGGTGTCTGTGCTGCTGGAGGGAGGGGGAGGGAGGTGTGCAAACTGGTGTAAATGTGCTGGGATGCAGGAGCTGGAAAGGTATGTGCAGGTGGAGATGATAAAAAGCTGGAAAGCAGTATTGAGAATTCAGTTTGGGAGGAGGATCATCATCATTAGGAGACAGCTACGGAGGGGGGAGTATACTATTACTACTAATCATTTCTGTAATGCTACTAGATGTGTGCAGTGCTGTACACATTATATGCAGGTACTTTCTCTGCCTGGGGCAATGGAGAGTTAAGTGACTTGCCCAAGGTCACAAGGAACTGCAGTGGGAATTGAACCCAGGTTGCCAGGATCAAAGCCCACTGCACTAACCATTATGTTACTTCTCCGCTCCATATGCCATAGCCAGATATATAAGATAGTGATTGACAGAACTGTGGATGTGTGATGGGGGGGGGGGGGAGGCAAGAGAACTATGGGGATGTGTGCATAGGCATAGATGCCATCTCTGTGGATGCTTGAGTACCCCCAATACTGAGTAAATGTCTTCACTTTGTCAAAGGAGGAATAATTTGTGTTGGGCTTAACAACCCCAATCATTCTGAAAAGTAAGCTCCCATGTGTGTGCTGCTGGGAGGCAAAGAGAGCTATGGGTAGGTGTGTGCATACTGGGGGAGGCAGAAAGCACTAGGGGGTGTGCTGGAGGGAGGCAGAGAGAGCGTTACAGGGGTGAGGGGTGGGTGTTTGCGTGTGTGTGTCTGTGCTGGGAGGGCGCAGTGGCATAGCTAGGGGGGCACAGGGGGAGAGGGTGGAGAGAGAAAGGGGAAACAGAAAGCAGTGCTGGACTTGGGGAGGGAGATTGAAGGCAGGAGATGGGGTGAGGCTATCTAGCCTTTTGACCCAAAACAATAGCAAACACTATTGAAAACCATAGCAAAACAATTATTAGACATAAGGGACAGACTATGCATGGTCCATCTATAAAAAGTCTAAAGTTGTTCCAATTGGATAGACAGTGCCTTAAAAGGAGAAGGACAAAAGATTTTTTTTTTTTTTTTTTACTTTTGACAGCTTTTTAATTTATTTGAAAGCTTCCCATATGTAGATATAAATATCATAAAATAACAATTGAATAGCACAAAAACAGCTTTAAAAAATTATTGCAGCTGCATAGAATTGTGGATTTGTATAGCCATGTCTCCTGGCACAATAAGGAGGAAAGGGGGAGAGAGGGGACAGGGAATGCTGGACTATAGGGGTGGAGGGAAGAGGGGATAGGGACATACTAGACCGTAGTGGCGGAGAAGAGAGAGGGGTTGGGGGGACAAGGAGATGCTGGGTTACAAGGGTGTAAGAAGGGAGAGAGAGAGGGGAGATATTGGCATGGTGGAACAATGTGGGGAGAGACCATGGCGGTTCTGAAGGGGAAATGAGTAAGAGGAGGATGGTAAGTATAGAGCAGTGTTCCCAAACCTGGTCCTGGAGGCACCCCAGCCAGTCAGGTTTTCAGGATATACACAATGAATATTCAAGAGAGAGATTTGCATGCACTGCCTACACTGCATACAGATCTCTCTCATAAATACAGTGCACTCCATTTAAGTGCACGTCGGATAAGCGCATGCTCTGTTTAACTGAATGCCGTACTTCGGTCCCATTTTTGGCGCCATCAATTTCTATGGGGACAAACTTCGGTTTAGCGCACCACTGATAAGTGCAAGATTCACTTATATGCATGGTTTAAGACTGCTCCTCTGCAGGAAAGACTCCGCATAAGCACACGCACGGAATATGGAAGCTGACTGGCACGTGACAAAGGGGCGATAAATTTGAAATCTCGTTGGTTAACTGCCACAGGCAGAATAAGCGAAAGAAAGTTGTTAGAGTGTACACTGGAGTCGTCGTCATTGCGTAACTGTAAGACTTTAAAACTGGCTGAACGAATAGAAGTTCTTAAAAAATTAGAAGACAAACAAAGTCAAGCATCTATTGCTAAAGAATATGGTGTCAATCCCAGTCAAATTTCACGTATCTTGAAGCAGAAAGATAAGCTTCTGGAAGACTGGCAAAACAATACAAATCCACACAGGAAATGTAAACGGGCGGGAAAAGCTGAGGATGTAGAAGATGCTCTTCGGTGGTTTTCTCAAGTCAGGAGCAGACAGTTTCCTGTCAGTGCTCCACTGCTTATGGAGAAAGCTAATCAGCTAGCTGAAAGTCTTGGACTAACTGAATTCAAAGCCACTGTTGGATGGTTGGAAAGATGGAAGGAGAGGAACAACATAAAATTCAAGAAACAGCATGGTGAAAAACAAGACGCTGATGACTTTGGTGCTGAAAATTGGGTTGTTTCAGTTCTTCCTACCATCTTGAACGAGTTTGCACCGCGTGTCATTTTCAATGCTGACGAAAATGGTCTCTACTGGCAAGCGATTCCTGATGGAACACTTGCATTCAAACAAGCCAAAACTACAGGAAGTAAAACGTCGAAGGACCGACTGACAATCCTCCTTTACTGCAATAGGATGGGAGTGAAAAGTTGGAACCACTCATCATTGGAAAGAGCAAACAGCCCCGTTGCTTCAAGAATGTTAAGCGACTTCCTGTGTCATACGAGGCTAACGCAAACTCATGGATGACTGGGGAAATTTGGATGCAGTGGCTAAAGAAGTTAGACACTAGAATGTGGGCACAAAAGCATCAGATTTTGTTGCTTTGAGATAATTGTGCGGCACACAGTGATGATGTTGTTGGATTATTTGTAGTAAATAATTAGCAGATTTTAGTACACACAGCTTCAGCTTTAGAAATGTTAATTTCTTTCTTCATCTCTCTCTCATTCACCCCAGAATAATTCACTGCTGAGTCACTTTAAAGTTGAAGTAACAAAACATCTGTTTACTCACAGTTTGTAGTTAGATTATAATCAGACAGGCTTATATATACATATTACTATACATTTGTCTTATCAGCTCCTTCCATGTGCTTAGATGGTAATGGATGCTCACACCACCATAGATCCTCTCAGGTTAGGAGAGATCATGAGCTCCATGTGCTGCATGTGCTGCATGTGCTGTGTCTAACCCCCAACAGGAAGTTACATATCTGTGTGACCTCTCTAAGTAATTCACATCAGAGGTCACAGAGTAATCACAGAGAAATAATAGGTGACAGGCAATGCATGCAAAATACAATTACATTCCAACAAACCCCTTCTCATGCATAACTGTCATGCAATTATTTATTCATACAAAGTCCAAGCTTTATACGCAGATTCACAAAATGTTCTCTGGGTAACGGTTTGGTCATGATGTCAGCTGTCATCTCACTGGTGTGACAATAGTGTAGACTGATGACCCCTTCTTTCGCCAACTCTCGCACGTTGTGGTATTTCGTTGCGATGTGCTTGGTGCGTGACTGAACCTTGTCATTCTGTGACAGTCGGATGCAGCTCTGATTATCTTCCATTATCTGGATTGGTCTCTTTTCAGCTATTCCGAAATCCAGCAAAAGTTTTTCAATCCACATCAGTTCTCTGCACGCTTCCGATACGGCCACGTATTCAGCTTCTGTAGAAGACAGACTCACAATACTTTGTTTATGACTGGCCCATGAAATTTGTACATTTCCATACATAAACACATATCCACTTGTGGATTTATAATCAGAATGATCCCCTGCCCAATCTGAATCACAGTAACATATTAGTTTTGGATTACTATTGGCTGAAATCTTTAATTTACAATCAATGGTACCCTTTAAATACCTTACCATCCTTTTAACTGCAGTCCAATCTGATTTGGTAGGTGAGCTGACCCTTCTGCTCAAAATTCCTACTGCATTTGCTATATCAGCCCTGTATGTGGTAGCTAGATATAAAAGCTTACCTATGGCTGATCTATATTGGATGTTATCTGGTAAAGGTTCTCTTACTGTTTCATCCTTCAGAAAATCCGTGATCATGGGAGTGCTTACAACTTGGGCATCTTGCATACCTAAACTTTCAATAAGCTCATTTATTTTCTGCTTCTGGCTTAGAAGATAAGAACCATCATTTTGTTTCTCAATTTCTATACCAAGATAGTATGACACATTACCAAGTTCTTTTATCTCAACATTGAGGTTTAAACACTTTACAATGTCCTTGTACTCTTGCTCACTTTTGCTTGCAATGAGCAGATCATCAACAAAAGCTAAAATGTATGCATATTGTCCATTTGTGCACCTAGTGTACAAACATTTATCTGCTTCACCTTGCTTAAATCCTAAATTTGTCAATATTTCATGCAATTTTTCATTCCAACATTTTGCACTTTGCTTTAATCCATAAAGACCTTTGTTTAATTTACACACTAGCTGTCTTTGTTTTGTATTTATGAAACCTGTTGGCTGTTCCATGTACAAGTCTTCAGTTATATCTCCGTGAAGAAACGCTGTTTTCACATCAATGTGTTTGACTTGCATGCCTTTTGAGACTGCAATGCTCAGAAGTGTTCTTATTGTCGTGTGTTTCACTACAGGTGCAAACACTTCATCAAAATCTTCTCCATATTTTTGAAGATATCCCTTTGCGACTAATCTTGCTTTATACCTTTCCACTTTTCCTTGTGCATTCCTTTTTAACTTGAATACCCATTTGCATCCTATAGCTTTCTTGCCAGGAGGTAATTTTGTAAGAATCCAAGTATTATTTTTATCCAATGCATCAATTTCTTCTTGTGCAGCTTTATGCCATTCAGCAGCTTCTTCTGCTGGCATTTTCTCAATCTCATCCCATGTTAAGGGCTCTTGAGCTTCTGCTGACTTTGTTAGGTAAGACAGTCTTAGGGGTGGAACACCTTTGTTTTCCCTGGATGAGCGTCTGACAACAGGTTGGTCCGACCTTTCTGCATCCTCTAAATCTGAGAGTTCTTCTCCAATTGATTCCCCTTCTCCAACTGTACTGTCTTCTTCAATGATCCTTTCTGTGTCTGCTTCCTCTGCCTGTTCCTCGTTAGATACAGATGAGTTGCTTTCAGACATCTGCCTTGGTATGGCATTTATATACACTGGCATGTCTATTATGGTTCTAGTTTCATATTCTGGATGATAAGGCTCATCTGGAATAATCCAGCCTTTATCAACCCTTTTGTTTTCATCAAAATATGTAACATGTCTTATGCCAACAATGCCAGTTTTCAGATTCAAAATTCTATATCCTTTGTGTCCTGGAGCATAGCCAACTAAAATGCCCCTTTCTGTTGTGGAATCCAGCTTATGCCTTCTTTGCTTTGGTTCATGAGCATATGCTGTACTCCCAAATGTTCTTATGTGTGACAGGTTTGGCTTCCTACCATGCCATGTCTCATGTGGTGTGCGCTCAGCGCCTTTAGTTGGCATTCTGTTTTGTAGGTACACTGCTGTGAGAATGGCTTCCCCCCATAGTCTTTTAGGGAGATTGCTATCTGACAGCATACACCTGGTCATTTCCACAAGTGACCTAAATTTTCTCTCTGCAACAGAATTTTGCTCTGGTGTATAAGCTACTGTTGTGATATGCTGAATGCCTTCTTGTTCTAGAAATGTGCGCATGCTTTGTGAAGTGAACTCACCACCATTGTCGGTCTGAAGAACCTTTGGTTTTCTTTCAAATTTATTGCTCACCATGGCTACGTATTTCTTCAGCATGTCTGTGACTTGACTTTTCTCTTTCAGCAAATAGGCCACACAATATCTAGAGAAATCATCCAAGAATATTAGCACAAATCTGTTATTTCCCAATGATGGGATATTAAACGGTCCACATAAGTCACTGTGTATTAAGTCCAGCACTTTATTACTCCTATTTCCTGTGTATGCAGGAAATGAGGGTCTTACACCTTTTTGAGTAACACAGTCTATGCATTTCTCCATTTTACCAGCATCTGCACTTATCTGAATGCCAGTGGCTAGTTGCTTACTGTAAAGATCCTGGATCACCTTACAATCACGATGTCCCAGGCGGCGGTGCCAGATTTCCAGACTACATTTACCATCATTCTTCCTTACTTGCGCCATATGTGAGGCTTCACCTGAAATGTTCAGCTTATAAACATCATTATGCATAAAAGCTTCAGCATACACTTCATCATTTTTAGAGATTGTGCACTTACTGTTTTCAAAATGAATCACAAATCCCTTCTTATCTAATGTAGATACACTAAGCATATTGCAAACTGCTTGGGGAATATACAAGACATCACTTACAGGAATTTCTTTAACTTCATTAGACACTTTGCATTTTAAGAATCCAATCCCTTTTGCTTGGATCTTAGCAGTCCCTGCGTTTGCAGTTTTAAGAATACCTTCCTCTGGACACATTTCCTGAAAGAAATCTTTACAATTGGTTAAATGGCATGTGCTCCCCGAATCCAAAATCCAAGTACTTTCATTTGAATTATTATTTACCATAGTCAAAGATTTTTCTGCCATTAGAAAGCCCTTGTGTTTATCTTTGTCCTTCATACATTTCCTGGTTTGAAAATTCTTTAGTTCCATTGGCTTAGGTGAGCTAGAGGGAGTGTTTTGTGTTTCCTCACACCATTTAGATACATGTCCCTCCTTTCCACATGAGTAGCAAATCAGCTTGCCCTTGGGTGGAGTTTTCCCATAGCTCCGCCTTCCTCTGTTCTTTGCCAAGAAATTTGTTTCATTTCTCTCTGACTGACTTTGAGAACACATCTCCTCAGAATCATTTATTATGCATTCCTGCCTTAGTTTTGATGTTGCCTGTTCAAAAGATTGCCCTTCAATGGCCTCATTTACAGACCTAAAAACATCAAACTTCTTTGATAGTGAGGTAAAAAGAAATGCTCTTTTCAATGCATCACACATGGGAATTCCAGAAAGTTCTAACTTTTGAAATGAAGACATAAGATGCATAATGTGATCATTACATTTACTTTTATCCCTTAATTTGGTTTCATTCAACTCTGCCAACCAAATTGGTTGCTGCTTTGCATATGTAGTTGCATACATAGTTCTCAGTTTATATAAAATGTCCTTTGGTGTATCTTTTCCCTCCACTAATATGGCTTGTTTCTCTGAGAGAGCTTCCAAAAGCATGCACTTCACATAATAGTTTGCATTGTCCCATTCAGCCATATTTTCAGCTGTTCTGTCTTGGTCTAAGCATATATTTAATCCTTTTGCTCGAAGGAGACATATGAATCTTAGTTCCCACTGCTGATAATTAAACTCAGTTAATTTAGGCACCTTGAGAGAATAGAACAATGGTGAATTTCTTCCCTCAGCCATTTTCTTAGCCTTCTGTCTGCTGTGTGGGGGGAGAGAGAGACAGACTGAATCTTTCCTTTAAAACTTAAGAGAAAAAAAAATGTGGCCTTTTTTTCTGCCTGGTAATATTTCTCTTCTTTTTCAATTCCTGGACCCTGGGCCCATAACCCTTTTGTTGGATTATTTGTAGTAAATAATTAGCAGATTTTAGTACACACAGCTTCAGCTTTAGAAATGTTAATTTCTTTCTTCATCTCTCTCTCATTCACCCCAGAATAATTCACTGCTGAGTCACTTTAAAGTTGAAGTAACAAAACATCTGTTTACTCACAGTTTGTAGTTAGATTATAATCAGACAGGCTTATATATACATATTACTATACATTTGTCTTATCAGCTCCTTCCATGTGCTTAGATGGTAATGGATGCTCACACCACCATAGATCCTCTCAGGTTAGGAGAGATCATGAGCTCCATGTGCTGCATGTGCTGCATGTGCTGTGTCTAACCCCCAACAGGAAGTTACATATCTGTGTGACCTCTCTAAGTAATTCACATCAGAGGTCACAGAGTAATCACAGAGAAATAATAGGTGACAGGCAATGCATGCAAAATACAATTACATTCCAACAGATGTCAGGCTGTCTAACGTCAAGGTGGTCTTCCTGCCACCAAACACTACCTCTCTGATCCAACCTATGGATCAGGGCATAATAGCCAATTTCAAAAAACATTATCAAGCTTTTGTGCTATGTCGTCTGATGAGCGTTATGGATGACCAGACTGGCCAGGATAAACGTGCTGTTGAACTGGCTCATAATCTATCACTGTTGCATTCCCTACATATGCAGAAAGAAGCCTGGAATCATGTTACACAGCAACCATTGTGAACTGCTACAAGCGGGCAAGCTTTGTTAAGGATGTGGAGAGGGACGAAACAGATGCAGCTGTTGCAAACGCGTCAGATGAACAGGCTAACATCCCAGCCGGTGTTACTGAAGAGGAGTTTCATCACTACGTAGCTGTTGATTACGATCTACAAACAGCTGACAACAGCACTGATGTCGAGATATGCGTCTACACGCAGGCAACGGCTGATGATGGAACAGATGATGAAATGAGCAGTGAGGCACATGCTGACGAAATTCAACAACCTCCTCCTGTCACTTTTGCAAGAGCTCTGGAGAGTCTCAACACCGTGCAGGCCTATCTGGAGGCCACTGGATGTCAGTGCTATGTCAGTTTTTACCATCTAGCAGACGTAGTCTATGGAACTCACAGACAGTAGTGTATAGAGGACTATGACTGATTACTTCAAGTAAGCCTAACGTCAGTTAACGGATACTGTATAACGTCAGTTAACGGATACTGTATACTGTACATATAATAAACAATACTTTACATATGTTTATCAGATGTCAAGCTTCTTTGGGTCACAACGGTTTAAGTGCACACTCTGGTTAACTGCATGTATTTCTTTGGTCCCAGACCCTTGCACTTAAGCGGATTGCACTGTATTCATTGTGGATATCCTGAAAACCTGACTGGCAGGGGTGCCTCCAGGACCAGGTTTGGGAACCACTGGTATAGATTATATAATGGGGAGTGGGTGATAGAGAAGGGAATATGAGGCCAGGAAAGGGGGTCTCCATTTCAGTTTTGTGGTCCCCAGTCCCTATTTTGTATCAAGTGAGGGTCTGTCCATATTCTACACGTGCAGCTGAGGTGAAGGATTCTGCTAGTGTGTGGTGTCTGTAAGAATCTGTAACAGTCCAGCATGTTCCAGTTTCCTAGTAGCAGGTATATTGGTGCTGTAGGGCCCAGTATAATATTTATAATACTAGCTTTTCATAGGTAGATTAGGACTGATAGGGTGTGGTAAGTTTTCTGTATAGGTTTTAGTGTCTTTTTGTAGTGTTTTGTGTTATTTCATAAACTGTCTGGCTCTATTTGAAAGTAGGCTCTGAGGCAAGGCTGCTTTTGGTGGCCCTTGTCACCAAAAATAAAAATGCTTAGGACTAATGGGCTTCAAATCCTGTAGAGTCACCACGCAAAGAAAAGCCCATCTGATCTAAACAAAGTGTCTGCCTCAGTCGCGGCCCTATGCCACGGAGGTTATCTTTTCTCCCATTCGCCCCGCCCAGTTGGCCGCGGTGGCGGCGTTGGTCTACTACTTTCGACCTCCTGTAGTTTTCAACCTCTCCTCCTACCACAGTCTCACTGCTTCTCATACTTTGAAGTCCACTCCATCCGTCTATTCTACCCGCTGCCACTCAGAGTTGCAGTCATTTACCTCCCCTCTGATAAGTCCCTCCCTTCCTTCCTTACTGACTTTGATGCCTGGCTCTCCGTTTTTCTTGAGCCCTCATACCCATCCCTCATTCTTGGTGACTTCAACATACACATTGATAACCCATCCAACTCATACGCTTCTCAATTCCTCACTCTAACCGCCTCCTTCAACCTCCAGGTGAGCTCCACCACCCCTACTCACCAATCTGGTCACTGTCTTGATCTCGTCCTCTCTTCTACATGCTCACCATCCAATTTCTGTGCATCAGCTCTTCCTCTCTCTGACCATCACCTGATCACATTCACACTTCATCACCCTCCCCCTCAGTCCCGCCCAACACTAACCCCCACTTCCAGGAATCTCCAGGCTGTGGATCCCCCACCTTATCCACTATTATCTCTGATCTCCTCCCTTCCATCATGTCCTCCGAATCTGTTGACAAGGCTGTCTCCACTTACAATGCCACTCTCTCCTCGGCCCTAGACACCCTTGCACCATCCGTCTCCCGTTCCACAAGGCGTACTAATCCCCAGCCCTGGCTGACCCCCTGCACCCGATACCTTCACTCCTGCACCCGATCGGCTGAACGCCAATGGAGGAAATCTCGCACCCATACTGATTTCATTCACTACAAATTCATGCTATCCTCCTTCCAGTCCTCCCTATTCCTCG
Organism: Microcaecilia unicolor; assembly: GCF_901765095.1. Lineage (NCBI taxonomy): Eukaryota > Metazoa > Chordata > Amphibia > Gymnophiona > Siphonopidae > Microcaecilia > Microcaecilia unicolor. Next base: position 169,207,096 of record NC_044033.1, read on the forward strand.
CCAAACAGGACTATTACACCCAATTGACCAATTCCCTCAGCTCTAACCCTCGTCGTCTCTTCGCCACCCTCAATTCCCTCCTCAAAGTGCCCTCCGCTCCCACCCCCCCTCACTCTCTCCTCAATCACTGGCTGACTACTTCAGTGACAAGGTCCAGAAGATCAACCTTGAATTCACCACTAAACCTTCTCCTCCTCTTCATCCTATAACGCACTCCCTCAACCATCCAACCCAGGCCTCCTTCTCCTCTTTTCCTGATATCACCGAAGAGGAAACCACCCATCTCCTCTCCTCCTCAAAATGCACCACCTGTTCCTCAGACCCCATCCCCACCAACTTACTTAACATCATCTCTCCTACTATCACCCCCCCTATCTGTCATATCCTCAACCTCTCTCTTTCCACTACAACTGTCCCGGACACCTTCAAGACTGCCGTAGTCACACCTCTCCTCAAAAAAACCATCACTTGACCCTACCTGTCCCTCCAACTACCGCCCCATTTCCCTCCTACCCTTCCTTTCCAAGATACTTGAACGCGCCGTTCACAGCCGTTGCCTCGATTTTCTCTCCTCTCATGCCATCCTCAATCCACTTCAATCCGGCTTTCGCCCCCTGCACTCGACAGAAACGGCACTATCTAAAGTCTGCAATGACCTGTTCCTCGCCAAATCCAAAGGTCACTACTCCATCCTCATCCTCCTCGACCTATCTGCCGCTTTTGGCACTGTCAATCATAACTTACTTCTTGACACACTGTCCTCTATTGGATTCCAGGACTCTGTCTTCTCCTGGTTCTCCTCTTATCTCTCCCATCGTACCTTCAGAGTACACTCTCATGGTTCGTCCTCCACCCCTATCCCGCTCTCTGTTGGAGTCCCTCAGGGATCTGTCCTTGGACCCCATCTTTTTTCAATCTACACCTCTTCCCTGGGATCCCTGATCTCATCTCATGGCTTCCACTATCATCTTTATGCTGACGACACCCAGCTTTATCTCTCCACACCAGACATCACTGCGGAAACACAGGCCTAAGTATCGGCCTGCTTATCCGACATTGCTGCCTGGATGTTCAACCGCCACCTGAAACTGAACATGGCCAAGACTGAACTTCTTGTCTTCCCACCCAAACCCACTTCTCCTCTCCCTCCACTCTCTATCTCAGTTGATAACACCCTCATCATCCCTGTCTCATCTGCCCGCAACCTCGGTGTCATCTTTGACTCCTCCCTCTCCTTCTCTGCGCATATCCAGCAGATAGCCAAGACCTGTCGTTTCTTCCTCTATAGCATTAGCAAAATTTGCCCTTTCCTCTCTAAGCACAACACCCGAACTCTCATCCACTCTCTCATTACCTCTCGCCTTGACTACTGCAACCTACTCCTCTCTGGCCTCCCACTCAGCCATCTATCCCCCATTCAGAACTCTGCTGCACGTCTTATCTTCCGCCTGGACAGATATACTCACATCACTCCTCTCTTCAAGTCACTTGACTGGCTTCCGATCAGGTACCGCATACAGTTCAAGCTTCTCCTACTAACCTACAAATGCACTCGATCCACAGCCCCTCCTTACCTCTCTACCCTCATCTCCCCTTACATTCCTACCCGTAACCTCCGCTCTCAAGACAAATCCCTCCTTTCAGTACCCTTCTCCACCACCGCCAACTCCAGGCTCTGCCCTTTCTGCCTCGCCTCACCCCATGCGTGGAACAAACTCCCTGAGCCCATACGCCAGGCCCCTTCCCTGCCCATCTTCAAATCATTGCTCAAAGCCCACCTCTTCAATGTCGCCTTCGGCACCTAACCACCACACCTCTACTCAAGAAATCTAGACTGCATCAACTTGACATTTCGTCCTTTAGATTGTAAGCTCCTCTGAGCAGGGACCGTCCTTCTTTGTTGATTTGTACAGCGCTGCGTAACCCTAGTAGCACTCTAGAAATGTTAAGTAGTAGTAGTAGTAAGTAGTAGAAGGAGTGTTCCTGAGGTGATGGTCACAATTTGAATAATTTTACTTGCAGTTAAGAAGATAGTCTGCCTGCTCTGGCCGGTTCCAGGACCTCTGCTACCTCCCACCTCCTGATGTAACTTCCAGTTTCCTTGTAGGTGGTGGATACAGCAGAGGCAGCCTGTGTTAATCATTGCCAGTCACAGTCACTTCACCTGAGCGACAATACCGCCACTGTCACCTGTCCGACAGTGACCAGCTCCTAATTTACAAAAGTTTGCTCACCTTGATGTTAAAACCTGGCTATGCCCCTGGAGGGAGGCAAAGAGAGACCTATGAGTGTGTGTGCTGTGTGGGGGGGGGGGGGGGGAAGGCAGAGAAAAAGAAATTTGGGGGTATCCACCTCAGAGAGGCAGCCCACATGGAGCCACCTTGATTGGAAGGATATTTGGAGTGCTAGCAACCACAGAAACAACCCTTAAGGAGCATTGTTGCTGAGGAGGTGAATCTCCAGCAGCCTTGTTGGTAGAATAAATTTTTTAAAAAATTAAGATTTTTTTTTTTTTGGGGGGGGGGAGTAGGGACTGAAAGAAGCTACTGTTTTGGGGTGCTCTGAGGAGAGATTCAGAGGCTACTGCTGTGGATGGGGATGTTGCTACAACTTTGGTTTCTCTCCCATTGCCCCACCAACCACAGCCTAAAGCCCCTCTCCATTTCCAGATGGTAGGCTATAGGTGGGTGGGTGAAGGGGAGAGCAGTTGCTTCCTATCTGTTCCTTGCCTGCTTCTGTATTAAACAGCTTGAAGTGCATCATCTTGAGCACATTATGGATCTGCAATTTATAAATGTGCTTAAATGAATAAAAATTTTAGTCTACAAGTCTAGCGCCTAGATTTTGGGGTTGGCTTCTAGATTCTAAGAAACTTTGTCCACAGTATTATTTCTTATTTCTTTCTTTTTGCATGTGTGTGTGTGTGTGTGTGTATGTATATATATATATATATATATTATGTTTCGCATAATTCTGCAAAATGTAATCCATAACCAATCTGTAACAAATTGTATTTCCAACATTTAACTCATATTGTAAGCCACACTGAACCCGCAAAAAGGTGGGAAAATGTGGGATACAAATGCAATAAATAAAAAAATATATATACACACACACACACGCATATATACATATAAGATTAGCCATTATGGAATTTTTGTTTTCAATATTTTTAAAACAAAAATTTATCGTTAAGGGGGGGAAGTTATCAACATGACTACCGTATTTTGGGTTATTTTACCACAACTTGTGCTGCTTTAGCACAGGATACCATTTTATGCAGTGAGATCCTATGCTAAAATAGCATGACTTGTGGTAATATAACCCATCTTAACTGTAATCCTCATTAATAACCCCCCCCCCTTAATCAGTTAATATTAAATTACACAATTAACTTTTCCCCTGTGTTTTGCATTTAATTTAAATGCCTACATGTCTGCAGAGAGAGTAGTTGCATCTATAAATAAGAGAACATTTTAAAATACTATGCAATATTCCTCCATCCCCACCCAGCTACTCCTTCATGTCACCAGACTGTCAAAACTTTGTGGGTAAAACACTGTGGTATCAAATGTGTAAATGTTGAGAAAACACTCCCATATCTGTCCCTGCCCCTGCCTCCAGTTCAGCTTCCTTTTTGTCTACAAATTAAGCCCTGCCACAAATGCATTGTCCTAAGATTCATCTGCTGACGTGGACTCTTGTCCAGGAATGCTCATGCCTTACGCTTTCATTGTATTAGTTTTATTTGAAATTTTTTTAATTTAAAAAATGCAGGTAAAACAATGTGCAGTCATTAATTTAGTAATTTTTGTCTAGCTGGGGATGTTCTCTTAAAATACTAACATTACGTGTCAGTAGGTTGTGAGTGCTGGAAGTTGGTACAGTGCTCTGATAATTTAGTAATAGGTTAACTTGGTTGGGATTAGGAGTAGGGGAAAAGTGATTTATATGTACACTGTTTCAGTGGTTCTAATTAACTTGAGTGGTATATAAAAAAAATGTTAATACAGTACAGTCTCGATTATCTGACATAAACAGGACCAACCCATTGTCTGATAAGTGAAAAGTCAGATAATACAGAAAACACTGCATAAATCCCTCAAAACAATGCATAAACAAAGGCATAGAGTTCCAATTTTCAAAAATTGGTCTAAAACAAAGATTTTAATAGAAATAAATGTGATATCAATGGGGTTATGGGGATTGGATTTCTTGGATATGCCGGATGCTATTAAAACTATGTAAGCCACATTGAGCCTGCAAATAGGTGGGAAAATGTAGGATACAAATGCAATAAAATAAATAAATAAAATGGTCAGATTAGTGAAGGTCGGAAATCAAACTGTACTGTAATAATAAACACAAAAGGGACGAACTCCACTTGCAGCAGTCCTGGCCTATACATCTGTGCCCCCAAAGGCTGTCAAACGAGCCGGAATCCAAGAATGGACGATAAAAGGGAAATGTGTGTATATACAGGCACACACAAGTAAGCACTCTAAGCGTCATTCTGTAAGGCCATGCATAAGTGCTATAGCATACTTGTGGGTGGTGCGTGGGTGGGGCTCTCAGTTACACATGTAACTTACAGAATCCTTAAGTTACATGTGCTCTAATTGCATTTAGGTCACCAGCCATGTCGCAAGCGCAGTGACTGGCGTAACTACTACTACTTAACATTTCTAAAGTGCTACTAGGGTTACGCAGTGCTGTACAGTTTAACAAAGAAGGACAGTCCTTGCTGAAAGGAGCTTACAATCTAAAGGACAACATGTGCAGTCAGCTTACAATCTAATGGACAACATGTGCAGACAGTCAATTGGGGCAGTCTAGATTTCCTGGATAGAGGTAAAATGATTAGGTGCCGAAGGTGACATTGAAGAGACGGGCTTTGAGTAAGGATTTGAAGATGGGCAGGGAGGGGGCTCTGCGTATGGGCTCAGGGAGTTTTAGGAGCGTAAGGGGAGATAAGGGTAGAGAGGTAGTGAGGGGCTGCAGATTGAGTGCATTTGTAGGTTAGTAGGAGAAGTTTGAACTGTATGCGGTACCTGATTGGAAGCCAGTGAAGTGACTTGAGGAGAGGGGTGATATGAGCATATCGGTCCAGGCGGAAGATAAGACGTGCAGCAGAGTTCTGAACGGATTGAAGGGGGGATAGGTGGCTAAGTGGGAGGCCAGTGAGGAGTAGGTTGCAATAGTCAAGGCGAGAGGTAATAAGAGAGTGGACGAGAGTTCAGGTAGTGTGCTCAGAGAGGAAAGGGCGAATTTTGCAGATGTAGAGAAAGAAGTGACTGGTCTTGGCTATCTGCTGGATATGCGCGGAGAAGGAGAGGGAGGAGTCGAAGATGACTCCGAGGTTGCGGGCAGATGAGACGGGGAGGATGAGAGTGCCATCGACTGAGAGAGAGAGTGGGGAGAGAGGAGATGTGGGTTTGGGTGGAAAGATAATAAGCTCTGTCTTGGACATGTTCAGTTTCAGGTGGCGGTTGGACATCCAGGCAGCAATGTCCGATAAGCAGGCTGATACTTTGGCCTGGGTTTCCGCAGTGATGTCTGGTGTGGAGAGATAAAGCTGGGTGTCGTCGGCATAGAGATAATATTGGAAGCCATGAGATAAGATCAGCGAGCCCAGGGAAGAGGTGTAGATTGAAAAAAGAAGGGGTCCAAGGACAGATCCCTGAGGAACTCCAACAGAGAGCGGGATGGGGGTGGAGGAAGATCCATGAGAATGTACTCTGAAGGTACGGTGGGAGAGATAAGAGGAGAGCCAGGAGAGGACAGAGCCCTGGAACCCAAATGAAGATAGTGTGGCAAGGAGTAAATTGTGATTGACAGTGTCAAATGCGGCAGATAGGTGGAGGAGGATGAGGATGGAGTAATGACCTTTGGATTTGACAAGGAACAGGTCATTACAGACTTTGGTGAGTGCCGTTTCTGTCGAGTGTAGAGGGCGAAAACCAGATTGAAGCAGATCGAGGATGGCATGAGAGGAGAGAAAATCGAGGCAGCGGCTGTGAAGCGTTCAAGTATCTTGGAGAAGAAGGGTAGGAGGGAGATGGGGCGATAGTTGGAGGGGTAGATAGGGTCAAGTGATGGTTTTTTTGAGGAGAGGTGTGACTACAGCATGCTTGAAGGTGTCAGGGACGGTTGCAGTGGAGAGAGAGAGGTTGAGGATATGACAGATGACTGGCATAACTGCTGGCACATAAACATTAGGCGTACCCGTTGCTGGTTATGCTAGCATTGTATAGCGGCATCTTGACAGCCGGTTGCCATTACTGAATTGATACTCCATGCCTATCAATGGGGTGCCTGACAGATGGCTCCCAATCATAAAATTGTCCCCTAAGTCTATAAGGTACCACCACCTCAGCCATTTTACTTAGATTTGTAACTTGACGATTTTCTTCTCTTGCACTGGGTGTTTGCACATGTGTGATTATTTAACTAGTTGTATTCATTTTTGGGCAATGATGCAACCAGTCGTCTGTTCTCACATTACTGCAACATGTTGTATCTGGAGTTATCCAAATTGATGGCCCATCTATGACTAATCCATAACACTGCAGCAGAAATTGTGAGACGGAAAAGATGAGAAAGGGCTGCTACTCCTCTGATAACATTGTGCTGGCTCCACGCTTAAATTAAGGTTCATTTTATAATCCTTTGCATTTCCCTCAATGCCCTGAGGGGTTTTGCCCTAATTTATCTAATTCAACAGCTGGAGAAATACCACAGCTGCTGCTGTGCTCCAGCCATTGTGCCTGTCTGTCCCTTCAGCAAAAAGGTTGAAACTTGTTAGTTCACAGGCAAAATCCTTTACTGGCAAAGCACCAGTGCTGTAGAATCAGCTGCTACCTGAGCTCAGATTGGAATCCCGTTACCTTACTTTTCATATTTCAAAAGGAAAAAAAAACTTAAGATCTGCATTTTTTTGAGTGGTAATTTTCTTCTGAGGTCTGACAATCCTCTCTGTTGGATTGAAGGGGGGCAGACTCAAGAAGAATGTCAGGAAGTATTTTTTCACGGAGAGGGTGGTGGATGCTTGGAATGCCCTCCCGCGGGAGGTGGTGGAGATGAAAACGGTAACGGAATTCAAACATGCGTGGGATAAACATAAAGGAATCCTGTGCAGAAGGAAGGGATCCTCAGGAGCTTAGCCTAGAATGGGTGGCAGAGCTGGTGGTTGGGAGGCGGGGCTAGTGCTGGGCAGACTTATACGGTCTGTGCCGGGGCTGGTGGTTGGGCGACGGGGATAGTGCTGGGCAGACTTATATGGTCTGTGCCAGAGCCGGTGGTGGGAAGCAGGGATAGTGCTGGGCAGACTTATATGGTCTGTGCCAGAGCTGGTGGTGGGAGGCGGGACTGGTAGTTGGGAGGCGAGGATAGGGCTGGCCAGACTTATACAGTCTGTGCCCTGAAGAGGACAGTACAAATAAAAAAAGTAGCACATATGAATTTATCTTCTTGGGCAGACTGGATGGACCGTGCAGGTCTTTTTCTGCCGTCATCTACTATGTTACTATATGTAATTAAGTCCGTGTTTCCTGGCTTGTGCTAGTGCTGTAGTGTGTTTCTTTGATTTTCTTTTTGTTTTGTTACATTTGTACCCCGCGCTTTCCCACTCATGGCAGGCTCAATGCGGCTTACATGGGGCAATGGAGGGTTAAGTGACTTGCCCAGAGTCATAAGGAGCTGCCTGTGCCTGAAGTGGGAATCCAACTCAGTTCCTCAGTTCCCCAGGACCAAAGTCCACCACCCTAACCACTAGGCCACTCCTCCACTGTTGCTACTATTTGCAGATCACCAATGTGGCCGCGCAGGCTTCTGCTTCTGTGAGTCTGACGTCCTGCACGTACGTGCAGGACGTCAGACTCACAGAAACAGAAGCCTGCGCAGCCTTCTACATGGAATGTTGCTAGTGGAATAGCAACATTCCATGTAGAATCTCCAATAGTAGCAACATTCCATGTAGAATCTCCAATAGTATCTATTTTATTTTTGTTACATTTGTACCCTGTGCTTTCCCACTCATGGCAGGCTCAATGCTGCTTACATGGGGCAATGGAGGGTTAAGTGACTTGCCCAGAGTCATAAGGAGCTGCCTGTGCCTGAAGTGGGAATCGAACTCAGTTCCTCAGTTGATTTTTATTTACTCTCGTGTTGGATTGGATTGCTCCTCCCCCTCTTTTTCTTTTGTCTTGTTTTTTTTTGCATTGCTGGAATATCTTCTTGTTTTGTAGAGTTTACTGTACTGTAAGTCAGATTCAGCGTTTCATTATGTGTGCACAAGGCTCCACTTTTGAAAGGATGTGTCTCTTTCTTCTTCTTCTTTTTTAATGCAGTCATTTGGTGTGTTCCGTTTTTTCTTGGACTGCAGCCCAGACAGCAGATAGGCAAAAGGAAATTTGTGCTAATTTTCCAGCCATGTCAGCCTGTCTCTCTTTTATTTTATTTTTTTAATGCTAATCCTCCCTCTAGTGGTCATTCTTTCACATTGTCTGTCGGGTTCATGCAGAGATTTGTCTTGTTTTTAGATTTTTTTTATATGGTGCAAAAATAGAACTTTGTTACCCAGCTCTAAGAGGAGAACTCTGGACAGTTCTGATTTTAAATTTACATCCAGACTGATTTGTATCCAGTGGAATTGAATGCTGCAGATCCTGTAATTCATCAGAATGGAGTTGCTAGAAGGTCCAGGGCAGGCTTACTGGAAATGGGTAACTTGGCATCTCTGCAAAGAATGTGGACGTAGCAAGAGATAATTATGCCTTGCCAGTCTATTAGAATGTTTTGCGAAGGTGTAATAAGTGGCTGGAGGAGAGTCACTCAATATAATATGCAAGGACTCTCAGAAGGCGTTTGATAAGTTTCATGAGAGACTCCTGAGGAGATGAAAAACCGTGGGAAAGGAGGTAATGCCTTCTGTGGAATGAAAACTGGTTAAAAGATAGGAAAACAGAGTCGGATTAAATGGTCGGTCAGGGCCATTGTTCATTTAACATATTCATTACTGATACAGAAAAGGGGGCAAAGAAGTGAGGTGCTTACATTGATTGACTGGCCCAGACAATGATTCAAAGTAGTTGAAATGCAGGCTCACTGTGAGGAACTGCAGAAGGATTTTGTAAAACTGGAGAACTAGGCAGCAGAATGGCAGATTGAATTTAATGTTGACAAGTGCAAAGTGATGCACAAAGTGGGGAGGGTGGGGGAGAGAACAAGCTATATAGGTACATAGTGCACAATTCCATACTAGGGGTTACACTCAGCAAGTGAATCTGGGAGGAGTCATAGTTAAGTGGTTGTGGTGGTGTGAAAGAACCATAGATCTTTCAGTCAATGCTTAACTAGCTGATAGTGTTATCTAGTGCCCAGGGCCTCTCCCCTTTCTTTACTTTTTAAAAAATATTTAGTTGAGCCCCCACTGGTAACCTCCACAATATTTATTTTTGCCTTTAGGGGTAAATTTTGGGGAATTTCCCTTGCTCTATGTTTGGGAAGCTTGCCAGGTGCCCTTGGCCTGGTTTGGCCGCTTTCATGGACAGGATGCTGGGCTCGATGGACCCTTGGTCTTTTCCCAGTGTGGCATTACTTACAACGTACTTATGGAAGAGCTTAGAATTGGCCTCTTGTTCTTTTGGGTTTTATACTGATAGTTTTGTTTTCTAATAATGTTGCTTTTGTCTTCTCTTACTTCAGTATGGATGAGAATCCAAATGATGCAGGGGAAGCAGTGTACCATTCTCAAACTGACTAGGAGAGAGCCCCCAGGAATCTAGCTTGGTGTTTTCTTTTTTCTTTTAAGTTGTTCCAGGTTTTGACCGCACCTCTGTCAACACTATTTAAATTCTTCTAATGAGAGTACTGTATTACTCTACCGAGAGACTGCACAGTTGGTTGATGGCCAATATTTACATTATCCAAGAAAAACACTTTTGAGAATGAAAGAATTTATCTCTCTCTTTGCTTATACTCTTAAGAGAAAGAGGGATGTGTGGGAATTTTATTGGCAAAGAACTGCCCTTTCGTGGTAGAAACTATTAGGAAGGACCTAGAGAAAGGTTTTTATATTCTTAAGGGTCAACTGACTGGTATTATGGTTACCCTTCATTCAGTTTAAATTTCTGAATACTATTTAGGTAGATTTCATTTTCCAATTTTTTTTTTTTAATTTATAGAAGTCTTTATTGAACTTATTTTGATACAAAACAGGGTATAAACATCATGGAACACATCAAGAATAAAACAGAAGTCTTAGTACATAAATGAACAATGACCATAATTCGTATCAAGTCTACCGCAAATCCCCAGGTAACTTCCACTTTTTCAAGTTTATACACAAGTAATCCCCCCCCCCCCCCAACTAAACCCCCTCCCCCTTCCTACAACCCCCCTCGACTCCTCCCTCCCCTCATACCGTACTCTAGTACTCCCTCTTGTGATTCATTTTCCAATTTTTAACAAGAGTTTTCAGGGGCTGCTGAATGTGCTCTCATAGTTGCTGGGAATTTTAATCTTGTTTTATCCCCTGCTTCAAGTTTCTTATTAGACAAGATGAACTTGCTTATTTATTTATACAGATACAGTTTAACATAAAACTTACAGTTTTGTTAATAGCATAAAAGTAGTAAAATATAAGCATAAATACAATCGATGAGGCACACATGGAAATGGCATATTGAAACGTAGTAATAGGACTAACATGAAACTGTATCGGAAAAATAAACATTCAGCAGCACTGTAGAACAATCATGTAACAGAAATATGATAAATATCAGTACAGTACAAACAGTACCATAACAGGCAGCATGGCTGAACATTCAAATAACATAGATATAATACAATGTATACTAGCAATGGAACACATAATATGCAGACATTAGAACATTCAAATAACATAGATATGATGCTAATGCTGTTCCTATAATACAGTGAGACATCTTACTATTTATTTACAGCATTTATATCCCACATTTTACAACCCATGGGCAGGCTCAATATAGCCAGGGGCCAGGTGCAGGTACATAGATGTGAACAAGATGGGTGTACACAGTCAATTGGGATAAATAGATGGGTGGCTAAACTCAAGGCAAGTTCTATGTACAATTAAACAAGATATGAAACAGTTAAGATATAAGGAACTGGTCTAAGTTAAAGCGTATGCAGCAAGCCTGTCCAGGTGCAGAGTGAGCGTATGGTCAATCACCATATGTATTAAAGGCTTGGGAGAAGAGCAGAGGCTTTCACTTGCTTTCTGAAATACAGGTAGTCTTGAGTTAGACGTAGCCCCTCTTGAAGTACTGGTAAGTTCCAGAGTGTGGGGGTTACTCCTGAGAAGTTTCATTGGCAGATATTACATCATACAGTTTCTTTTGATAAAGGTACAGATAGTTATGTATAAAGTACTAACTTAGTCTTCAAGTACTCTGGTTCATCTTGTCTGAGGATCTTGAAAATCAATCATACAATTTTAATTTTAGCCCTGTAAGGTACTGGTAGCCAGTGTAGTTTCTGCAGGAATGGTGAGATGTGATCTTTAATGATCATATATCCGCTTTCAGACTGTATGCAATCCCCCATTATAATGGGGATTACTAAGTGATGGCAACCTCTTCCTAGAGTCACTGGTGGGAGGGATGTTAGGTGGCAAAGGGAGAATGAAAGGCCCAGCCCCAAGGGGAGTATTTGTGAGAAAGTGCTGAGGGAAATGTTCCTGGTTGTTGAATGACAGTGGGAGGAGACTGGAGTTAATAAATGTTATTGTTGGGGATAGCATTAGGTCTTTGGTTGCCTATACCCAAGGTTGCCAGCTGGGAAAAAATTTCCCAGCCCAAAACGAGCCGTAAAACCGCCCATAGCCAATCCCCGTCTCCCGCGTCACCGAACCCCACCCTGAGTCACTAACCCCGCCTCCCACGTCACTAACCCCACCCCCACGTCACTAGCCCCACCCCCTACATCATCCCTGACGTCAACTCCGCCCCTGAAAGGCTTCTATTGGTCCAATTTGGACCAATAGAAGCCCCGGAAAAGCTTCTATTGGACCAAATTGGACCAATAGAAGCCCCAGAAAAAACTGCTGAACTCGCACAGCGGTGACGGGAAACCCGCCCAAAAAAACGCATCCCGCAGCCGGCGAAATTTTCCCGCTGCCGCTGGCAAAAAGCCGCCCACCTGGTAACAATGCCTATACCCTCTTCGGGGCCCTTGTGAAGAGGGGGGTATCCTGGATGAGTTCAAGAAACAAGAGTGACCAAGGAGAAGGTTTCTGCCAGTGAAGCATTAACTGTGAAGTGGAGGAGTGTTCCATGTGGGAAATAAGGGGATCCCAGCCTGAGAGCAAGAACAGGAAAAAGCCTGTAAGGAGCCACAGGTAGTAGCCCAGAGAAGTACTCCTTTGGGAAAGTGTAGACAGACATGGAGGTCTGGTCTAAAAGAAAGATTGCTTGTTGCACCAGTGCTGTAAGTACAGCCTTAGGTTGTTTCACCCAGAAAGGATGGCTTGTGACTGTACAAAGGCAGCAAGTTGGATTACAAATTAACTGGGATTTCCAACAAGATTTGAACTGCCTGTTACAGAAGTTAGTAAAGTTCTTGTTGCATAAGACCTGGACTGTAGTCTTTTCTTTGTGTTGTGAGAGTGGAACTTACTTACTCCCAGATTGACAAAGTCAAGCAAGGGAAAGAAATAGAGAATAAAGCCCTAGCTCATTTTCCTACGGCCTTCTGGATGTTTGCCCAGCCCTGGCCTACGCCCAGCTCAGTGAGGTTAGAAGTGACTAAAAGAGACCCCCTCCCCCTTTTCTCTCTGTGTAGATTGGTTTTTGTGGCCCTGGTCTCGGGTGTTGACCCGCAACAAGCTAGCTGGTGCCCGGACTGTGTGTGTGTGGTGAGACCAGAGTTACATGTATAATACATGGCAATACCTTCAATGTGAAGGAATAGAAAATATATCTTATTTTGCCCCCACATAGCTCATACACTAGGTTGGACTGTTGTTGATAAAACTATGCTATCCAAACTAGTTGGAGTTCTCAATTGCCTCATTTACATGGTCTGACCATGGTCCTCTTGTGTTGAAGGATGATTTGAGGCCCAAGTATGGGAGCTGTAGAGGCTGGAGGATGTATGACTCCTTTTTAGAAGATTTTTTATTTTATTTATTGCATTTGTATCCCACATTTTCCCACATTTTTGCGGGCTCAGTGTGGCTTACAATATGATATGAATGATGGAAATACAATTTGTTACAACTTGGTTATGGATTACATTATGAAGAGTTATACAAGACCTGAATATGAAGATCTGAATATGGCAACATAAGAGGAGTGTCCATCCCCATCAGGAGCTCTGGATTTTACTATTTGACTGGTTTCTGATCAGCATGCTATCAGGAATGCCAGAGCAATTCCTCCCCTTAAGGGGCTGCCTCAGAAACCAGCTTTATGGAGTACTTAACCCTTAGCGAAAGAGGAGTATGGCTCCAGAGCTGCCCGTCTCAGCTGGAACTAGAAGTCACCCTGAGCCCAGATGGATAGATCTGATTGCAGCAGCTGGGCGGTAAAACAGCAAACAAGGTACGTCTGATGCAATATTTGCCCCAGAAGGTGAAGCATTATGGGAGTGCTATCAGGAACAACTGCCAAGATTACTACTTTGTGTTGTGTCCGGAAGAGCGAAGCCCTATTGGTGAGCAGGTTGGTTGCTAGTTTTGTTGGGAGAATAAGTGCATTTGGAATGCAGGATTCCTCAGGTTTGGAGGAAGTCCCAATGTTTGATCTATCTCCAGTACTGTGTTGGATTCTGTTTGAAGGCCCCCTCTTGAGTAGTTTTTATGGACTGTAAATTGATGTTTTATCTATTCTTTAAACCTCAGTGAGAAGCCTGGTTGCTAGGAGGATGATATAAAAATAAACACAGGCCTCAACAAATTCTTAGGACCAAGGAGCCAGGCCAAAAATCTGGGAGCTAGATTTCATCCCTGAGTATGGATAGAATTGAAAAGTGAATTTACAAAACTATTGTGAACTTGCAGAACTATTGTTAGTAATATGTAATTTATCTTTACAATCAAGCATGGTTCCGGGAGATTGGAGGGTGGCCAATGTAATGCCGATTTATTTTAAAAAAAAGGTTCTAGAGGAGAGTCAGGAAATTATAGACCAGTGAGCCTGACATCGATGCCGGGCAAAATGGTAGACTATTACAAAGAACAAAATTACAGAGCATATTCAAAAGCATGGATTAATGAGACAAAGCCAACATGGATTTAGTGACGGGAAATGGTGCCTCACCAGTCTTACATCTTTGAAGGGGGTGAACAAAATGTGGATAAAGGTGAGGTGGTTGATACTGTGTATCTGGATTTTCAAAAGGTGTTTGACAAAGTACCTCATGAAAGACTCCAGAGGAAATTGGAGAGTCATGGGATAGGAGGTAGTGTCCTATTGTGGATTAAAAACTGGTTAAAAGATAGAATGTTAAAGTAGGGTTAAATGGTCAGTATTCTCAATGAAAAAGGGTAGACAGTAGGGTTTCCCAGGGGTCTGTGCTTGGACTGCTGCTTTTTAACATAAATGATCTAGAGATGGGAGTAACTAGTGAGGTAATTAAATTTTCTGACGACACAAAGCTATTCAAAGTTGTTAAATCACAAGAGGGTTGTGAAAACTTACAAGAGGACCTTAACGAGTCTGGACATCTAAATGGCAGATGACGTTTAATGTGAGCAAGTGCAAAGTGATGCATGTGGGAAAGAGGAACCCAAATTATAGTTACGCAATGCAAGGCTCCACATTAGGAGTCAGCGACCAGGAAAGGGATCTAGGCATCATCGTTGACAATATGTTGAAACCCTCTGCTCAGTGTGTGGCGGCAGCTAAGAAAGTAAATAGAATGTTAGGTATTATTAGGAAAGAAATGGAAAACAAAAATGAGGACGTTATAATGCCTTTGTATCGCTCCATGGTGCGACCGCACCTCGAATATTGTGTTCAATTCTGGTCACCGCATCTCAAAAAAGATATAGTGGAATTAGAAAAGGTACAGAGAAGGACCACGAAAATGATAAAGGGGATGGGATGACTTCCCTTTGAGGAATGGCTAAAGCAGTTAGGGTTCTCCAGCTTAGTGAAAAGACGGCTGAGGGAAGATATGATAGAGCTCTATAAAATAATGAGTGGAGTGGAACGGTAGACGTGAATCGCTTGTTTACTGCTTCCAAAAATACTAGGACTAGGGGGCACGCAATGAAGGTACAAAGTAGTAAATTTTAACCGAATCGGAGAAAATATTTCTTCACTCAATGTGTAATTCAACTCTGGAATTCATCGCCAGAGAATGTAGTAAAAGCAGTTAGCTTAGCGGGATTTAAAAAAAAGGTTTGGATGGCTTCCTAAAGGAAAAGTCCATAGACCATTATTAAATGGACTTGGGGAAAATCCACTGCTTATTTCTAGGATAAGCAGCATAAAATGTATTGTACTGTTTTTGGATCTTGCCAGGTACTTGTGACCTGAATTTGCCACTGTTGGAAACAGGATGTTGGGCTTGATGGACCTTCAGTCTGTCCCAGTATAGCAATACTTATGGACCAACAGCAATTTATTTATGCATAATTATGGATCACTCAAAGTGATATACAACAATCTACTTATTACAGAAGCAGTTTAAACAGAAGAATGCAAAAAAGGTATGAAACAATAATACAGAACAAATTTTTTTTCTACCTTTGTTTGAGCATTTTATTTTTCTCATTCACTTTGGTCCCATCTCTCCTGTTCAGTATCTCCCCATTGTGCCCCTGTCGCTAGTATTCCCTTCTGTGTCGTTTTCTCTGTGGTTCCGATGCACAAAGGCAGCTGAAAAATATGGCTGCCTCGTTAAAATGTAGCGAATCGCTAACAGCAAGAAATGCACAAAGGGGATCACATGCAAATGAGCTGCACGGATCCCCTTTTGTGCATCCTCACTGTTTGCGAGTTCGAGCTGTCAAATGGATTTGATACTCATTTTTTTTACTTTACCCTAGTGGTCCAGTGGACAGAACCCCTTCCCCTGGTGGTCCAGTGGACTGCGAGCTCCCCCCCCCCCCCCACAACCCGCTGAACCTTTTAAAAATATTTTCCCTGGTGGTCCAGTGGACTGCAAGCCCCCATGACCCCCAAACGTTTTCTCTGGTGGTGCTTTGGATCAAACTCCTTCCCCTGCGTCTGCACACACACATTTCCGCCCCTCCCTGTACCTTTACAACAAGGTGGAGGCAGGAAGGCAGGACTCCTCCCTCCTACTTCGGGCCCACCAGGAACAAAATGGCAGCACCCAGCCCCTGCCTAGTGCATTCTAGGATGCACTGAATGGGGCTAAACACCATATAAGGAATTTCTTTCCTTATATGGTGTTTAGCCCCACCCAGTGCATCCCAGAATGCACTGAGCAGGGCCTGGCGGCACCATTTTCTTCCAGGCTGGCCCGAAGCAGGAGTCGTTGCTCCTGCCTCCACCTTTTTGTAAAGGCACAGGGAGGGGCAGGTGGGGGTGGGTATGGGAGGAGGTGTATGCTCACGCAGGGGAAGGAATTTGATCCACTGGACCACCAAGGAAAATGTTTTTAAAAGTTTCAGGGTCATGAGGGGGGGGGGGCCTTATGGTCCAGTGGACCACCAGGGAAAGTTAATTTAAAAAATTGGGGGTGGGGGGTCAGGGTCCACTGGATTAGCAGAGAAATTTAAAAAAAATTCAATGGGGGGGGGCGCTAGGAGGTGAGAGGTAGGAATCACAAGCAGGCAGCCTTTGCAGCTGCCTGCTTGTGCTTCTCTCCTCGCCGACAGCTTCAGAGCAGCCGTAAAATCTGCTCATTAAATTAGGGCTCTGGTGCTGTGCATCCCCTGGAATACACATTAGATTACAGATGAGCTCATTAGAGTATTAATGAGCTCATTGTATTACATTTGCATGGGGTTCTCGGTGGCTGCTAACAGCACACGTTAGAGCCACGGAAAACCCCTTTTGTGTATTACAAAGTACCTCAATATTTGCTTTAGACTGGCTAGAACCAATCTAAAGTAAACGCTAATAGCACTGTAAGCTTTGTGCATCTGACCCTATGGTTCCCTCCCCATTCAGCATCTCTTCTCCATGTCCCTATCCTAGCCTGAAGCCAGAATCTGTCATTCTGTCCTTTACACCCCACCCCCCCACCACCACCTTTCAATAATCTGGTTCCTCCACCCACCAAGCATATCTGGCATGTATTCTAGCCCAACTCCCTCTCCTTTCCCTTTCTCCATGCTTCCCACCCACAAACTCTGCAGGTTCGGCCTTTCTTTCTAAACCCCAAACTTGCTTGCATTCACCTGCGATTAATGCAGGCAAACTTTGGCCAGCCTAGGTGCTTATCCTGAGTCATCTCCTGCCTCCTCCAATGGCAACTTCCTGCAGACAGGACATGGCTAAAGGAAGACCTCGGGGCTGGTAGATGGCATTAATTGTCGGCAAAGAGCAGCAAGTTTGCAGGACAGGGTGGGAGAACCAAATGCCGGAATTGCCAGGAGTTTGTGGGTGGGAGGAAAGGAGAGAGAGAGAGATGCTGGACCTACAGAGTGAGTGGGAAGGAGCGAGGGAGGTGGAGAGACAGAATATTGCTGGACTGGACCCACACCACAGAGAATGAATGGGAGGGAGGCGGAGAGCCAGATCACAGAAGATGGCCAAATGGTTAGTGTAGTGCCCTGAAAACCAGGGGAACTGGGTTAAATTCCTACTGTAGCTCCTTGCGACCCTGGGCAAGTCACTTTAACCCTTCATTAACCCAGGTACAAACAAAAAACCCACCTGTATGTGAACTCGCCCACTCACTCCCACCTGCCCCTCCCCCAAGCATCTTTCAGTCTCTCCCCATCATTCACTCGTTCACCCACCTACTCCCAACAGGCACACACCTTTAGCTTCTTTCCATTACCCATCCACCCCAGCAGTAGCTGTGGCATCACCCCCCCCCCCCCCCCTCTTGCTGCAGTAGTCTCTTAATCTCTCACCTCCCCCTTGAGTGGCAGTCTCTCACCCACAAGTCAAACATCACTGCCACGCTGAGCGGTAGCACCTTTCAAACCCCCACCCCAAGTATTAGCCTTTCTGAACCCCTAGCTTCTCCTACCTTCCCCAGAGGTGTAGGCATTTTCAATCCCTCATTTCCACTCCCCAACCCACACAGTTCTCTCTCAAGCCCGCCCCCCCCCCCCCATCCCAAACAGTAGTCTCTCCTGAATCCCCCGTCCACCATCTCTCTCATGGCTCATCCCCCCATCCCAAAAAGTAATCTCACTCATGGCCCCCCACCCTCACCCCACATCACATCCCATCCCAAACAGCAGTCTCTCCTGATCTGCCCACTGTCTCTCTCATGACCCTTCTCCATACTATCCAATACACACACGCACAAACCAGAGGCTCATAGGCGGTCAGTGGCCCAACTGTTTGGGGAGGCTAAAGGGGGCGGGGTTGTGGGTGGGGCCAGGGGTGGAGCTTACATCCATAGTTGTCTGATAGACCATATGTAGATCCATCAAGAGGTAGTGTGTCATGATTTAGGCTCTACACCCAGTGGTGTGCTGGGAAATTTTTAACAACAGGCTCTCTTTCTGGGTATAGCAAGCCTTACAATTTGGGGGGGGAGGGCATGAGGACTAGGGGGTAGGGGGGCAATGAATTCCTCCCTCTCCCCTCCCACCATTCAGACACGCAAGGTATACCTTTGCTGTAGGGATGCCGAGCCCCATCAGCCAAATAAATGGATTACTGCCACTCTCTGCTGCTTGTTTCTGGATCTGAGCAGCATGCCAGGAATTCGCGCACTGAGAAATCCTGGCATTCTTCTCAGAGCCAGAAACAAGCAGCAGAGAGCAGTGGCAGTTCATTTATTGGCTGGCGGGGTTCGGTATCCCTGCCAGCAAAGGTGAAGGAGTTCAGAGATGCCAAGGGTGGCCCATCTCAAACCTGGAGATTTACCTCCACTTTGTCTAAAACCAGTTCTGGCAGACGCACATTAAAAAAACTGACATATTCTAATCAATAAATAAAAAATAAAATTATTTTTTTCTACCTTTGTTGTCTGGTAATTTTATTTTTCTTATTGTGTTGGTCCCAGTCTCTGGTTTCTGATTTCCTCTTTCTTCTCTTAACTGTTTTGACAAAGTCTCCTTGTACATTTGGCACGTCTTTTCTCTTCAAGTCCGCCATCCATCTTCTCTCCCAAGTCCAGCACCTCTTTCTCTCTCCGTGCCCTCTCCCTTCCATATTTCCCCCAATTAATCTTTCTTCCTATCCAGCACCTCTCTTCCTCATTTCTCCCCCCTCAATGCAGTACCACTGTCCCTCCCTGCCCTTCCTGATGCAGCACCTCTGTCCCTCCTTGCCCCCACCCCACAACACCTCTGTCCCTCCCTACCCCTCTTGATACTGCACCTCTCTCCCTCCTTGCCCTCCCATGCGTTGTTGCCCACTGCCCCAATGCATCACTTCTCTTCTTCCTTGACCCCCATCATGCAGCACAAATATCCCACCTTGCCACCCCATGCAGCACCTCTCTCCCTCCTTGCCCCCCTCCCCGTGCAATACCACTTCCCCTCCCTGCCTCTCGATGCAGCAAATCTGTCCCTCGCTCCCTCCCTTCTCCCCCCCGCGAGCCAGAACCTCAGTGCCTCGTCTTCTCTCTGCCACCGGGTCTTTAAAACGCGGTGACGCGGTGGCGAGGCGCAGTGCCTTGCATTTGCACGTAAAAGAAGTGGATTGTCTCATCGGGCCTTCCCTCACTGTCCCGCCCTTGCGGAAATAGGAAGTTGCGTCAGAGGAGGGCGGGACAGAGTGAGGGAAGGCCCAATGAGATGATCCGCTTCTTTTACTTGCAGATACGAGGTGCTGCGCCTTGCCACCACGTCGGACATTTCTTTTTAAAAGGCTGGTGCGTGGTGCGGGGGGGGTTCCATTAAGAAGAGGAGCGAGCAGCGGGAGCGACAGAGCACCCCCCTCCCGCCCCAGGGTCGGTCTGTCGGGGAGCTGAGCTGCCGGTCAGGGAGCTGTGCTGGCAGGGCGCTGCCGGTCGGGGAGCTGAGTCGGGAGGGAAGCAGGGCGCAGGGTAAGGTCACGGTTGGGCTAAGCCTCTTATACGGGGCGCCTATGCAGAGGCTCTTTCAAAGTTTTAAACATCCTTACCAGAAGTTGGAGACTTTTCCTCTGCTGGCTGTTCTGTTCCTGCTGAACCCACCACTCCTCTCCTACTACTACTACTACTACTACTACTACTATTTATCATTTCTATAGCGCTCCTCCTCCTCCTCTCTTTAATGGCCCCGATGCTCCTCTTCTTTCGCCACTGCATAACACATGATAAGGGGGGGAAAAACCTCTACTGCTGCACAGCGGCCTCTACTTGGCTGAGGGGAGGCTGGCTTCCTGGCCAATGAGAGCTGTTTACCTTGCCAGCCAATGAGATGCTACTTTTACTTCTGGGCAAGGAAAGCAGCATCTAATTGGTCAGAATGCAGCATCTCATTGCTTGCCAGGAAGAAGAGGTATCATGTGTTTATTTCCTTTCTGCAAACCTTAGATGCCATGTTCGATTTTTTTATTTTTTAGGTGACCTGGTTCGTGGGCTTTGTTGAGCCCTGCTGTAATAGGTAGTGGTTTTGTGCATCAGATGTTGGAGAGTAACTTCTGATTTCTTGCTTGAGTAGATGACTTCTGTGCTACTGGCATTATTCCATCATCTATCTTGCAGTGCGTACAATTCAAATGAAGAATTATGAGAGTATGATGAGAAAAAAGCATGCAAACACCAGTTTACTTATGCTCTGTGAGAAAAGATACTTGTGGCCTAGTCAGAGGCTAACATCAGATGAGTCATTCCGCCAATTACTAAGTTCAAAAACCTAAAAAAATCCCAGCAGACGTGAGATGACTCTATATTGTACTTTACTGTGTGTATGTTTTTTCAAGATTGCAACCCACCTAGGTGGTGTCCCTGATGAGTAGTACATCAAAAACCTAATAAACTTGAAACCTGAAACAGTGAAGAGAGTCAGCATTTCCATTTTGTTGCAGAGATTCTGCTATGATAAATTTCTGCAGTAAATTGAAAAAGTGATTCTTTTAGGTGCCCTCTGCACCAGCACACTGTTTTACATTAGAGTATACAAGACTCGTATTCCTTGCCAGAGTCCTCTTTTTGAGGGGGGGGGGGGGGGGGCAGGGTGAACATGAAAAGTACAAAATGTAAAAATTAGAGAGAGGTTGCATAGCACTCAGAAAAAAATAAATGAGATACTAGATAAAAAATATCTTTTTCAGTCATTCTAACTTGATGAGTTTTGCCAAATTGCAGGCACCTTGCAATTATTGGAGTCAGTATGTTCCTCACCAGGGAGGATTAGGGGTAAATATAAAGCTCAGAAATGTCCCAGTCTGCTTACATTAGTGTTCCCACGCTACTTGTCAAGTAGGGGTAGCTATGGGTGCTCTTGGCCCCCTCCGTTTTTGCCCCAGGCCTCCCAACCCCATTTATATTGCCAACAGTGATCCCCAAGCACTGCCAGCTGAAGAAATCCAAAGCTCACTCCCAAGTCAGCTAAAGTGCAGCTGTTGGTGGCTTAAAGTGCCACCTCTGATGCCAGCGTCATGGGAACTGATGCTGGCATCAGCAAGAGCATTGACAGCCATGCTTTAGCTGATTTGGGTGGGGTATGTCGATCCCCTACAGGTAAGGTATTTTTAAATTTAATTTTTTTTGGAGGGGGAGGAGGTTATCCGTTTGCACCCCCCCCCCCCCCCCCAAAAAAAAAAGAAAATTCATGTCTGTCTGCATAGTTGTTCATAAGTCCTAACCAGATTCAATCTGACCACCTTCAGCCCATGCAACTCTGCAGCAGAAGCACCTAAGCAATGTAACATTTCTTTCCTTAGCGTGGCAACAGATCAATCCAGGACAAATGGGTTGTTCCCATCTACCAGCAGGTGGAGATAGAGGGCACAGAATTTCACTGTGCCTTAAGCCCCGATGCTCAGTGTCACCTCCCAGTGTACTTCTGTCTCCAGCAGGTGGTAGACGTGTTTGCCCATGTCTCCTGGTTTGGGGTCTGTCTCATGTTCCCAGCTCTGGATTCAGTGGAGCTGGGGGTGTAGTGGCTACCTTGGGCCGCTTCAGGGACTACCTAGTGGTGCTAGGTCGTTTCCCCCCCCCCCCCCCCCCCCCCCCCCCCCACGTGGTTTGCCTGGCTTGCCTGCCTTGAATCTCCTTCCTTATGTAAAAAAAAAAAACTTTGCTAGTGGCAAAGCAGTGCTGTGTAGGATGGCTGTCTCCGGTCCAGCGTCTGAGCAGGGAAGTCTCCAGAGCTGCACAGGGGTGGGTTTCCCTTCTAGGCGGTGAGTACCCATGTCGGCCCCATTGGAAACAGTGAAACACTGTTCGCAGTGCAGGGCACGAAAGTCGGCATTGGAGGTTTGTTCTGCATGCACTGCGCTGCCGGTTCAGTGGCAGGGTTCATCAGAGGAGAGTGTTTCAGTGACGGCCCTGCTCCAGGTTCTTTCTTCCCCGACAAGTTTGGCTCCGGCAGTGTGCTGCACGTCTTTGGTGAGTGCCGGTAGTGTAGAAAATGCGGATCTTGGTTTCCCATGCACCTAAGGCTGCATCTCCCACAAGGCAAGCTGTGAGGCAGCATGCGGCTGTGGGACTCGTGCCATTGTCAGAGCAAGGGAGCATTTGCTGGGGAGGGCCCGCAGGAGGCAGTCCTGATACAAAATACTGCAGCACGTGTTATTTGTCGAGCATCGAAATATGACAGAATTACACCACTTTTATACCAACTTCACTAGCTTCCGACTGAAGCCAGAGTAAAATTTAATATCTACATTCTGACATATAAAGCGTTACGTTTATTTAGCTGCCATTGTATTTAGCTAATCTTTACTATACCATACGCACCGATACGCACTCTTAGATCGCTTACAGATAACAGGTTAGTAATTCCATCACCAATGAGGGCTAAATGGGAATCTACACGAAAGTCAGCCTTCTTTTTTCTATCGCCCTCACTTTGAAATGGTCTCCCAAAATTATTAAGATTAGAGGACACATATACCCGTTTTCATAAAACCCTAAAAACATATCTTTTTCAAAATACATTTGATAATAATGCAGGATAAAGAAAAAATAAACGAGATGCTAATTTACAGCTTGAATTATTATAAATGTTTAGGTTTGGTGTATCTGTTATTATTTGTTATTATCTTTTGTATGATTGGTTTGCTGTGCTTTCCTATCAATTACTGGATTTCCAAGTTGTTGTTTTGTGTGTTTTTAAATGTTTTTTCTAACATGTAAACCGTTCTGTTTTGCCAAAGCAATAAGTAACGATATAGTAAATAAATAAATGATAAACTATAAATGATTCCCTGGCGTTCGTTTTGCGGATGCACCAAGCTTATCTCCTCAAACGTGCTCAGCCTTTTCTCGCTATCTGCTCCTGCCACCCAGGATCTGGTCGTTAAGAGAGTTCATGTCCAGGAGCAGCTTCAGTGGGAAATGGGATCTGTGGCGTCACCCCCTCCTGAGATGTCCATGCCTCAGGACTCCCTGGAGGAGGGCGAGATTCCGCCTGATGAGGGGGATGATCCCTCCGGGACACACTTGTTTCGCAAGGAGGGGTTGCCCTCCCTGATTACTAGGGCCTTAGAGAATCCTGCACATTATGCCACCGTCGCTTGAGCAGTCAGCCTCTGCGGCTTCTAATCCTATCATGTCAGGTACTAAGAAGCCAGCCAAAACATTTCATATTCATGAGGCGATGCGTGAGCTGATAGACACTCAGTGGAGTGCACCTGATTCAGGCCTCAAGGTTGCACAGGCTATATCTCGCCTCTACCCGTTGAAGCCTGAGGAGCTGGAGTCTTTTAAGCTCCAGGCTGTGGATTCCTTGGTCATGGCAGTGACCAAGAAGGCCACATCCCGGTGCAGGGGGGCATGGGTCTTAAGGACATGCAGGATTGTAAGATTGAGGTGGCCCTGAAGATGTCTTTTGAGGTGGTGGCCCTGACGCATCAGGTGACTGTGGCTGATTCTTATGCAGCCCTGGCCTGCCTCAGTGTTGTCCAGCAGGGTGCGGACTCTATTGGGGGGGGGGGGGGGTCGGATCCAGAGTCTCTGGATTTTCCTTTCCTGGACGTGAGTCTGGCCTTTTTAGCAGATGGTAATTATGATGTCCTGCAGGCCTCGGCTAAGCAGTTCAGTATTCTACTTTTAGCCATAGGAGTGAGTGAGTCCCAAAACGGAGACCAGATATTGCAGAATTGGTCGCCCCGCCTAGAGGCCAAGTCGTGGACCCTCTGCTTTTCCACTGAGCAACATTGCATCATAGCCCATCGCCAATGTGACGTGCAGGGGGCCTCCTGGCTGAGCCACTGTTGCAAAATAGTTCTTTTCCCCATCAACACAGATCTCTTCAGGAAAGCTCTCAAGCCCTCCGGCATGGACCCCTGCACAGAAAAAACGTCAAACAATTGTCCAGGGAAGGGCTTCCATCGCACCCTCCACATGCCTGATACCTGCCTGCCCATGGCCGACCAGAATGTTAATACCACTGGGCAGGACCAGAACATATGGCCCAGGGAGGCTCCATGTCTAACGCACTTAGGACAGTCATCTGAGTCTCTCAAAGTTGCTCTGAAGGCTCTGTGAGGTGAAATATGCAATCGTAACAAAAACTTATAGTTCAACTCCCACTACGCTGCATTCTCAGTTACTTTGTGAATAGATTTTAGGCAAAGCTCCATTTGTTGCGGTTCCAATCGCCAGTTCAGCTCCTGACTCCACCGGGCACAAATATGAGTAGTGTCCAGCGGAGCCAGAGAGTCTCATAGGCAGCCGTGGAAGTATTTCAGTGGAATTCTCTGTTGCGCTTCCAGCCCTAGCAGCTTATCCTGGAGTTCCCCCCCCCCCCCCCCCCCCCCCCCCAGTCAAGGAGCCAGCTGGCAGTGATCGGACATAGTGTTTCCTTTGTAAATATGCAAATGTGTCACCCTTCTCTAACCCAAATTCCTCGCACAGGGCCTGGAACAATTTAATAGACCCCTGCTCTGTTACCACCTGAAACAGAAAGTGGATCCCCCGAGCAGACCACCTTTTCAATAAAATAGAGGACCCACCCTCCGGGAATGATGGGTTACCCCGGATTGGCAGCAAGGGTGACACCGATTTATTCCATTTGTAAGTTTTACTTAACCATTGCCATGTTGTGCGTAATGGGTTCAGGATATACTTGTAGGGACCCAAAGGGACCAACTGGTCTGATGGGGCCTGTAGCCAATACGCGAAGTGGAGGGGTTCCATCAGAGCGGTCTCGATCCCAGTACAGGAAAAAAATTCCGTAGAACGAAACCAGTCTGATAGATGTCACAAGCAACTAGCTATAGAAAAGAGTCTCAAATCTAAGAGTCCCAGTCCCCCTTTACCCTTAGGCCGCATTAATGTTTTAATGCCAATTCGTGCTCTTTTCCCTGCCTCGGCTAAGCAGATGGCTCTGGCAGTCTCAGCCAGACGGTCCCTCTGGCTTCACCATTGTTCAGCTGACATGGCTACAAAGTCCACTTTCACAGAGTTCCGCTTTTGGGGTAAGATCCTGGCGAGGACATGGAGAAGCTGGTTAAGGACTTAGGAGAGTCCAAGTCCCATTGGCTGCCAGTTGACAAGCTGAGGCCCTCCTCAAGGTCCTCTCAGTTGCACTTTCAATTTAGTGATGCCTGGTGGTATAGACCGGGCCGTGTGGCTGAGTTTTCCAGGTCTTGCTTCCAGTCATGGCAGTCTTCCTTTTGAGGAGACAAGCAGGTGGGCAGTCAGTCCTCCAGAACGTCCATAGCCCCCCATGCCTCCCAATGAAGGTATCCGAGGTCCCTCCTCGGTTTTCATAGGTGGCCAATTGTCCAGCTTTCTAGGGGAGTGGGCCAACATCACATTGGACCAGTGGGTCCTGGAGGTTTTGAGGGATGGGTTCAAGCTGTAGTTTGCCCGCCCTATTGCTGATTTTATTTTTCTTGGAATCTCCGTGTGGTGCTCCAGCCAAGAGGGCCACCGTTCAAGCCACTGTGGACAGGCTATTGCATCAGTGCAGTGGTGCCAGTTCTGCCAGCCAGGAGAGGTATTCCATCTATTCTGTAGTGCCCAAAAAGGAGGACTCCTTTCACCCAATCCTGGATCTCAAGTACATCAACCAAACCCTCAAGATTACACATTTCAGGATGGACACTATCCGGTCTGTAATTTCTTCGGTCCAGTCGGGCGAGTTTTGTACTTCTTTGGATCTCAAGGAGGCATATTTTCACATCCCGATTAGGAGCCCCATCAGCGGTTCCTGCACTTTGCGGTCCTGGACAGGCACTTTTAATTCCGAGCCCTTCCCGTTCGGCCTCCCAACAGCTCCCAGGACCTTCACCAAGGTGATGGTGGTGTCATTTCTCCACCGGCAAGGCATCGGAGTGCACCCCTACCTGGATGATTGGTTGATCCAGGCATTGTCGCATCATGACAGCTTGGATGCGACCTCCAAGGTGGTGTTGCTTCTTCAGTCCTTGGGCTGGTTGATCAGTTTTTCCAAGAGCCATCTGCAGTCCCTTGAATATTTGGGAGCCCGTTTCAACACCCAGGGAGGGAAGGTGTTTGTTCCCTCCTTCTGGGTCTGTGAATTGCAGAGTCAGGTTCAGCAGCTGCTGAGCCTTCCCTCACTTCGGGCGTGGGATTATATGCAGGTTCTGGGCTCTGTGGTTGCAGTGATGGACATGGTCCCTTGGACCAGGGAAAATCTGCCGAAGCAGAGGAACACTGAAATCCCACGGTAACCGAGAGACAGAGATGAAGAGTGGGAAGTAGATCAGGCTGACCAGGAACAAACGTGGAGACTTCTAAGTATGATCAAATGTTTATTGGTGAAGACTCGACACAAACCTGTGTTTTGGCAGTTAGCCTGCTTCAGGAGTCTAAATTAAAAACATTAGACAGTAAGAGAATGTATATTGTAAAACTATATGTATGTACAGGAATAAAGAATTAAATGAAACATAAAACATATATAATCAAATAAAATGTAAACGTAATTAAAATATTATATAATGCTTAAACAGAATCAAAAAGAATCATGCACAAACAAATAACAAAAGACTGACCTTCATGTAATGTGTATAAAACACCAACAGGTGAAGAATGGTGGTTAATAAAAGTAGATGAGAAAATCTGATCTAGAAAAACAGATATATATATACACTCAAAAAAATATTGTATAAAAACATGAAATATAAATCAACCATGTAAATATACATTTTTTGTAAGGTGCTGTATACAATAATTTGACACCGGTTTATGATATGGAATGTAGGAACATCGATTTGAATTAATTATTGTGAATGAATACAAGTGTAGCCACTAAATTTGAGGGAATGTATTGTCTGCCGTCTGGCAAGATAGTACAAATCAGATTACACTGACAGATAAAATGATGTATAAAGTACAGAAGTGAGACAACATGATCACACTGGAATACATAAGGAGATGTAGAAAGCTGTTTGTGGATAGCAAACAGCTAATACATGAAAAAAGGGGAGAGCTTTAAGTAGCATATTTAAAGATGATCTAAATCAGGAAGTGCCAGAGAATGGCGAGTGTGTATAAAAAAAGGAAACTTATATGCCTATTAAATAAATATATATATTGGCTCTGGTATGGTTATTATTGATATGGTATGAGTTGACAGAAGATAAGATCTGGTAAACATAATGAAATTGTATGAGTGAGCCTAAACAAGAACACGGAGGAAAGAATGATATGGTAAAGTGAGACTTAGTACGATACCAGGCAGAGTAGAGAGACAGCCATGGGCAAGGAGATAAAGTGTGTAAACAATGATGGATACAAAAACAGAGTAATATGAGCTACCAATAAAGCAGAATGCAAAGTAAGTGAGTGCAAAAAGGATAAAACACCAAAAAAATGTATCTGGCTACAGATGGGAAATGGAAGTAGGAGTGTAAATGAGAACCGGAGAAGTATGAATATGAAAAATACAGACATATGGTGAAAGAAAATAAATGTACTTATTAATGGCAAGAAAAAAAGTAGCAGTGAAGGTATAACATAGTAGAAACTGAGTACTGGAAAAGTGACAAGAAAATCGAACGGAGCTTATAGTGGAACGATGAACGAATAAAGAAATAATCCATAGACACAGAAGTCAAAACAGATTTGCACATGGATGAAACATACAGAAAGACTTTTATCAACCACCATTCACCTGTTGGTGTTTTATACACATTACATGAAGGTCAGTCTTTTCTTATTTGTTTGTACATGATCCTTTTTGATTCCATTTAAGCATTATATAAGATTTATATTATGTTTACAGTCATTTTATTTGATTATATATTTGTTTTATGTTTAATTTAATTCTTTATTCTTGTATATACATATACATATAATTTTATAATGTACATTCTCTTATTGTCTAATGTTTTTAATTTAGACTCCTGAAGCAGGCTAACTGCCGAAACACAGGTCTGTGTCGCGTCTTCACCAAATAAACGTTTGATCATACTTAAGTCTCCACGTTTGTTCTTGGTCAGCCTGGTCTACTTCCCACTCTTCATCTTGGCCTTTGGGCCAGGGCTGATATGCAGCTGCTTCAGGCTTTGCTTCTCGGTCATTGGTCCCCACTCCGTCAGGACATTTCAGTTTGAGTTCCCTGGACTTGGCAGGCCAGGAGGAGCATGTTGTGGTGGTTGGCTCCAGGCAGCCTGTCAGAGAGCCTAGCGGCACCGGACTGGATCATAGCCACCATGGATGCCAGCCTGTCGGGCTAGGGCGCCCACTGTCTTCATCGGGTGGCACAAGGCGTGTGGTCGGTGTTGGAGACAAAGTGGCCGATCAATCAGCTGGAGCTTAGGGCAATTTGGAGAGCTCTGGTGACTTTTGCCCCAGTTCTTTGTTTCTGAGCCATCAGAGTGCTGTCGGACAAAACGATGGCTGTGTTTTATGTCAACAGGCAGGGGCCCATTTGTGTTCCTGGCCCTGAAGGCTTATCTGCTCTTCGCCTGGCCAGAGAAGCATCTCCTGGACATCTCAGCTGTGCACATTGCAGGTGATCTGAACATGCAGGTGGATTTCCTCAGTTGGCATACGCTGGATCCATCGGAGTGGGAACTTTCTGTTAAGGCCTTTGCCCTTATCACCTCCATTTGGGGCGTCCCAGCTCTGGACCTAATCACGTGGAAGTACAATTCCAAAGTCCCTCAGTTCTTCAGTTGCTGGTGGGAGCCGGGATCACTGGGGGTGGATGCGCTGCTCCAGCGGTGGCTGACCAACTCCCTTCTCTACATGTTCCCTCCTGGCCAGTGGTGGGCAGGATGCTAGGCAGGGTGGTCCTAGTGGCCCTGGACTGGCCAAGATGGCTGTGGTATGCAGATCTTGTTCATCTTCTGGTGGCTGAGCCCCTGTCTCTTCCTCCAGCTGCCTTATGCATTAGGGGCCCGCCCTGATGAGCGATCTATCTCACTTTGATCTTATGGCCTTGCTCTTGAGTGGTTGTGCCTGAGGAGGAAGGGTTACCCGGAGGTAGTTATTACTACTCTGTTGCCAGCGTGAAAGCTCTCAACTTCCACAGCGTATGCTAGGGTGTGGAGACTCTTTAAGGCCTGGTGTGATGATCAGGTAATGTCCCCATTTGTGCCTCCTTGCTGCAGACTTTAGCCTTTCTGCAGGACAGCTTTAAGAAAGACTTGGCCTTGATTTCCTTGAAGGATCAGGTAGTGGCCTTGGCCTGCTACAGGGACACTTGAACAATTAGTTGTTGGCCTCCCATCTGAACGTGGTCTGCTTTCTACGGGGGGAGGGGGATGTCAATCGGTTGCAGCCTCCACTGTGGCCCGTCTGTCTGCAGTGGGACCTTAACTTGGTCCTCCAGAGCCTTAAAGCAGCTCCTTTTGAGCCCCTTCAGGGCTACTTTGAAGGATCTTACTCTTAAGTTGGTGTTTTTAGTTGCTATCACATTAGCATGCAGTGTCTCTGAGCTGCAGGCTCTCTTGTAGAGATACTTTCATGGTCTTCACGGAGTGGGGTGTTTCCTTCCATACAGTTCCTTCCTTTCTGCCTAAAGTCTTTGTTTCACCTCACAATCAGGCGGTGCTCCTTCCTCCCTTTCAGTGGGAGGATTATGGATCTGACTTTCCTGCCTCCACCATCTAAATGTTCAGCAGGTCTTGTTTCGCTACGGGTGGCCACAAATAATTTTTGGGTGTCAGACCATCTGGTTGTGCTGTTTTCAGGGCCTCAAAGGTCATGTGGCATCCAAGGCCACGGTCTCCTGTTGGATGCGGGAGGCGATTGCTTCGGCCTACCTTGCTTCGGGGAAACAGCCCCCACCATTCCTTTCGAGGGCTTACGACTTCTTTTGCCGAAGCCCATGCAGTGCCGCTGGTCAAGATTTACAGGTCTGCTACGTGGGTTTCAGCGCATTCCTTCGTGAAGCATTACTGCCTGAATGTTGCGCAGTGGGATGCTTCATTTGGGGCATCGGTCCTCCTCACAGGAGTGGCCGGTGAGGACTGCTTTTGCACATCCCACTTGTCCTGGATTGATCTGTTGCACTAAAGGAAAGAAAATTATCAGGTAAAAATCTAATTTTCCCATAGAGCCTCCTGGACCAATGAGGGTCAGGTCTCAAGAGGTGAGATAGTAACAATGAGAATCCAGGACTTAATACATGTAGTACTTTGCTTTTGTATTTGGAATGGTGTTGGTCACTGGGCATCCTCTGCCACCCACATTGCATCGGCTGCTTGGTTAGCAGTTACACTCCTGTATCGTTGTCAATGGCAGCTTAAGGAGGTAACAGAGGGGAAAAAAGAAGGAAACAAGGTCCTCAGTGTCTGAATCAGGAAATTGAGAGGGAGGGGCCCATGAGCAGGAGGGAGGCAGCAGTGTCAGCTGAACAGGGATGCCAGCAGCTGAGCAGCCATTAGGCTTGGGACTAGTATAGCCACATCTGACAGATGTTTCTCCCAGCTGTCTGTCATACCTTTTCAGTGGCGATCCTAGGTCGGCTGCCACCTGGGGCGGATCGCCACTGTGCACCCCCCCCCCCCCCCCCCGGGTGCAGCAGTGTCTGTCCCCCCAGGTTGCAGCACGACATCCCCCCCCCCCACGCAATGACACCCCCTCCCCGGCACATCAAGCCCCCCCCCCCCCCCCCCCCCCCGGTGCATTCTTGGCTGCTGGAGGGTGCAGAGAGCAGCCGCGCGCCTGTTGGCTCCACTGGCTCCCTGCTCCCTCTGCCCCAGAACAGGAAGTAACCTGTTCTGGGACAAAGGGAGCAGGGAACCAGCGGAGCCGACAGGCGCACGACTGCTCTCTGCACCCTCCAGCAGCGTGCACCCGGGGCGGACCGCCCCCACCGCCCCGCCCTTCCTATGCCACTGTACCTTTTTATAATCCTTGGCAGGGGGAAAAAGAAAGAGGGTAAATATGTAAGTCAATCAACAACAGAAACAGGAAAACCTAGTGAATCCTATATTTGGCCACATCTGTGAAATTATATCTATGAAACTCTGCAAGTCTACCACACCACTTTCTTGTTCATTAGAAAGATTAATTAAATACAATTCACATCACCATTTTCTTACTGTCCTGTGTTCTTTCTTTCTTAAGAACAAACCAAGAACTCTCAAGATGACGAAATGGAGAAACTTTACAAATCTTTAGAGCAAGCAAGTTTATCTCCCATCGGAGACCGCCGACCTTCAACAAAGAAGGAACTGCGAAAATCTTTCATCAAGCGAAGCAAAAATCCATCAGTGAATGAGAAGCTACACAAAATTAGAGCACTAAATAGCACACTAAAGGTGAGGTGTCTGATGAGGGAAGCTGCATTTGATTAGGCCTAGATGCAGTTGTAGCACATTTCTCAATTATTCCTTGGTTCTGTCAAAGTTGCTTGGTTTGGAAGCCTTTCTCCTTTGCTAGTTCTCATAAAAAGAAGTGAGCATGAGATAGAATATAGAGCGTGAGACAGGGAGCTTGGTGGCGTAGGGGCAGTGTGTGATAATTGGCTAGAAGGAATGTAAGAGCATTGGGGGATTGCAAAGTGTGAGGGGATGGGGGCAGTGTGAAATACAATATTGGGATGGAGAGAGCAGTGAAAAGCCCTAGAGTAGGTAATGGTCAGGGTGAAGAGCATAAGAATGGGGAGGGGGTTGTGATGGCCGGAGAGATTGAGGGAGAGTTGGGGGGGTGAAGAAGGATAATGTGAGAGGGAAGAGACATGGAGAGAACCAGAGAGGGAAAGCAATTGGTTAGAAGGGAGCCATAGAGCAGGAAATTGATTGGGGAACATGTAGAGGATTGAGAAAGGGACTGGAAGAGAGATGGAGATGTAAAGGGTTGAGATAGGGAAAATTGGATTGCGAGAAGTGAAATCACAGAAGGAGTCAGGGTGAGATTCAGGTATAAATGGTTAAATGATGAAAAGAAATTAATGGGGGAAATATATGAAAGAGGAATATGAATTGGAAAGGAGATTCTGGAAAAAGCAAAAACAGATGAGGCCAGAAAACAAAATTCAGATAACAAAGCTGGAAAAAAATATATGTTCTTTTTTTTTTTTTTTTTTTGAGGGAGGGGGCAATAGATAATGTGTCTGGTGTTCTGTGATTCAGAGAAAATATCATGAGAAGCTTCTCTTCATAGATCAATCCTTCTATCACTTTTATGTATTTGCTCTGAGCTGAAATCCAGTGTATTAACAGTTAGGAGTCCTTTACTTAGCTGTGGTATAAAGTGGCCTTAGCTCACAGGGTTTTCCCACACTCTAAGACCTTTTTTACAGCAGTAGTAAAATGGCCAATTTTCCTCTTTTTTTTTTTTTTCCCATTAATGGCCATGCGCTAATGCTGCCATTAGCATGCGGCCATTTTAAAAAAATTACCCTAGTGGCGTTTACCGACACCTATTTTGTAGGCGGTAAGGGGTAGCACAGTAATTGTGCGCTAAACCATGCATGGTAATGTAACTATACAAACTGATTAACACAGAAATGCCTACTCTCTGACCCCTCTGAGCAAAAATAAAAACTTTTTATCGTGCGTCCCGCACCATGCGTGAACATGTTCCACGGTGCGCAATTTTAAGCTGGAGTAAGCGTGTGCCAGTGCTTACCGCAGCTTAATAAAAGAACCTCTTAGTGATTTGTGTTCTCTGGTGGAAAAGAAGATATATCCGGTGCTACGGCAGTAGATTAGCAGAAAATTCCTTCTGTAAGTCGAGTCAGGCAGTTATGGATTGTTGTCCTGCCTTGTTAAAGAAAAATAGAACAATAACTACTTATCTTTTCAAATAGTGCAAGGAGCATGATCTGGCCCTGATTAACCAGTTACTGGAGGACCATGAATTGACAGCCAAGAAGTACAGGGAGTGGAAGGACACAAACACAATGCTTTTTCAGGATATCTACCAGCAGCCAGCACCCCAGGACAGCAGTGAAACGAATGTCAGTGTACTGGCAATGCTGACGACTCCCGAGGCCTTGTGTTCAAAGTGATTCATAATGACCAGTTTCACAGCGGAGCTTCTGCTCTCTGTTCATCATTGCTTTACAGTGTTACCATTTAATTGTCTTTCACCTCCTAAAGAGAAAATGGGAAACATGAGGCTCTTCTCTCATTGAGAAAACTGATTCTGGTTTCCCTGTGTTTTTTACTTGTGGTCCAGCTGCTACAGCATTCAAGGGCAAAATGATCCAACTTAAGACAAGGCATTCTTGAGAAGGTGGTTATGGCTTTCTGAACTATCCATAAATTGCTCATTTAAAGAATGTATAATTCACCAAGGAATCTCTCAGGTGTACCATACTTGGATGCCAAGCCTGCCACTAAGTTGGTGGGTGACCAATCCTGAAGAACTGCAATGAGACTAGAACTCATTAGGCCCTGAACTATGTGGGTCTTGGCTTTTAGCAAATGAATAGAAAGCGTGCATCTTCACGTACTTTGTGGATCTACCAATTTAAAATGGGAAGAGTGCAATGTTGTATGTACTATAAATATTCCGTGGCCAATTATGATGCTAGGCTGTACACTTCATTTCACAATGTCATGCCTGTACATAAGGCACAAATTGGCAGTTGGCTAAAAGTCAGGTTTCCTTTATACAGAGCTTTGTAATGTCTGTGGTTTGGCTAGAAATGACATAGGACATTTAGGTCAAAATGGCTTGTATGAATTAAACAGTGGCCAAAAAATCCTAGTTATTTACATTTTGACACCATCTTAGAACACCTTTTAAATTGTAGAGCATTCAACAGGGATGACATAAATGTTCCTTGCCAAAAATAGCGGTCAGATACAACCTAGTGTAAAATCTGAACAAAGGAAATGCACTGAATATCTTATATGGTCTAGAGCACTGTATATCATGGAGAGTGATCCTCTGCTGCTCAAAATGTAGCACCAAGGATAAGTCTAGAAGGAGATTTCCTTCAAGGAGTCTGTGTGATGGTGTTCAGGCACGCTGATAAGGGTGGAGGCTTTTTAAAGAGAGGGGTAACTAGCAGAAATAACACATCTTTTAATCAAAGCTGCTTCGTTGTTAAATCAAGCTATTTATTTTAGCAGTGTTGAGTCTGTTTGTGTCCCTCTAAGCCCATCAAAGGCAACTAGAAAAACTTAGTGTTTTGTAGAAAAGATCACTGGTGCAGTTTTTATTTGGACAACATATTTTATGAACATCTTACTTCTGTGCTGTTCTGATTGGGACAGATGTCATCTGTGGACTGTATGACCTAAAATATTTTATGATTGGTAGCAATTTAGAATGTTACATATAAGAAAAACACTGAACAATAATAAATGAATGGCAATAATATGAGATTTGTGTTATGCTTTGGAAGTAAAAGTGAACTGTAACATCATGGTGGTTTCTATTGCACTCACATAAAGACTGGAGGCCTAGCCAATTTCAGAGGTACAGGGTAGTGAAGGAGATTAAGGACCTGCATGCTGACATTTATTCATCTTCTGCACTGACTTCAGCCAGGCCAATACTTTGTAACATGGACCAGCCTCACAACTGCAATGGATACTTTTACTGGCCTCCATCTCTTGGTTCTATTCAGCAAGTAAAATCTATAGTGCGTTCTGTTCTGTATAATGAACTGACTGGAGTGACAGGGTACATAGGAGGAGAAGATGTAGACCATGGCTGTAACATATACACTTTGGAAAATGGGGGTGGGGAGCTGAAGGGAAGACCATAAGGCTCTAGGTCATGCTCATGCCAGTGGCGTAGCTATGTGGGGCCTGGGCCCCCGTAGATTTGGCCTTGGACCCCCCTGCCGATGACCCACCCGACCCACCCACCCCTCCTGCTGCCAACCCGCCATCGCCTGCCTTTGTTGGCAGGGGACCCCAACCCCTGCCAGCCGAGGTCCTCTTCTTCTCGCAATATGCTTCCTTCTGTTTCTGACATCCTCAGACTCACAGAACGAAGCCTTGCAGATCAGCTGATCTGCAAGGCTTCGTTCTGTGAGTCTGACATCGGACGTCAGAAACAGAAGGAAGCCATTTGCGAGAAGAAGAGGACCTCGGCTTGTGGGGGTTGGGGTCCCCCGCCAGCAAAGGTAGGCAACGGTGGGTTGGCAGCGGGAGGGGGGCAAAGTCGGCACTGGTGGGGGGTAGGCGGCGCCAGGGGGGGCTAAAATGTGCCCCCTCACCTTGGGCTCTGGACCCCCCTCCCGCCAAAGTCTGGCTACGCCCCTGGGTCATGCCTAGCTGGAGCAGCTTATATAGACAGGGATGCACACTGCTACTGTATTCATTAGCTGACTGCTGTCCTGACAAGGCTGCTACTGGCAGCAGCTAGATCCTCCATGATGGGCAGCAAAGCCCTTGCAAGTCAAGGTCCAGGTTCTGCTCACTCAAAGAAACATACATTGGAAGCAGACAGAACTGGGATCAGGCTCACTCCAAGTTAATGAAGAAACGAAACTGGTGAGGTTGATTTGGCACACCAGGGTATGGGGGAGGGGGGCACAGAACAGTGCAGAGAGAAGAACTAGAGGGACAAATGTCAGAGTTTTGGGCTCATTTTCTAAAGAGAAGGATGCCTATCTTTCGACATAAATTGGGAGATGGATGTCCTTCTCTCAGAAACATCCAAATCGGTATAATCAAAAGCCGATTTTGGACATCCCCAACTGCACTCCGTCGCAGGGCCAGCCAAAGTTCAAGGGGGCGTGGAGGAGGCATAGCGAAGGCGGGACTTGGCCGTGCCTAACACTTGGACGTCCTTGACCCATAATGGGAAAAAAGAAGGATGTCCTTGACGAACACTTGGACGTTTTCACCCGGACCTGTTTTTATTACGACTAAGGCACAAAAAGGTCCCCGACCTGACCAGATGACCACCGGAGAGAATCGGGGATGGCCTCCCGTTACTCCCCAGTGGTCACTAATCCCCGCCCACCCTCAAAAAAACATTTTAAAAAATATGTCATTCCAGCCTCTATCAGATGTGATACTCAGATCCGTGACAGCAGTATGCAGGTCTCTGTTAGTGGGTGAGTGCACTTCAGACAGGTGGACCCAGCACCATCCCCCCCCCCCCCCCCCCCACCCTACCTGTTACTTTTGTGGAGGAAACAGCGAGCCCTCCAAAATCCACCAGAAACCCACTGTACCCACATCTAGGTGCCCCCCTTCACCCGTAAGGGCTATAGTAGTGGTGTACAGTTGGGGATAGTAGGTTTTTGGGGGCTCAGCACACAAGGTAAGGGAGCTATGTACCTGGGAGCAATTTATGAAGTCCACTGCAATGCCCCCTAGGGTACTGGTTCCTGTTCATGCATGGATTCATCTGTTTTTAGAAAGTGTCTCAGCTATTTTGAAGGAAATTCATTGCTGATCATTTAAAAATAGGTTAAAACTTAACATGGATAAGACGAAATTTCTATCGTTTAGTATGAAGGTGGATAATCCATCTTCTATTCAATTTTCAGATGGTACAATATTTAATGTGGAAACTGTGTCTAGGATATTAGGTGTGTTATTGGCTTCATCTTTGACTTTTGAACCTCAGGTGAATTTGGAGGTTAAAAAGGCTTTTTTAAAATTGAAACAATTACGACGTATGATCAAATTTCTATCAAGCACATTTCATAGTGGTGGGGTCTAGGCAGTGATTTGATCATTGTTTGATTATATTAATGTATTATATACAGGGCTGTCTTGTAAATTGCCGAGAGAGTTATAATTGATTCAAAATATGGCAGCAATATTGATTATAAATGTAAATTTGACCATGTGTCCCCTCTGCTTTTAAATTTGCATTGGCTGGCGGTTGATGCATGAGTTAAATTTAAAAATTGACGTTTACATTTTAAAACTTTAATTGCTGATGTTACCTATAATTTTCCTTCTTTAATTAAGAAGTTAACAGGATCTCTTAGTAATGAACGTTTACTGCTGTCTTTTCCAACTGTTAAAGGCATATATTATAAGAAAGTTCATGAAGGATCTTTTTTTACTATGCATTTAAGCAATGGAATATGTTACCCTTAAATATTCGACAAACCCCTTCTTATAGTGTGTTTAGAAAGATTGAAGACTTGGCTATTTTAAATGTGTTGATATTTAATATTGATATTGTATTTTTATTAATGTTTGTAAAACTGCTCTGAACCTGTTGTTTCAGAGATTTTGCAGGATATAAAATTCTATTAGCATAGCATAACACTCATCGGAGTTGTGCTAGTTTGAACCTTAGAATGGGGAAACAGAAGGTTAAAAGGGTTGCTGCTCCCTTGGCACCCACCTTGACTTCCACACTAGGCCAGCCAACTTTGCATGCATTTAGAGCCATCCCTATTCGGCAGCAAACCACTTCTCTGGAAGTAGTGGAACAGAATGGCGAAGGGGCCTCGCTTAGTCCCGAAGCATGTACTGCACCGCCAAGACCCGGAACTGTTACAACAGAAGAGCAGCTTGACCCAGTGCTAGGCGAGTCGTCGATGCCACAGCCAGGCGCGAAGGGAAGCTCTTCTGTGAGGTCAGCTGTGCTGAATGCTTCTGTTGAAACAGCAACAGAAGGTCTACTTCTACAGAAAGATATTCTGAAACAAGTTAAGGCACTGAGACCAGCAGTTATTTCTTTGGACTCTCTGTGGGATGTAGTTATAGGTTTGGAGGCTTTTTCTCTACTTTTGTGAGTAAAGTTAAATTTATCTACTGCTGTAAAGGTTCAGGAAGAGAGATATACACAGCACTCTGCAAGGTTTTCTCAGGTGGAGGAGCACCTGGGTAGTTAAGTCATTAGCAGAGAAACAGGTCTGTGATAGATCAGCTTTGGCTTGGAAGCTTCAACATTTGGAAAATCAGCTCAGATGGGGCACATTTTCAAAAGAGAAAAATGTCCAAAAAGTGTCATAAAGCACCATTTGGACGTTTTTCTTCTCAAAACATCCAAATTGGTATTTTTGAAACCTATTTTGCAGACGTTTATTCAATTCATCTGCAGTGTGTCCAGATCACAAGGAGGCATGTCAGCGTTTTGAAGGTGGGATTAGGGCGTGCCTAACACTTGGACGTTTTACAGCCATAATGGAACAAAACAAAAACGTCCAGGACTAAAACTAAGATGTTTTGGTCTAAATCGGTTTTCAGAAAGAACAAAAAGGTGCCCTAAATGACCAGATGACCACTGGAGGAAATCAGGGGTGACCCCCTCCCAGTGGTCACTGACCCCCTCTCACCCTGCCCCCCCCAAAATGTGAATAAAAATATGACTTACCAGCCTCTGACTGCCTCAGGTGTTAAATTCAGGTCTATTAGAGCAGCATGCAGGTTCCAGGCGTAGTGTAGTAGTCGGTGCAATGCACTTTGGAGTGGGGGACTCAGTCGGGACCCTATCTCTCTCTACCTGTTACACATGTGGTGGAAACTGTGACCCCTCCCAAAGTCACCAAAACCCTACTGTACCTGCATATAGATGCCCCTTCACCCATAAGAGATACTGTAGTGGTGCACAGTGGAGGACAATGTGTTTTGGGTGGGTTTTGGAGGGCTCGGGACTGTCCTTTCCCATGTCTAAACTTGTACAGCGCTGCGTAACCCTGGCAGCGCTATAGAAATGCTAAGTAGTAGTAGTAAGATAAGGGAGCAAAGGTGATATGTTTACCTGGGAGCATTTTCATGAAGTGCACAGAAATGACCTCTAGGGTGCCCCTTTACTCTCCTAGGTTGTTTGGGGGCAGTCTACTAAAAATGCTGGCTCCTCCTACATCCCAATGGCATAAATCTCTACGTTTTGCACTTCTTCTTTTTTTTTTTAATCAAAAATGGACCAAAAAATAAAATGTCCGAAGTATTAAAAAAAAAGATTGACATTTTTCTTTTTCAAAAATGACCTTTTCTTTCCTATTCAGAGGTTGGACGTTTTGTGCAAAACGTCCATAGTCGGACTTAGACGTCATATTGAAAATGCCCCTTTTTGGAACGTTATAGGTCTAAGTGCTTTGAAAATAAGCCTCTATGTAAGTTTATAAGTCTAAGTGCTTTGAAAATACACCCCTAAACCAGTGATTTTCAGCCTTTTTTTAACTCATGGCACACTGATAAGATGCTAAATTTGTCAAGGCACACCATCAGTTTTTTAAGTGTTTGAAGCCTGATATCTTACTGAACAATAAGACTGACAAATTACTACTACTACTACTATAAATCATTTCTATAGCGCTACCAGTCGTACGCAGCGCTTTACAATTGAACATGAAGAAAAGACGGTCCCTGCTCAAAAGAGCTTACAATCTAAATCAGGACAGACAGACAGGACCAATAAGGATAAGGGTAGGACAGACAGAAGGACACATAGAGAAAGGGACTATTGAAGAGAGGAAGACAAGATAAAGGTTACGAGCAAGTGACAAGTTAGGAGTCAAAAGCAGCATCAAACAGGTAGGCCTTTAGCCTGGATTTGAAGGCGGCGAGGGATGGAGCTAGACGTAATGGCTCAGGAAGCCCATTCCAGGCATAAGGTGCGGCAAGACAAAAGGAACGGAGTCTGGAGTTAGCGATGGAGGAGAAGGGTGCAATTTGGAGAGATTTGCCAAGTGAACGGAGTTCCTTGGAAGGAGTGTAGGGAGAGATGAGGGTGGAGAGGTAGTGAGAGGCTGCAGAGTGAATGCACATGCACTTATAAGTCAATAAGAGGAGCTTGAATTTTATACAGAAACTGATAGGGAGCCAGTGAAGTGACTTCAAGAGAGGGCATAACGACTTTGGCAAAATATTAGTCGTGCAACAGAATTTTGAACAGATTGAAGAGAAGAGAGGTGGCTGAGTGGAAGACCTGTGAGAAGCAAGTTGCAGTAATCTAAGCGGGAGGTGATGAGAGTGTGGATGAGGGTTCTGATAGCGTGTTCAGAAAGTAAAGGGCGAATTTTGGCGATATTATAAAGGAAGAAACGACAGGATTTAGCAATCTGTTGAATATGTGCAGAGAAGGAGAGGGAGGAGTCGAAGATGACCCCAAGGTTACGAGCAGATGAAACAGGAAGAATGAGCGTGTTGTCGACAGAAATAGAGAATGGGGGAAGGGGAGAGGTTGGTTTAGGTGAGAAGATAAGGAGCTCAGTTTTGGACATATTGAGCTTCAGGTGAAAGGATCCTTTAAGAAGCAGCATTCTTTGAAAAATAAAACATAAAAAAAATTAATTTGGATGCTTATCTTCCTCTGAGTTGCAACATTTAACAGTATGCCCTGTAAAAGCCATCTTCGTAGCCATGCTAGGTCAGACCAGTTCAATGGCATTAATCAACTGAAATGCCTGAGACTGGGATTATTGCAATTATAAACCATTTGAGTTTCACAATGTAAAATAATACCCCTAAAGTTTCTCTGATTTAAACAATTTGATCACACATATTTTGTATAATTATCTTTTCCTTCTCTCCAATATTTTGCCAAATGTAATGGTTGGTAAATTTTAATAAATTACTTTTTCACACACACACTCCTCTAAATTAAAATTATATAAATTTATATACCTTAACATTTAGCAGAATACATGCAAAAATATAGAAAAACTATATTTTGAAAATATGTGTACTTATTCTATATGATTTCAGATTTTTAAGATATGGATTGCAGCACAAAATTTAAACAGCATGACTTGTTTCCCCCAGCTGCATCAGGTGTCTGCTATGTCAGGGACAAATAACCTCGCCCTTAAAATTTGGCAGACAATGTAACAATCCCTATGGGCTTGTCAAATCTTGGAAGCACTGGAGCAGCAGCTGCATATGTGTAAGCACGAAACATCAGTTTGCTCAATTTGTGCAATATTTATTTTATTATACTGGTCCAATTTTAAGAACTTTAAACTTAAACACCCCAAATCTTACCCTTACTATCTTTGAGAGCCTAAAAATGCTTGGTGTTATAATCGATCACAATCTAACACTCGAAAGCCAAATAAACTCCACTACAAAGAAAATGTTCTTTTCACTGTGGAAACTTAAACGGATAAAACCTTTCTTCCCAAGAGAAGTATTTTGTAATCTATTACAATCAATTGTATTATGCCACTTAGACTACTGCAACGGAATACAGTGGTGGAAATAAGTATTTGATCCCTTGCTGATTTTGTAAGTTTGCCCACTGACAAAGACATGAGCAGCCCATAATTGAAGGGTAGGTTATTGGTAACAGTGAGAGATAGCACATCACAAATTAAATCCGGAAAATCACATTGTGGAAAGTATATGAATTTATTTGCATTCTGCAGAGGGAAATAAGTATTTGATCCCCCACCAACCAGTAAGAGATCTGGCCCCTACAGACCAGGTAGATGCTCCAAATCAACTCGTTACCTGCATGACAGACAGCTGTCGGCAATGGTCACCTGTATGAAAGACACCTGTCCACAGACTCAGTGAATCAGTCAGACTCTAACCTCTACAAAATGGCCAAGAGCAAGGAGCTGTCTAAGGATGTCAGGGACAAGATCATACACCTGCACAAGGCTGGAATGGGCTACAAAACCATCAGTAAGACGCTGGGCGAGAAGGAGACAACTGTTGGTGCCATAGTAAGAAAATGGAAGAAGTACAAAATGACTGTCAATCGACAAAGATCTGGGGCTCCACGCAAAATCTCACCTCGTGGGGTATCCTTGATCATGAGGAAGGTTAGAAATCAGCCTACAACTACAAGGGGGGAACTTGTCAATGATCTCAAGGCAGCTGGGACCACTGTCACCACGAAAACCATTGGTAACACATTACGACATAACGGATTGCAATCCTGCAGTGCCCGCAAGGTCCCCCTGCTCCGGAAGGCACATGTGACGGCCCGTCTGAAGTTTGCCAGTGAACACCTGGATGATGCCGAGAGTGATTGGGAGAAGGTGCTGTGGTCAGATGAGACAAAAATTGAGCTCTTTGGCATGAACTCAACTCGCCGTGTTTGGAGGAAGAGAAATGCTGCCTATGACCCAAAGAACACCGTCCCCACTGTCAAGCATGGAGGTGGAAATGTTATGTTTTGGGGGTGTTTCTCTGCTAAGGGCACAGGACTACTTCACCGCATCAATGGGAGAATGGATGGGGCCATGTACCGTACAATTCTGAGTGACAACCTCCTTCCCTCCGCCAGGGCCTTAAAAATGGGTCGTGGCTGGGTCTTCCAGCACGACAATGACCCAAAACATACAGCCAAGGCAACAAAGGAGTGGCTCAGGAAGAAGCACATTAGGGTCATGGAGTGGCCTAGCCAGTCACCAGACCTTAATCCCATTGAAAACTTATGGAGGGAGCTGAAGCTGCGAGTTGCCAAGCGACAGCCCAGAACTCTTAATGATTTAGAGATGATCTGCAAAGAGGAGTGGACCAAAATTCCTCCTGACATGTGTGCAAACCTCATCATCAACTACAGAAGACGTCTGACCGCTGTGCTTGCCAACAAGGGTTTTGCCACCAAGTATTAGGTCTTGTTTGCCAGAGGGATTAAATACTTATTTCCCTCTGCAGAATGCAAATAAATTCATATACTTTCCACAATGTGATTTTCCGGATTTAATTTGTGATGTGCTATCTCTCACTGTTACCAATAACCTACCCTTCAATTATGGGCTGCTCATGTCTTTGTCAGTGGGCAAACTTACAAAATCAGCAAGGGATCAAATACTTATTTCCACCACTGTATATGCAGGATGTAAAGAACAACTTACAAAGAAACTACAGACTGCCCAAAACACAGCAGCCAGATTAATCTATGGAAAATCCAAATTCGATAGTGCTAAAAACCCCTTTGAGAGAAACTGCATTGGCTTCCAATTAAGGAACGTATCACCTTCAAAATCTGCACCCTAGTCCACAAAATTCTTTACGGAGAAGCCCCTGGATATATGACAAACCTAATCAATTTACCTCCCAGGAATATATCCAGAT
The DNA here is from genome assembly GCF_901765095.1 of Microcaecilia unicolor. Lineage (NCBI taxonomy): Eukaryota > Metazoa > Chordata > Amphibia > Gymnophiona > Siphonopidae > Microcaecilia > Microcaecilia unicolor. Next base: position 169,250,619 of record NC_044033.1, read on the forward strand.
CATCCCGTTCATACTTAAACTTCCACTACCCTAACTGCAACGATCTCAAATATAAATCCATTTATGCATCCACCTTCTCCTTTATAAGTACACAACTATGGAATGCACTGCCAAAAGCTGTGAAAACAATCCACAATCATCTTAATTTCAGGAAATCACTCAAGACCAGCTTATTCGGAAAGGCCTACCCCAAGGATCCAACATAAGTCCCTATATTCTGCAACACAGCAAATTAATGGACCGTATTGACCACTTTTACCCTTTCACCTTTTGCCCTTATACCCCGTTTTTTTAAATCTCCCTGTCCTCTACACTATGTTATCAGTATAGTTACCGGATTGGCGACTGCCTTTACAGTTTGATGTTAGCCACATTGAGCCTGCAAATTGGTGGGGAAATGTGGGGTACAAATGTGTTAAATAAATAAACTTTGGGACCCTTAAACACGTAGGTGCCTACAAGCGCCCTATGGGTGCCAATTCAAAACTACCCCCTGGCTACCATGTGACCTGGGCAGTAATTTCATTTTTTAAGTGCATTCACCGCGCACCGGAAAATATCCGGCACGCAGCACTAACTAGGCGGTAATCGGCATTGTAAGCACACAGACAGTTACAGCTCGGTTAACACATGAGACCTTACCGCTAAGTCAATGGGTGGCGGTAAGGTCTCAGGCCCAAAATGGACGTGTGACAATTTTTTTTTATTTTGCTGCACGTTCATTTTTGGCCAAAAAAAAAAGGTCTCTTTTGCAGGCGAACTGAAATATGGACCTGCATGTGTCCAATACAAGTGTCTACAACAGAACATGACATTTTTCAGCGCACCTTAGTAAAAGGACCCCTGTGTATATTTAAATCAAATATATACCAAAATAAAGCTGCTATGGCAGGTCTGCCATACCATACGTACATAAAGATATCTACTCAATGGTTTCAAAAATTATTAATTACTAGAACATACATTAAAAAAAGACAAAAAATTATCTGGTTAATCCAAAAGTCTGCAAATGCCACTATTTTCTTGCCTTGAGTGAATGTATGGAGTCTCTAACAGGGCACAGGCGCCAAGCTTCCAGCCACTGGTGCAACCTGGGTCTCTTTTTCAAATTACATCGTAGGCTCACAACCTCCATCCTCTAGTCTCACTACTTTGCATCTTACATAAAACAATCAAAGATGCTCACTGTTAAATAATTCACATTTCTTAAAAATATATATTTTGTGCCAGTGGCGTAGCCATGGGTGGGCCCGAGTGGGCCCCAACCCACCCACTTTGGGCTCAGGCCCACCCAATAACAGCACACCTATGATGTGGCTGGCAGGGATTCCCAAGCCCCACCAGCTGAAAGCTCCCAACAACTGTTCCTCCTCCATACCTTGTAAGTAGCAGATCTTCACCTGCAGCAAGCAGCGACTGATACATACTGCTTGCACCGGCTTCATAGCCTTCCCTCTGACGTATTCCTGCCTATGAGGAAACAGGAAGTTGCAACAGTAGGAAGGCTGTGGGGCCAACATGAGCAGTGTGTATTAGTTGCTACTCACTGCTGGTGAAAATCTGCTATTTAAAAGGTATGCAGGAGAGGGGGGATGTTTCAGAGACCATACGGCATGCAAGTGAGAGGAGAGACCAAATCACCTGTGGGATGGGGCAGGGTTCTTCTGCCCACCCATCTTGGGCCCAGGCCCACCCAAAATTAGGTGTCTGGCTATGCCCCTGTTTTGTGCATTTTCACATGGGCCATGGGTCACAGGGCCGTCCTGACTTAGAGTTTGTTTGTTTGATGATCCACAGAACAGAACGACACATTGTGTCTCCCTGGCAAAATGGCAATGAAGGCAAGAAGAGATGAAGACCAAGTCCAGGTCTGGCACCTTTCCCCCTCACCTGCCCGCTAGGTCCTCCAAAGGCTGCAGCGCGTCGCTGCAGAGATAGCGCTGAAAGCTATCTCTCTGATCAGCAGGACCTTTCCTCTGCCACATCCCATTGTTCTTCTGATGCAACTTCCTATGAGCAGGACACAGCAGAGGAAAGATCCCACCAACCTGAAAGGCAGCATTCAGCGCTGTTTCCGCGGCAACCCAATGCAGCCTTTGCAGGAGTCTGGGCAGGTGAGGAGGGGGAGATGCAGGACCTGGGCGTGGACAGGAGACTTGCCCATAAATAAGCAGTGGACTTTGAATTACCCTTCCCCAAACATCCGCTGCACACCTGGGGACCTTTTGTAGCATACCAATGTGTCGTGGCATAGCAGTTGAAAATCGCTCCTCTAAACCAATCTTCAGATGCCTCTGGTTAAGCTTCATTGTAGGTTATGAATTTGAGTTTTTGGAAAGCTCTTTGGAAGTAATTACAGTTTTAAGGTTATATTTCCGCAAAATGAATGAACAATTTTTGGGATCAAAAATTTAGATTTTTCCTGATTTTTCTCGTGGGATCTTGCCAGGTATTTGTGATCTGGATTGGCCACTGTTGGAAACAGGATGCTGGGCTTGATGGACCTTTGGTCTTTCCCAGTATGGCAATACTTCTGTACTTATGAGATGTAAAGACTATTGGCCCATAAGCTAAGAGTCTTGTCCTTAGGTGCAACAGTTTAACATTTCTATGTAAATGTTAGATTAATTTTGAAACTAAACAATATTTGTTTTGTTTTTTTAATTCAGTTGTCAAAGTTTAGGTCATTATTGTTTCCTCTGTTTTTTCCTTTTTCTTGGTTTTCTTTTTCTTTATTTGGGGATGAAATATTTGTTTTATTATATGGTTTAAGATTTTTTTTCCTTAATTTGCAAGTGTTATATTTGCCTTGCATTCATTTGTATTTGATGGATGCACAATATTCAATATACCACAGTAGAGTGAGCAAAACTCTGTATAGATTTAACACCTTAAAAAGGATAAACAAGGGAAAAGATCTCAGAGAGCTGTGGTAACCAGCTAAATGTCTGGTTGTATGTGAAAATCAAAATCACTCAAACCACAGTACGTAGCTTTAATCATCAATCATAAAAAAAAACCCAATCCGAATTGGTGTGTGATAACTAATTTTTAAAATTTCGGGTTGTTCTTCTGAAAAATCATTAATAAAGCAATTGCTCTCCACAGCAGTTCTGTAGTTCAAATGAATCAAAGGTTGATCTTAGCTTTGCTTGTTTTTACTTGACTGTCCCTGCGGAAAGTATCCAAACCCAATGGACCTGTTTCACCATAAGGCTTCTTCCTGGGGCTAAGGATACCGGAACCCTTTTGAAAAGTTGCTGTCAATTTGACTCTGGCAGTTCAACTGTTGGAAAGCAAACACAGCTAATTACAAAAGTGAACACCAAGCACAAAAAAAGGAGATGGAAAAATAAAAAATGTACAATATAAAAAATGTACAATATATAAAGAACAGTGCAACACACACAGAAAACACACAGTCAATCAAAGCGAGGAACTCACTCCACAAACCTCAATGGACACAGCAAAGCTTGCGTGAAGGGGATCAGGAAAAAATGGCGACTCTATTACTTAGGACGCCAACACATGCGCAAAAAATATCCAATCAGATCCAAGGGCTGTCAAACAGAACAAAAAGTAAATATCCATGCATCCACCAACACCGTGCTGCGTAAAAATGCAAGGTGTCTATTGCCACAGAACCGCAAGTATGAGCAACCATCTGCGTAAGAAAAAATTGTGGTAAAAAAAAAAAACTGTCCATAGTGGAAACAGTCACCTATACTAGAAAAAAGCCGTCCAATCAATCTTCGCATTTAAGCCAACTGGTTCCACAGACTTAAATTGAAATATCCAACTTTGTTCCAGTTGCAGCAATCTCCTGTCAGGGTTGCCTCCCCGGAGCTGGGGGACAACACTGTCAATCACTCTTGATGGATAGAAATTTTAACTGCAATAATTAAAAAAAGTGCTCAAGCCTATCTGACAGGCTAAATCAACATTACCATACAGAACATGCGCAGTTTCCCTGGTCATCAAAAACTGAAACAGAGTGGGTGCAGGTCCTTTAAATGGAAATTTTCCACACAGACAGGGCACAATTGGAAAATTGATATTCCAGAGAAAAAAATTACTCAAACTAGCCAAACAAATGAAGAGTCACACATCCGTTCAGCAGACTGGAAAAAACAAAACTAAAGAGATGAGGAGATTGCTGCACATGCTCAAAACTTTCCATTAAGTTCTGAGCTTTGGAAGAATTGTTCCATTCCAGTGCTGTCAGATGATTTTACCCACTTGTGTGCATGTGAAAGCCTGTTTTACATGCAGAAAAGGTCTTTATAAAATTGCATGACTACATACGTGCCTAAAAAGTATACACATGGAAAGCATGTGCGTACTTTTACATGATCTGCACATAAAGCAGATGTAAATTTGTGCATTGGCATTTGCGCAGTACTGGGGCTGGTTCTGTGAAAAAAAACAAACTCTAACTTAGAAATATATTTATTAATATGGTATTAGTATTAGGCTAGAATCTAATATGTATGACCACTTTCTGGATGTGTATTACCTCACTGTTTAACTATGAATAACAGAGTATGCTGTTAGGCGACACAGAGAGCCCTGTTTACTAAGCTGCGCTAAAGGCGCGTTTGTGGTTTTAGTGTGTGCTGTGTAGGCGCCCACAATATTCCTATGGGTGCCTACACAGTTAGTGCGCCCTAATTTTGTGCACGTGCTAGAAACGCTAGTGCACCTTAGTAAACAGAGCCCAGAGACCTTTAGGAAATAAAAACATTGTAAGTCTTGTGTATTTTGACTTGTGAGCAATTTATAACTCCAATATATAATGGGTAATCTGATGGTCAAGGGGTGGAGTCTATCATGGAGGCTATAAACCATATTATATGTGCCGTCATTAGTAAACTAACCTATGCTCCTGTAAAAATGAATCTTTTTATATATTCTTCTGATATTTTTTTTCGTGTTCAAGATATCAAATTCCTTATATAAGGAGCTGGCCTCTGTCCAGAATTTAGAACATACCTTGTCTGCCGTTAATTAATTAATTGGATTTTGCTCCCACCTTTTTCAGTAGTGGCTCAAGGTTAGTTACATTCAGCTACTCTGGGTATTTCCCTATCCAATGGAGGGCTCACAATTATTAGGACCTGTTTTTTAGCGCGTGCTAACTGTGCCTATAGGGATATTGTGGGCACCACACTATTTGTTTCTGGACTTTTGTGTCAGCTTTGTTGTTTGTGCTTCTGCTTGTGTGTGTGAAGGCTGGTTCTCTCTTTTTATTTCTTTCTCTGATGCTGCACTGCAGACTGTGGCTTCTTGGGGTTTCAGTTTAATTTGTGACAACATATTTTTATCTTAAGTTTGTGGTCACTTGTTCTGTACTTAGCAATGGTTTGTCTGTATCTAGACTGTGTGACCGAGGTCAGGTATGCTGATAGCATAGGGCTTCTATGTAAGGATCGATAGTAATCCAGCTGGTTCAGTTTCCCAGTAGATGTATTTGATTTGATTCATGGATTTGATATACCACTTAACACAATGATCCCAGTGCAATATTTATGATGCTGCCTTCTCCTAGGTATGGTCTTTGTGGTGTGACTTCTGAAAGTTAGTGTTATGGTACAGTAGATTTGCTGTATAGGTCCTCAGTGATTTGTGTAGAATTGTATTACAGGTTCTTCACAATATGCCTAGTTCTGGAGATTACTGAGATTTCTCCAAAACCAGATTTTTTTTTTATATGGTGAGCTCTCTGGGGAATGTCCTATTTCTGCTCGGGGGTGGGTGGGGGGGGGGCGGCAAGGGGAGTTTCAATTTTGATATACTATTAGAAAAATATCTAGGCAGTTTACAAAAAATCAAATACAAATCAAAAGTTAAAATTAAAGTATAAAAGGAAAGAATGGAAAGAGAAAGTTATAATCATTCAAATACTGGAAATTAAAAGATAGCACTGTGCTGTCATATATCCCAGAGACCTGCCCCAAATGCAAGCCCACCCAAGCTCACGAAAGGCTTTTGATTCATAAGCCAGTTATGAAAGAAAAAAAAGTTTTCAAACCAATTTATTATATGGAGGTTCTAACCTAAATTACAGTGGAAGGGAATTCCAAAGATTAGGTACAGTCACACTCGAGCAGGGGAAGAATAAGGACTCATAATGAAACAAAAATGAGGGTTCTCCAGAATACACCACTTTATGAACCAACGTCAAAAGTTTAAAAGGAAATCTATATGAGAGTGGCAACCAATGTTCTGCTTTCAATAATGGGGTCCATGATCAAACTTGCAAGCACCAGTAATCAATTTAACGCAATGTTCCAAAAATTCCTGGACACTAATTCAGCAAAATTCTCTTGTATAAACAATATCCAAAGCTGAAAAATAAACTTAACTTGACTTCTTCAATTAATGGAGAAAAAATACCTGAAAAGTCTCAGAACGGCAGCAAGTGCAGGCACATCACAGACTCCAGTATTATCACAGGTCAAAAAACCTCCACATATTTTAATTGAATCAATATTTATGACTTATCAATTATCTCAATTTTTCTTTTATTTTCTAAATGTTCAAAAACCGCACTATGATTGTCACATTGTAGCAAGAACATATGAAGTCACTTAGCTTTCACTTTCCAACGGGGCTCTCTGTTTCACTCTTTGTAAAGTTTCTTCAGGGGACTAAGGGGTCCTTTTACTAAACCGAGTAAGCATCTACGCGCGCCCAGCGCACATCAAAATGGAGTTACTGCCCGACTACCACGTGCAATCAAGGGCGTAGTCAGACCTGACATTGGGGGGGCAGAGTTAACATGGAGGAGAGCACTAGGCATACAGGTGTGAGTAGTCCTTGGTATACTCCTAAATAATGCCTTACAGTGCACTTGATAGATTTCTAAGTAAACAGTCTGTCCTGCATCAACATAAACCAAATGCGCACTTATAGAAACACTGGAAACACTAACATTTTTAAATGAAATTGCATTAAGTACATAAGTACACAAGTGTTGCCATACTGGGTCAGACTGGAGGTCCATCAAGCCCAGTATCCTGTTTCCAACAGTGGTCAATCCAGGTCACAAGTATATTACATTTTATGCTGCTTATCCCAGAAATAAGTAGTGGGATTTTCCCAAGTCCAATTTAATAATGGCTTATGGACTTTTCTTTTAGGAAGCTAGCCAAACCTTTTTTAAACCCCCGCTAAGCTAACTGCTTTTACCACATTCTCTGGCAACGAATTTCAGAGTTTATTTTTTTTATTTATAAATTTTAATTACTACAAAGATACAATAATCTTTTAAAGAAAATGCCAAGATCCAAGAAAATTACAGTCTGAAAAGAAATAACAATAGAAATTTCATTACTTGGTTAATTAGGCCACAACTGAGAGGATAACTGGAAACGAGCATTCAGTGATACAGCCTCTTGTCTCATTTCTAAGAATTTCTTTCTCATTTGTTGGGTCCACTTAGAAATATCAGGAAAAATTAACACTTTCCCTCCTAAAAAAGCAGGTTGGGCTTTTTGAAAATATAGTCTCAATAAGGCGTCTTTGTCTTGTAGAAATGCAAAAGAGACCAAAAGTGTAGCTCTAGTTTTAACTTCTTCTTTAGACTGTTCCAAAAAAGTAGAAATATCTAATATATCCATGGATGCTTCCTGTTGCACTTGATCCTCCTGTCTCACTCGATTGTCCTGTAAATTCTCTATTGTAGTCAGATAATATACCTTCTGAATAGGTGGAAAAGAATGATCTGGATATTTAAAATTCTCTTTTAGAAACTTATGAAACATTTCCCTTGGTGATGTTTCAAGTATGGAAAATTAAGTATTCGAAGATTTAAATTCCTAGTTATATTCTCTAAATTTTCAATTTTACGATGGAGGAGTAATCTGTCCCCTGCAAACTGAGCTTGATTCTCTTGAACTTTAACCATGTCCGATTCCAATTTAGTTTGTTTAGTAGAAAATATTTCAATAGTTTTCTTGACTTCTCTTACTTGCACAGAATTATTTAAAGACACTGATACAAAAGAAGAACAAACCTTGTGCAGGGTTTCAAGGGCAGTCCAAATTGACTCCAGCGATATTTCTTGTGGTCTTTTCAATGGCTGAATCGCTGAGGCACATAGGGAAATCTCCTCTTGAGTATAGCTAGCAGAAATAGCTTCCACTGTTGCCTCTTCCGACGCCATATTCAAAGATTGCTGGACCTCTTCTACTGAAGGCGGAGGCATTGTAACCTCGGCAGTATTTCCGTTAACCACTTCCCGGGTCGAAGCACACCTCCCCTTCGAGGCTCCGTTTATATGTAGTCTCAGTACAATTACCTCGTCTAGTTGTGGAAGTGGAGGGGTAGCTGGTCCCACCGGGCTGAGCGATAAATTGCCCTCTAAACCGGGGCTCTTCCTAGCCCCGGAAGCAGAAATGCCCGATGTCGGGGTTGATACCAAAAAGGCTGAAATAGATGCTTGACGAGCTGAGGGGACTTCTAGCTTCGGGAGAGGAGGTCCCTTAAGCTTCCCCTTCCTCTTCGCCATGCTCGTTTCGAGACAAATAACAATTCAGGAAATTTGAAACTCTTAATGGAAGAGCGTTCTTTACAGCCTTCCTATACCATCGCCATTGCCCTCCAGTCCTAGTATTTTTGAAAAGCGTAAACAAACGATTCACGTCTACCCGTTCCACTCCACTCATTATTTTATAGAACTCTATCATATCTCCCCTCAGCCATCTTTTCTCCAAGCTGAAGAGCCCTAGCCACTTCAGCCTTTCCTCATAGGGAAGTCGTCCCATCCCCTTTATCATTTTTGTTGCCCTTCTCTGCACCTTTTATAATTCCACTATATCTTTTTTGAGATGTGGTGAACAGAACTGAACACAATATTCGAGGTGCGGTTGCATCATGGAGCGATACAAAGACATTATAACATCGTCTTTTTTATTTTCCATTCCTTTCCTAATAATATCTAACATTCTATTTGCTTTCTTTGCCTCCACAGCACACTGAGCAGAGGGTTTCAAAGTACCATCAACGATGACTCCTAGATCCTTTTCCAGGTCGGTGACTCCTAACGTGGAACCTTGCATTATGTAGCTACTAGTAAAAAAGGGCCCGTTTCGGAAAAAAATGAAACGGGCGCTAGCCAGGTGCTTACCGATATAATTTGGGTTCCTCTTTCCCACATGCATCACTTTGCATTCGCTCACATTAAACATCATCTGCCATTTGGATGCCCAGTCTCATAAGGTCGTCTTGCAATTTTTCACAATCCTCTTGCGATTTAACAACTTAGAATAACTTTGTGTTGTCGGCAAATTTAATTACCTCACTAGTTATTCCCATATCTAGATCATTTATAAATATGTTAAAAAGCAGCGGTCCCAACACAGAACCCTGGCGAACCCCACTATCTACCCTTCTCCATTGAGAATACTGACCATTTAACCCCCCTGTTTTCTATACTTTAACCAGTTTTCAATCCACAATAGAACACTACCTCCTATCCCATGACTTTCCAATTTCCTCTGGAGTCTTTCATGAAGTACTTTGTCAAACGCCTTTTGAAAATCCAGACACACAATATTGATTGGCTCACCTTTATCCACGTTTGTTCACCCCTTCAAAGAAAAATGTTGTAGATTGGTGAGGCAAGATTTCCCTTCACTAAATCAATGTTGGTTTTGTCTCATTAATCCATGCTTTTGAATATGCTCTGTAATTTTGTTCTTTATAATAGTCTCTACCATTTTGTCCAGTACTGACGTCAAGCTTACCGGTCTGTAATTATCCAGATCACCTCTGGAACCCTTTTTAAAAATCGGTGTTATATTGGCCACCTTCCAATCTTCTGGAACCATGCTTGATTTTAAAGATAAATTACATATTACTAACAATAGTGCAGCAAGTTCAGTTTTCAATAAGGGTGAAGGGGGCACCTATATGTGGGTACAGTGGGTTTTTTAATGAGTTTTGGAAGGCTCACAGTTTCCACCACAAGTGGAGCAGGTAGGGAGTGGTATGGGCCTGGGTCCACCTGTCTACAGTGCACTGCACCCACCACTCTGGGGACCTGGCTGTAACATCTGAGACTGTCATAGAGGCTGGTGAGTACTATTTTTATTCACATTTTTTGGGGGGTGGGAGGGGTCATCTTTGATTTCCTCCAGTGGTCATTTAGGGCACGTTTTTCTTTCTGAGAACAGGTGTAGACCAAAACGTTGAAGTTTTCTCCCTAGACATTTTCGTTTTGTTCCATTATGGCTGTAAAATGTACAAGTGTTAGGCATGCCCTAAGCAGTTTTTGAAAATACCTATTTAAACGTTTTGAGAAGAAGTCTGTCCAAATGGTGCTTTATGACACTTTTTGGACATTGTTCTCTTTCAAAAATGAGCCCCTAAGTCACGCAAAATTGACATTGTCCTCTCAGACCACTTTGCATTTTCCAAACATGCAAACGATGAAGATGAAATTCATTTCTTAGTGCAAGATATGCAATGAGCAGTGGAATTACAATAGGCTTTCCAAATTTAGTGCTGCATTGCCAGTCCATGAAAGCCTTTCTAAAGGAAACCAATGGTCTGTTTTTCTAGTGTCCCTTTTCTGCTATCTTCATCTTTCAATGATTCTCTAGTTAAAAAGATGTCTACTATGAACCAAATGGTGCTAATTTTGCCCAGGTTTGGTCTTTCCTCTGTTCTCACTCACTTCACTCCTTAGCTTCCCCTACCTACACTCTACCAACCTGGGGTCCTGACTGACCTATCACCTGTCCCAAGTCTTGCCCCAGCCTGTCACCTTGTCCTACCCCTCACCTTACCCCTCCTCCTCCTCTCTACACTTGTTATCCCACTATTCAAAAGTCAAAGGCCACATTAAGGTGCCCATGATGTCTGGGCAGGGTTGGGGTCTGTACTCTGATTAGGGAACATTCTGTTATTAGGAAGACAGCGGGACTTGTCCTTTCTCTCCTTCCAACACAAAAGCAAAGCCGGAGGAGGCAGAAACAGGTACAATCTGGGAATTTCCTCCTTCTGTTCCCATACTTACTCTGCCACAGAAGAGCAAATTGGGCACTCTTCCCCCACTCTAAGGAAAACAGGCAGTTTAACAGTAGGACAATGTGGCTCAGGAAGAGACAGAGAGAGAGAGAGAGAACAAAAACATTAGAAAAGAGGCAAAGAAGGAAGGCAAAAGACAGGTTGTGCTGCTCCCTGGAAACATTTCATTTGTTTGTTTCTGTGTAGTACAAGATGTTGTAACCACCTTGAGGTGTAATTAAGAAGGTGGAGTATAAATATGAAGAAATAATAATAAATGGGAATTCAGGGAAGAAAGGGTAAGGAGGTCAAGGAGTTCTACGGCTGAGGTCAGTCCCTCTGTGCCATTTCTCAGAAAGAAAGGAAAGAGACACTAAGGCTTGGGTACTTTTATCAAACTATGCAGGATGAATGGGAGAATGGGAGCACAGGCAGGATAAGCATTAATGTCAATGACCGAGTGTATGAGGGTGTGTAAAAGTAGGGTGAGTGAAACACAGAGATAACTGCGCATAAAGTTCATCATCTGCCTGACTTCCTTTCCTGCTGAAATGCCACAGACCACACTTGGTCAACAATTGTTTCAATTGTATTCCTATCACATAAGGATTATCAGTCTACCTTACAAGTCTGCCGAATTACCCCACTCCAGGTGGGAGTTTTTAGGCCAGTCTTGAATTTCTGAAAACCGCATCCTGGTGCATTATGGGACCTACAGCATTGATTTCAATTGTTAGAACCTGAGACTATAAATTCCACATTGATGACATCGTCCTCCTAGAAATGGGTAACTTGGCAAATAGGGATGTGCACAGCCAAACTTGGCAGCTCTGCAAATGTATTGGTGTCAACATATTTGTGGGGTTTTGACAATGCATTTGTGTTATGGTGGGCAGCCCAGAACACTTGTTTGCTTAGAACACACCCAAGTGTTAATGCTGCCCTAGATGCTGCAGAACCACACCGAAATCTCTCTACACAGCTGCAATACAAGAAAGCAATATCCACAAGGGCAGCAAGTTTTATCTTCAAGATAGAACTTTTAGTGCTATGGTCCAATGTTTATTCCTCTCCTCAGGTTCTTACTTGTGGTGTCCCTCAAGGCTCAGTATTGAAACCCATTCTACTTAACATTTATCTGTCTTCCTTTGCTCTCTTTCTTCAAACCTTGAATATTATTTTGTTCATATATGCAAACAAGGTCCAGCTTCTCTTTCCTCTTGAGCCAGAGACTCATCTCTCACGGCCCACATTTCTTATAAGTTATCCCTTATTGCTGATTAGTGTTCATTCCATCGCTTAAAGCTCAACCCTTCTAAAATTATGGCCATGCTTTTCCCTTATGTGGTTCCACTGATCTTCATCCTGCCCCCTCTATTTCTAGTCTTTTGCATTGAGTGTCACATGTATGATTATCTCCCAGTTGGTGAGATGTCATATGTTTGCACCCGATGCAAAGAGCTCCTAGCTCTTAGAGAACGTGTCCGTTCTCTTGAGGCTAGAGTAGCAGACTTGGTGGAGCTGAGGGAGACAGAGAGGTACATAGAGGAGACCTACAGGGATGTTGTAGAGAAGTCCCACCTCCAGTCTAGTAGCCCTTGTGCTACCTTGGAGGAGGGAGGTCTCCTAGAAGGAGAGCATCACCCTGGTGAAGTAGGAAGTACTCCTGTAGCCAGGACCTGCCCACCAGGGGATGTACTATCCTCTCGCACCGAGGATATGTCTCCAAGTGCTGCCCGGGAGGGAAAGGTTAGGACAGCTGTTGTAGTTGGTGATTCGATCATTAGGCATATAGATAGCTGGGTGGCTGGTGGACGTGAGGATCTCCTGGTGACTTGCCTGCCTGGTGTGAAGGTGGCGGACCTCACTCGTCACCTAGATAGGATTTTAGATAGTGCTGGGGAGGAGTCCGCTGTCTTGGTACATGTGGGTACCAATGACATAGGAAAATGTGGGAGAGAGGTTCTGGAAGCCAAATTTAGGCTCTTAGGTAGAAAGCTCAAATCCAGATCCTCTAGGGTAGCATTTTCTGAAATGCTACCTGTTCCATGTGCAGGGCCCAAGAGACAGGCAGAGCTCCAGAGTCTCAATGCGTGGATGAGACGATGGTGCAGGGAGGAGGGTTTTAGATTTGTTAGGAACTGGGCAACATTCTGGGGAAGGGGGAGCCTATTCCGAAAGGATGGGCTCCACCTTAACCAGGGTGGGACCAGGCTGCTGGCGTCGGCATTTAAAAAGGAGATAGAGCAGCTTTTAAACTAGAAATGGGGGGAAGGCCGACAGTCGCTCAAAAGCGCATGGTTCGGGAAAAGGTATCTTGCAAAGATACCTCACAAACAGGGAAGATAGGGTTTCTGGATAGTGAGGTTGCACAACAGACCATGGTAGACCAGGTGCCCTTAAATACAACTAAAGATCAGACAAAAGATGTCAAATCAATAGTGTCAGGTACTAAGCATCATGCAAATAAGAACAACAAACATACTCTGAAATGTCTATATGCAAATGCTAGGAGTCTAAGAAATAAGATGGGAGAGTTGGAATATATTGCACTAAATGAAAAATTGGATATAATAGGCATTACTGAGACCTGGTGGAAGGAGGATAACCAGTGGGACACTGTCATACCGGGGTACAAAGTATATCGTAGTGATAGGGTGGACCGGACTGGTGGAGGGGTAGCATTGTATATTAACGAGAGCCTTGACTCAGATAGATTACAAATTCAGCAGGACACAAATCACACCTTTGAATCATTGTGGGTTGAAATTCCATGTATAAAAGGGAAAAAAACGGTGATAGGAGTGTACTACCATCCGCCTAGCCAGGATGAGCAGGTAGACACAGAAATGATAAAAGAAATCAGAGACGCGAACAAAATGGGCAATGTGATAATAATGGGTGACTTCAATTAACCAAATATAGACTGGGTAAATGTAACATCGGGACACGCTACAGAGATACAATTCCTTGATGAAATCAAGGACAGCTTTATGGAGCAACTGGTGCAGGAGCCGACGAGAGAAGGAAAAATTCTAGACTTGGTCCTTAGTGGAGCGCATGATCTGGTGAGGGACGTTATGGTACTGGGGCCGCTTGATAACAGTGACCATAATATGATCAGTTTTGATATCGACCTTGAAGTAACTGTACACAGAAAGTCAAATACGTTAGCGTTTAACTTTAAAAAAGGAGACTATGATAAAATGAGAAGAACGGTAAAAAAAAAACTTAGGGGGCAACTGAGAGAGTAAAAACTGTACAACAGGCATGGACGCTGTTCAAAAATACCATCCTGGAGGCCCAGGCCATACATATTCCGCAAATTAGAAAAGAAAGACGGAACTCCAAAAGACAGCCGGCCTGGTTGAAAAGTGAGGTGAAGGAAGCTATTAGGGCTAAAAGAAACGCCTTCAGAAAATGGAAGAAGGAACCGTCTGAAAATAACAAGAAGCAACATAAGGAGTGTCAAAGCAAATGCAAGGTGCAGATAAAGAAGGCCAAGAGGGATTATGAAAAAAAGATAGCATTAGAGGCAAAAAAAACATAGTAAAAAAATTTTTCGGTATATTAAAAGCAGGAAGCCGGCAAAAGAATCGGTTGGGCCGCTGGATGACCGAGGGGTAAAAGGGGAGATCAAGGAAGACAAAGACGTAGCGGAGAGACTGAATGAATTCTTTGCTTCGGTCTTCACCGAGGAAGATTTGGGTGGGATACCGGTGTCGGAAATGGTATTTCAAGCGGACGAGTCGGAGAAACTTACTGACTTCACAGTGAACCTGGAGGACGTAATGGGGCAGTTCGGCAAACTGAAGAGTAGCAAATCTCCTGGACCGGATGGTATTCATCCTAGAGTACTGATAGAACTGAAAAATGAGCTTGCGGAGCTACTGCTAGTGATATGCAACTTATCCTTAAAATTGAGCGTGGTACCGGAAGATTGGAGGGTGGCCAATGTAACGCCCATTTTTAAAAAAGGCTCCAGGGGAGATCCGGGAAATTATAGACCGGTGAGTCTGACGTCGGTGCCGGGGAAAATGGTAGAGGCTATTATTAAAAACAAAATTACAGAGCACATCCGAGGACATGGATTACTGAGACCGAGTCAGCACGGCTTTTGTGTGGGGAAATCTTGCCTGACCAACTTACTTCAATTCTTTGAAGGAGTAAACAAACATGTGGACAAAGGGGAGCCGGTTGATATTGTGTATCTGGATTTTCAAAAGGCGTTTGACAAGGTACCTCATGAAAGGCTACAGAGGAAATTGGAGGGTCATGGGATAGGAGGAAATGTCCTATTGTGGATTAAAAACTGGTTGAAGGATAGGAAACAGAGAGTGGGGTTAAATGGGCAGTATTCACAATGGAGAAGGGTAGTTAGTGGGGTTCCTCAGGGATCTGTGCTAGGACCGCTGCTTTTTAATATATTTATAAATGATTTAGAGATGGGAGTAACTAGCGAGGTAATTAAATTTGCTGATGACACAAAGTTATTCAAAGTCGTTAACTCGCGACAGGATTGTGAAAAATTACAAGAGGACCTTACGAGACTGGGAGACTGGGCGGCTAAATGGCAGATGACGTTTAATGTGAGCAAGTGCAAGGTGATGCATGTGGGAAAAAAGAACCAGAATTATAGCTACGTCATGCAAGGTTCCACGTTAGGAGTTACGGACCAAGAAAGGGATCTGGGTGTCGTTGTCGATAACACGCTGAAACCTTCTGCTCAGTGTGCTGCTGCGGCTAGGAAAGCGAATAGAATGTTGGGTATTATTAGGAAAGGTATGGAAAACAGGTGTGAGGATGTTATAATGCCGTTGTATCGCTCCATGGTACGACCGCACCTTGAGTATTGTGTTCAATTCTGGTCGCCGCTTCTCAAGAAAGATATAGTAGAATTGGAAAAGGTGCAGCGAAGGGCGACTAAAATGATAGCGGGGATGGGACGACTTCCCTATGAAGAAAGACTAAGGAGGCTAGGGCTATTCAGCTTGGAGAAGAGACGGCTGAGGGGAGACATGATAGAGGTATGTAAAATAATGAATGGAGTGGAACAGGTGGATGTGAAGCGTCTGTTCACGCTTTCCAAAAATACTAGGACTAGGGGGCATGCGATTAAACTATAGTGTAGTAAATTTAAAACAAATCGGAGAAAATTTTTCTTCACCCAACGTGTAATTAAACTCTGGAATTCATTGCCGGAAAATGTGGTGAAGGCGGTTAGCTTAGCAGAGTTTAAAAAGGGGTTGGACGGTTTCCTAAAGGACAAGTCCATAAACCGCTACTAATCCCAGGAATAACATGTATAGAATGTTTGTACTTTTGGGAAGCTTGCCAGGTGCCCTTGGCCTGGATTGGCCGCTGTCGTGGACAAGATGCTGGGCTCAATGGACCCTTGGTCTTTTCCCAGTATGGCATTACTTATGTACTTATGTACTTAGTGTAACTATCCCCCTTAAAGATGAGGTCAAAATTTTAAGGGTACTTACTGACAATCTTCTAACATTTAAAAACCATATTTCTCACATTCTTAGGAAATCCTTTTTGTCTTACGTCAAATTCAGCTTGCAAGAGCTCTTTTTGACAAATCCTCCCTCTGTTTGCTCATTCATTCCCTTGTAATCTCATGCCTTAATTATTGTAATTCTATTCTTCATGGTCTACTGCAATGCAATATCCCCTGCGTTGTTTACAACTAGTCCAAAATACTTCTGTTAAGCTGATATACGGAGCTAAAAAGTAGGATAATGTGTCCCCTTTGCTTTTTGCTTTACACTGGCTCCCAATAAAATACTGCATTTTGTTTAAGATTCTTCTCATTCTTTCAAGTTCTTCATTCAGGTATTCCACTCTTTTTGTCTGAGCATCTTATCCCCTACTCCCCAACTCATTCATTGCATTAATCTCAGCAATCTCTCCTTGTGGTACCTACCTTTCTCCAGATTCGTTCACAGCTAGAACATCCGCTTTTTCAGTGGTTTCCCCTTCTCTCTGGAATAACACCCCACTCCATCTTCGGTTCGAATTTTCCCTTTTAAAAGTTTAAGGCCATCCTTAAGTCCCATTTCTTTTCTCAAGCTTTCCCACTTGAGCATAAATAAAGGTAGACTACCTCCGCCTATTACTACCCCATTCTAGCAAAACTTCCTTGTATCACTGTCTGGTCTATTCTTTTTCACTCCTCTCCCCACCTACTGTATCTTTCCCCTTCCTTATTAAGGTTAAATTATTGGTTATTTCTTAGTTTTAGCTATTATGTCCCATCGTAATCCTATTGCCTCATGTTTCCCTCTTTATTCTTTCATTTTTAACTATATTTTATTGTAAACCGCTTAGATAACTTGTATATTAAATAAACTTGAACTGTCAAACTGTGAAATTTCACACTGTGTAGGACTGGATCCTAAGATCCAGGTAAAGACATCAGTATCACCTAAAATCGAGCAGAAGCTGGTTAATATGCTTTCAAACCAGTTGGCACAGAGCTAAAGGAGGTGCCATCAGTGCCAGCTCTGTGGGTGCTTAAGAAGCCCCAGTATTGTCTCCTATACTCCAGGGGCATGGCCAGACAGCAGATTATGGGTGGGCACCAAGTGTTCTGTCCCTCTGCCCTCCCCTCCCCCCCAACACCGTGCACCCCTCCTCCTAATAAAAAAAAATACTTGAGCTGGAACCAGATCCCAAGCCTTACCAACCGAAGACCTCTCTCAATGGAGTGGAGGAGTGGCCTAGTGGTTAGAGCACTGGCCTTGCAATCCAGAGGTGGCCAGTTCAAATCCCACTGCTGCTCCTTGTGATCTTGGGCAAGTGACTTAACCCTCCATTGCCTCAGGTACAAACTTAGATTGTGAGCCCTCCTGGGACAGAGAACTATCCAGTGTACCTGAATATAACTCACCTTGAGCTACTACTGAAAAAGGTGTGAGCAAAATCTAAATAAATAAAATAAATAAATGGCGCTGAAAACAGTGCTCTCCACTTTGTCTGATGCAGCTCCATGAACCACTTAGTCTTTGCGTACGTGCTGAAAACTGAGCATGCAAGGCTGCTGGCAGTGACTGTGCAGGGATCTGCAGCAGACTGAGGTGTGGAAAGTAGCGTTTTCACCATCACTGGGGGGAAGTATTCAGCTGGCAGGGCTTGAGATCCTCACCAGCTAAGGATGCACTGCTGGGCGGGTAGGCCCCAGCCCACCCGTGGCTATGCCAGGGGTCGGGAGCTGAGAACTCCATACTGCTCAGGAAGTACTTGTTCCTTGTGGTGCCAAGAAAAGCTACAAAAATGTTATGGGATTTGCATTACAACATGTATGAGGAGAGACTTGCTGCTGACCTGAACATGTATACCCTGGAGGAAAGGAGAAACAGGGGTGATATGATACAGATGTTCAAACATTTGAAAGGTATAAATCTGCAAACGACAAATCTGTTCTGGAGACGGGAAGGCGGTAGAACTAGAGGACATGAAATGGGGTTGAAGGGGGGCAGACTCAAGAAAAATGTCAGGAAGTATTTTTTCACGGACAGAGTGGTGGATACGTGGAATGCCCTCCCGCGGGAGGTGGTGGAGATGAAAACAGTAACAGAATTAAAAAATGCGTGGGATAAACATAAAGGAATCCTGTTCAGAAGGAATGGATCCTCAGAAGCTTAGCAGAAATTGGGTGGCAGCACCGGTGGTTGGGAGGTGGGGCTAGTATTGGGCAGACTTCTACGGTCTGTGACCTGAAAATGGTAGATACAAATCAAGGTCAGGTATATATATAAAGTAGCGCATATGAGTTTATCTTGTTGGGCAGACTGGATGGACCGTACAGGTCTTTTTCTGACGTCACCTACTATGTTACTATCAGGCTTATTTTCGAAAGAGATCGCCGGCGATCTTCCGACACAAATCGGGAGATCGCCGGCGATCTCTCAAAAGCGGCAAAATCGGTATAATCAAAAGCTGCTCTTTTGACACCATCGCCGCTTTCCCGTCGCCGAGCCAGCGAAAGTTCAAGGGGGCGTGTCGGCAGCGTAACGAAGGCGGGGCATGGGCGTGGCTACCAGATAGCCGGCTTCAGCGCATAATGGAAAAAACAAAAGCGGCGTTGATCAGTATTTCGCTGGTTTTACTTGGTCCTTTTATTTTCACGACCAAGCCTCAAAAAGGTGCCCCAACTCACCAGATGACCACCGGAGGGGATGGGGGATCACCTCCCTGTACTCCCCCAGTGGTCACCAACCCCCTCCCACACTAAAAAAAATAAAAATAAAAACCTTTTTTGCCAGCCTGTATGCCACCCTCAAATGTCATACCCAGCTCCCTGACAGCAGTATGCAGGTCCCTGGAACAGTTTTTGTTGGTTGCAGTGAACTTCAGGCAGGCAGACCCAGGCCCATCCCCACCTACCTGTTACACTTGTGGTGGTAAGTATTGAGCCCTCCAAACCCCCCCAAAACCCACTGTACCCACATGAAGGTGCCCCCCTTCACCCATAAGGGCTATGGTAGTGGTGTAGAGTTTTGGGGAGTGGGTTTTGGGGGAGATTTGGGGGGCTCAGCACCCAAGTTAAGGGAGCTATGCACCTGGGAGGTATTTGTATATATTTTTTTTAATTTTTAGAAGTGCCCCCTAGGGTGCCCGGTTGGTGTCCTGGCATGTCAGGGGGACTAGTGCACTACAAATGCTGGCTCCTCCCACGAGCAAATGCCTTGGATTTAGCCGGGGTTGAGATGCCCGCTTTTAGTTTCCATTGTCGCTGAAAAACAAAACCGACCATCTCAAACCCGGCGAACTCTGGCATTTGGCCGGGCCAAACCGTATTATCGAAAGAAAAGATGGTCGGCCATCTTTTTCGATAATACGGTTCCGGCCAGCTCTTTGCGGCGCCACCAAAATAGATCCCCGCCAATCTATTTCGCCGGCGCCGTTCGATTATTCCCCCTCCATGTGTCACCTTTGTTACTTCTCCTGCCTTCCCCTGCAGTCTATAGACTAAGGAATGTCTGATCAATGGCTGTAGGGGGCAGGAGTAGCAACAGCAGCATGGGACAGACAAGCTTTCTGCCTTTTGTCTACCATGCAATGAACCTCCACCCCCCACAAAATCAGCCACCTCTTTTGCTGTGGCTGGAGATCTCTAAGCCTCTCCAACTGAAGACCACCTCCTGTGACCAGAACTCTCCATGCTCTGCTGCCAGCTGCAGTGTCCCCGAGCTGCTGCCCTGCTGCACCACCATTGCTGGCTCCCTCTGTGCATGCTTGATTTTCTAGATATTTCAAAAGTATGCACTACTGATGACATTGCCCCTGAAATGAAAAACAAAATTAAATGGAACAAAATGAAAAATCCCATAAATGACACAAACGTTTGACCTGCACATCTTAGAGAATTGTAGGCATATGCTGAAGGATGGAAGATGAGAACTTGGGTTATGAGGGCGAGCGAGAGAAGCTGGGAGTGGGAATATGGGATCTGAGGACGAACAGAACTAAAAGGATATAAGCAGGGAGAAAGGCAGAAGAGCTGATATTTTCCATGGCACACTTGATAAGGTCTGAAGACACACTGGTTCCAAAACACTGAGCTACAATTTCTATGTAAAAGTCTAGGCACCCCCTGGTCAAACTATGGGGTTGGTTTATTAAGCTTAACATGGATTACCACAGGACTTTCCCATGTACTAAGCCCAGATTGAATGTGGCATATTTTAGGGCTTTTTCTATCGTTTTAATTGCAGGTTGTGTGTTGATAGTCCCATTAGGACAAATTAACGCAAGAACACTGACCCACTCCTATTTTAGTTTAGGAGGCATTAGTGTTCCTGTATTAACTCTGTATTATCTGGTCAGAGCATGGGAATGCCCACCTGTAGTCATAATAGTTTGGATGATCGTCCATTGCCCTTTGGCTTACACTATGTAAACAGGTCAGCTGACTCTTAGAACATCTTCTGTCCTGTACTTGAACTCAGCAGCTTGCGCATACTCTGTAGTTACATAAGTACATAAGTATTGCCATACTAGGAAAGACTAAAGGTCCATCGAGCCCAGCATCCTGTTTCCAACAGTGGCCAATCCAGGTCACAGATACCCGGAAAGATCCCAAAAATGTATAAAACATTTTATACTGCTTATCCCAGAAATAGTGGATTTTCCCCAAGTCCGTTTAATAACGGTCTATGGACTTTTCCTTTAGGAAGCCATCCAAACCTTTTTAAAACTCCGCTAAGCTAACCGCCTTTACCACATTCTCTGGCAACAAATTCCAGAGTTTAATTACACGTTGAGTGAAGAAAGTTTTTCTCCTATTTATTTTAAATTTACTACATTGTAGCTTCATCGCATGCCCCCTAGTCCTAG
The DNA here is from genome assembly GCF_901765095.1 of Microcaecilia unicolor. Taxonomy (NCBI): domain Eukaryota; kingdom Metazoa; phylum Chordata; class Amphibia; order Gymnophiona; family Siphonopidae; genus Microcaecilia; species Microcaecilia unicolor. The sequence continues at coordinate 169,271,979 of NC_044033.1, forward strand.
TATTTTTGGAAAGCATGAACAGATGCTTCACATCTACCCGTTCAACTCCACTCATTATTTTATAGACCTCTATCATATCTCCCCTCAGCTGTCTTTTCTCCAAGCTGAAGAGCCCTAGCTGATTTAGCCTTTCCTCATAGGGAAGTCATCCCATCCCCTATATCATTTTCGTCGCCCTTCTCTGCACCTTTTCTAATTCCACTATATCTTTTTTGAGATGCGGCGACCAGAATTGAACACAATATTCGAGGTGCAGTCGCACCATGGAGCGATACAAAGGCATTATAACATCCTCATTTTTGTTTTCAATTCCTTTCCTAATAATACCTAACATTCTATTTGCTTTCTTAGCCGCAGCAGCACACTGAGCAGAAGGTTTCAACGTATCATCGACAACAACACCTAGATCCCTTTCTTGGTCCGTGACTCCTAACATGGAACCTTGCACGACATAGTTATCTATATAAATAAAATCCCCCCTCAAACGTTCTGAAGCTCACTCCGTGGCAGTGAAGTACTGAACTCCTGTACTCTGTGTAGGCTAGGCTATGTGGACCACTCACCCTCACTGATAGACCCGCCCTCAGCCACGCCCCATCTGCACATAAAAAGCAACCTCAACGTTCTAAACTTTGTGGCTTCACAGTTCGTAAGTTCGAAGCTCTGTAACCACTTTTACAAACCATGTAACTCTGCCCCGCCCTCACGTCAAAACGTTATGACGTCGGGGGCGGGTCATAATAAACACAACCACACTAACCTACTGAAGCCCATTGCTTCATCTGTGTATAAACGAGGCACGCGTCGCCCCCCCCAAATCCACCCCCCCTCTCTCACACATGCCCGTGCACATCACCCCCCCTCCAAAAACGCCAAACCACTCCCATGCCTCCACCCGCCCAACGCCCCTCCGCTCCCCGACATACGCTCCGCCCATCCCCAGTACATGCACGTCGGCCCCCCCTCCAAAATCGCCAACCCCCCCTCTACTACCCTCCCCTCCTCTTACTGGAGTCCCAGCCGCAGAAGTGAAGGGCAACGTACTTCGGAGATTCTGCTGCCTTCCGTTCTGTTCGCTATGAACTCTGTGCCCTGATTGGCTGCTCCCGCCCTCAAGGGCGGGACTAGCCAATCAGGGCACACAGCTCATAGCGAACACAACAGATTAAGGCACCAGAATCTCCGAAGTACCTTGCCCTTCACTTCTACGGCTGGGACTCCGGTAACAGGAGGGGAGGGTAGTAGAGGGGGGTTGCCGATTTTGCAGGGGGGGGGGGCCAATGTCCACGTACCGGGGATGGGTGAGGCCTATGTCGGGGGGGGGGGGGGGGAAGCGGAGGACCTTGCTAGCGCCCGTTTCATTTGTCCCTGAAACGGGCCTTCATTACTAGTATGTTATATAAGTTGTTTTGCTTAGCTCATGCAGTGAACATGTGGGCACTAAATGTTTACTGAGAGACCCATAAAAGAAATTAAGTAAGGCATGTTTGTCTGTCTGGGTTTGGGCCCGACCCAGACAGCAGGATGTGAATGAGGAAGAAGCACTATTATTTAAATGAACTGTGGAGATCTGAAAGTTGGCATTTCATGCGCCAGGGCAGATATGTCGCTGGGCATTCCTGCAATATTATTTCTGACCTCACCCTCTGAGTTCCTCCCAGCTTGAGTTGAATAATGACTGAGGCCAGGATGTTGGATATATTGTGCTTATGTATTCTTATTAGCTGTAAATATATACATTGCATTCGCTTTTTTATATTCAGATATATAAATTGCATTTGCTTTTAAAGCTCGAGTTAACTATAAATAAACTGCTTCTTATCTTTGAAACATTTTATATTTATTTCCTCCTTCCTGGGCATAACTCCAGGTCAAAACACCTCCCTCCACCCATGACATACCTCCTTAAAAAAAAAAATCTAAACAAATCAGCAATGCGTGTGTTAACAGGCAAAATACCACACAACGCATTAATTTATTTATTTATTCAAAACATTTATACCCCGCTTTATACCACTTAAAGCAGCCTCAAAGCGGCTTACAATGAACTGAGGAAACAATTACAATGACAGTAGAAAGGGTAGAAGGATCAGAGGAAGAAGGGAAGGGAAAATGCACTGAAAGGCTTTGGTCAGATCAGAGGAGATACAAGTACAATGCATTTTATGGTAGCATGTTATCATCTGCTAACTATGCATTATGAGGTCCATGCAGGAAAAAGGGCCCTGTGCTAGTGGCAGGGACAGTTTTTCCCTCGCACCAGGGCCCTTTTTACCACAGAAGGTAAATAGCCACCAGACACAAACGGCCATGCATATGTGAATTCTTACCGCATGGCCATATGGCAGGGAACCCTTACCGCCACCCATTGAAGTTGTGATAACATAGTAATGAGGAGGGGAATAATCGAACGGCGCCAGCGAAATACATGGCCGGCGATGTATTTTGGCGGTGCTGCAAACAGCTAGCCAGACCCGTATTTTCGAAAAAGATGGCCGGCCATCTTTTGTTTCGATAATACGGTTCCGGCCAGCCAAATGTCTTGGATTTGGACGGGGTTTGAGATGGGCGGCTTCGTTTTTTAGCGATAATGGAAAGTTATGTCAGCCATCTCAAACCCCAGCCAAATCCAAGGCATTTGGCTGTGGGAGGAGCCAGCATTTTTAGTGCACTGGCCCCCCTGACATGCCAGGACACCAACCGGGCTCCCTAGGGGTCACTGCGGTGGACTTCAGAAAAGCTCCCACGTGCATAGCTCCCTTACTTTGGGAGCTGAGCCCCCCAACCCCCCCCCAAACCCACTACCCACAAATGTACTGCACCCACTAAAACTGCTCCAGAGACCTGCATACAGCCTCTAGGACTTATTGCTGCTGTATAACTTTGGCACACCAGTTGACACCTGAAGACTAATCTCTTTGAAAAAGTCCTTTATTTGAATAAGCACATTTACTCACAGTTAACTGCAGATCAGAGGTTGTGCCCCACTGGCAGAGTCCCCTGGTACTAAGATTAGCAGTAGGTCAGAGCTGGCACAGTGTTGTACAATGCCCTCTTTCAGCACCATTCAAGGTAAGAACTACGTTCTCTAACATGGGTAACACAGGAAAGGGAACTAAAACTGGCTTACAAAAATGGCCACTACTGCATGGACTACAACAGGAAACAAAACAGGGCACACTCTGACCCAGTAAGCAGGGGGAAAGCACCAGGGGAGTAGAGCCTACCAACTACCAATACCTACACCCACCACAATGCATTGCTGATATGACTCTGCAGTGCAAATAACAGAAAACGTGTCACACTCACCCCAGAGCCACATCACAAGCAGGAAAAGGCTTTCGGAGGACAGAACACATTCTGCTGTCATGGAGGTGGGTATGGCATTTGAGGCTGGCATACAGGCTGGAAAAAAAAAGTGTTTAAAGTGGGGTTTTTTGGGTGGGAGGGGGTTAGTGACCACTGGGGGAGTACGGGGAGGTCATCTCTGCTTCCTTCCGGTGGTCATGTGGTCAGTTTGGGCACCTTTTTGAGGCTTGGTTGTGAAAATAAAAGGACCAAGTAAACCCGGCGAAATACTGCTTAACGCCGTATTTTTTTTTTCATTATCGGCGAAAGCCGGCTATCTTGTAGCCACGCCCATACCCGCCCATGTCCCGCCTTCGCTTCACCGCCGACACGCCCCTTTGAACTTTCGCCGGCGAGGTAACGGGAAAGTGGCAATGCTGTCAAAAAAAGTAGCTTTCGATTATACCGATTTCGCCGCTTTTCCGAGATTGCCGATTTGTGTCGGGAAATGGCCGGCGATCACTTTCGATTATGAGCTGGATAGTAACATAGTAGATGATGGCAGAAAAAGACCTGCACGGTCCATCCAGTCTGCCCAACAAGATAAACTCATATGTGCTACTTTTTGTGTATACCCTACCTTGATTTGTACCTGTCCTCTTCAGGGCACAGACCGTATAAGTCTGCCCAGCACTATCCCCGCCTCCCAACCACCAGCCCCGCCTCCCACCAACGGCTCTGGCACAGACCATATAAGTCTGCCCAGCACTATCCCCACCTCCCAACCACCAGTCCTGCCTCCCACCACCGGCTCTGGCACCATTGGTGAAATTTTCGATATCAGTGTTGTCCTGAGGTAACGTTTTGCTTAGGTTTACAATTTTTTCATTGAAGTATTTGGCAAGTTTGTGTTGGTTGTGGTGACCAAGGTGGTGTCAAGTAGTTTGTTCATGAGTTGGTATAATTTCCTCGCGTCTTTGTAATCTGGACCGATTTTAGTTTTATAGTATGACCTTTTGGCCTGTCTTACGTTTAAATCATTTTTATTAAAAATAAGGGCACCTGCGCTAAACTGGTGGAAACCGGGCAGCAAGCAGCGAAGCCCGATTACCACCGGGTCATCGCGTGCTCAGTGCAGGACTACCACCAGCAGCCACGTTGGGCCAGCGGTAGTCCCGGAACAGCAAGCAGTAAGCCCGTGTTGGGCTTACCACTGCTCTGTACAAGGGCCTCTAAAGGGCCTTAATGACTTTTAGTAAACATACCCCTATGTTTCAATTAATCCCTAAGTGAACAGTTGCTAATATAACCTCAACATGGTACCAAGTTAAACGTTTATATCAAAACACTCAAACATAGGGTACAGATCCAAAAAATACAAATATTAAAGACCTATAGGCCCCTTGTACAAAGCGGCGGTAAGCCCAACGCAGGCTTACTGCTTGCTAAAAAGGAACTACCGCTGGGCTATCGCAGCAGTCCAGCAGTAATTCCCACCCCGGCGCGCCATCATATCTGGCGCTACAAAAATAAGTTTATTTTGTAGCGCTGGCATGTACTGCTGCTTGCTACCCTGTTACCGCTGGGTTAGCGCGGGAGCTCTTACGCCACCTCAATGGGTGGTGGTAAGGGCTCCCCCCCCCCCCCCCCTGAAATGGCCACACAGCCATTTCTTTAAAAAAAAAGAACTGGTCCCTAATAAGAGACCCTCATATCATCATAGGCCGCTTTTAAAAAAACCTGTAAAAAGAATGGGAATCATGAATTTTCAGATTTGAGGTGTTCTATTTTGAAACAGAGGATCTCTACTAGAGGAGGTAGCGTACAAAATGGCTGAGACAATGGAACAGCATTTGATTTTTCAACAGAATACAATGCGGCCGACTTAATAATGCCATTGAGTGGAATGCTTTTTTAAAAATAAAGTTATGATGACGACATTGTGTCCTGATTGGAGGACATCTCTGGGCGTCTTTTTGAAAGCATGATCACCATCTTGCTGCTGTCGGCTAGTACAGTTCTGTTCCTCCAGATGAAGCAGTGAATGGAAACAAGTGGCTCTTGTCGAGGCTTGTATGGATATGTGGACAATTTGGAATACAATCATCGGATGATGAAAGATTATTGAGAAACTCTGGAGCTATGAATTGGCAAATTTAAGATAAGTTTCTGGCTTTTTGAGATGTGTACACATAGATGTTTTGAACTGAATGTTTTTTTGCACTATGGTGATTTATTTCATAATTACCTTTTTTGGGGGGGGATTTTTCTTTCCTTTTATTTTGTGAGAGTTTTTCTTCCCACTCTTTTTACAGGTTTTTAAAATGGCCTATGATGATATCAGGGTCTCGTATTAGGGATTGTTTGCCTATTCATTGCATTTCCCTGGAGTTTTGAGGCCATAGTAACATAGTAGATGACTGCAGATAAAGACCTGAATGGGTCCATCCAGTCTGCCCAACAAGATAAACCCATAGCATAAGGCAGGGGTAGGCAACTCCGGTCCTCGAGAGCCGCAGGCAGGTCAGGTTTTCAGGATATCCACAATGAATATGCAGGAGATAGATTTGCATACCATAGAGGCAGTGCTTGCAAATCTATCTCCTGCATATTAATTGCAGATATCCTGAAAACCTGACCTGCATGCGGCTCTCGAGGACCGGAGTTGCCTACCCCTGGCATAAGATATGGTGTGATACTGCATACGTATACCTGATCTTGATTTGTCCTTGCCCGGCACTGTCCTTGTTCTCCAACTTCTGAAGCTGTCATCGAAGCCCCATTCCAGCCCATCCAAATCTATCTAGCTACGATCAGGGCACAGACTGTAGAAGTCTGCCCAGCACTGGCTTAGATTCCCAATTACTGGTGTTGCCATCTAATCACTGTTAAGCTTCATTGGATTCATTCTTTACAAAGAGGATTTCTTTGTGTTTATCCCACACATTTTTTAATTCTGTTAACGTTTTCATCTCCACACCTCCTGCAGGAGAGCATTCCAGATATCTACCACCCTCTCTGTAAAAAAAAAAAAAAAAGTACTTTCTGATATTATTCCTGAGTCGGCCCCCCTGCAACCTCAGCTCATGTCCTCTAGTTCTATCAACTTCCCATCTCTGGAAAAGGTTTGTTTGTAGATTAATACCTTTCAAATATTTGAATGTCTGTATCACCCCTGTCTCCCCTTTTCTCCAGGGTATACATGTTCAGGTCATCAAATCTCTCTTCATATGACTTGCCATGCAAACCCCAAGGCCATGTTTGTTTAATAAAAACAGTTATTGATAGAACGGTGCATTGAACATACAGATCTTTACAAAGTTAAATGTAACATCCTTCTGCAAATTTTAATGCATAAGTACTATTTATTTGCTGATTTTAATAGATTACAAATATTTTTTACAAAATGAATATGGCTGATGCAAATTTTTATTTTTATTTATTGCATTTGTATCCCACATTATCCCACCTCTTTGCAGGCTCAATGTGGCTTACAATACATCATGGATACTGGAAATAAGAAGAGAATATACACTTAGTTTTACAGAAGGATTTAGGGTACATGGTAGTAGAATACATGATAGTGGTATAGCAGAAGACATTATAAGACATTTTGTATATATTAGGAGATTTTTATATGAGTTAGTCTTTGTGGTATATCTTGTCAAAGAGATAAGTTTTCAGTAGTCTGCGGAAGTTGGTCAATGTTTGGATAACCTTATATTCAATTCATTGAGACTATTTAAAAGTTGTTAATAACATTGATGATGGGCGTTTCAGGTTTAGTAATGTGTACTAGACTTCGATGTTATACGATTTATATTGACTGAGATGGAAATGTATACCATGTGACCTCATTAATAAAAAATTGTTGAAACATAAAAGTTGTTAATAAGGCCCAAAGAGTTTGAAGACTTGTTCTGCCCTCAGTTTGTCAGATGATGACAACTCTATGGTTGAACAAATACTATTACCATTCTAGTCTCTCAGCTGATGATTGTTCTGTCTTCTTTCAACAACCGTTGGCTTCTATAAGCAGCAGTGGCGTAGCTACGTGGGGCCTGAGGGGGCCTGGGCCCCCGTAGATTTTGTCCTGGACCCCCCTCCCCCGCGCGAACCCTCCCCTGCTGTCTAACTTCGCTTTTGCTGGCGGGGGACCCCAATCCCCGCCAGCCGACGTCGTTTTTGTCCTGCAGTCAGTGCAAAAAAGTCTTTGTTCTGTTGCATGTTGACGTCCTGCACGTACAACGTGCAGGACATCAGCATGCAACAGAACAAAGACTTTTTTGCACTGACTGCAGGACACAGAGGAAGTCGGCTGGCGGGGATTGGGGTTCCCTGCCAGCAAAAGCGAAGGTAGGCGGCAGCGGGGGAAGGTTCACGGCGGGAGGGAGGGTCGAGAGGGCGGGAGGTCGTGAAAGGTGGTGGCGGGTCGCAATGGGGGTGGCGGGTCGGCAGTGGGGGGGGGTCAGCGGCGCCGGGGGGGCTAAAATGTGCCCCCTTACCTCGAGCTCTGGGACCCCCTCCCACCGAAGTCTGGCTACGCCCCTGATAAGCAGCGGTTTGAAAATTAAGATAATTCACTCTTAAATAGAGGAAGGCTATAAAAAATTTCTAAATGCTTCCAGCTATCAATTTTCAACTGTCAAACATTAAGACCATCCCTGCTATTTGCTCTGAAAGTTGTACAAATCTGGAATCCAGTGCCCTCACCACCGCCTCTGTAAGTTCAGGAATGAAATCTGAGGGAGACTGCGCAAGCGGAGGAGAAGCCGCCATTTTGTCTTCTCCCAGGCGCGTTCGATCCTGGCCCCGTCTTGGTGGTTTAGCAGACATTTGTTGTTCCGTTCTAATCAAAAATGTGTTCATATACTCCGATCTGGTAGAAGAATCGATATTTTCTGAAATCGCCGTTTTTAGAGTGAAGTAAATTGATGGAGAGGTTCCCAGAGCACCTCGCTTCAAGCACGTCCGCTGCCATTCACAGTATCACGTGACCTTCTTTTATTAAATTTTTTTTAAAGTAACAAAACATGAATATAAAATGATGTATCGTCAGAGAAATACATTACATGCTCAAATTAATAGAACTATAAAATAACAATTATGGAAAAAACAACAACAAAAAGGGAGATGTTATATAGCTCCCTGTTTATAAAGCCACACAGCAACACACACCGAAAAGAAGGCAAAGATGCCTATCTGAACAAAATATCCCCACGGACACGAAATCAAGTTCTGAACAAACTGGGTTAGATTGGTGAGAGAGAGTGAGTGGAGTGAATGGTATCTGGAGTGAAGTCCCACAAGGGGTTTGTAGCACACAGTTTCAACTTTTGGTCCCGCAATCCGATAGGGCAGAGGGAGGGTTGAGGCGGGGGGAGGGGAGGGAAGGGTTGGATGGGATGGGAGTAGGGGGGTGGGGGCAATAAAGGTGCAAAGGGATTAATGCTGTTAAGGCGGGTTCTGAGCAACTGTCATATATTGCAAAGCATAAAGCACAGTTAGCCTTGTTTTGATTGCCTCTCGTAATAGTATGGTTGGAAAACAAGTGTCTGCGGATGGCAGACAACTTCAGAGATACGGGAGACTGTGTTAATAGTTTGGGAGAGGTTCAATACAATGTGAGTCTCCTGTTTTGCAGGTTCATGTTATCAGCTAAGTGGGGGTGGCTGTTGTGGTTTCATCTGTTGCATTTCATGTCAGGGTTATGGTATTGTCCCCACTGCACCAACCAGGTAGAGTTTTTTAATGAATGGTTAAACAGTGTGCACAGCTGAAGGGGGAGGGGTTAAATGTTAAATGTTTCATGACTTTCCATAAAGATATATATCTGTTGTATTGTTATTATAAGTGTTCCTGTAAGGACTCAGTTAATGGGTAAATGTGAAAGTGTACTTCCTGATTGGTTATCAAATAAAAACCGTTGAAACAAAGCCACACAGCAATGTCACCACAGCTCATTCAAAAGGAATAAGCTGTATCGGCACTGGGAGCCACTAGCGAGGTTTTGTAAAAAGGGGGTATAGAGACACAATAAAATGGTAGTTTTCTGTGAATATCAAAGGGTATGAGTAGATATGACACAAGTTGCCTTGAGACTTTATATCTATATATATAAAACTCACCCTCAACGTTCTATTGGCTTCTGACGTCACTGAAGCCAAGGTTCGTATGTTCGAAAATCACAGTCTCTGGGCCCTGCCCTCGCATCAAACGTTATGACGTTGAGGGCGGAGGCAGAGCAATTCACCGCCCTCTCGTCAAACGTTATGACGTTGAGGGCAGAGGCGGAGCAATTCACCAACATCGACGACGGGTTGGGGGGGGGGGGGGGAGCCACAGGAAAGCCTTGCTAGTGCCCGTTTCATTGGCTTCAGAAACGGGCCTTTTTTTACTAGTATCTATATATAGAATGTCAATGTGATGACAAATCTTGTTTTAAATATGTATCCAAAGGTTTCCATGCCCAAAGAATGGCTTGTAGGTTGTTTGTTTGTTTTCTCAGCAGATTTTATTTCAAATTTAGATATCATACATACTGTGTTCCACCAGAATGTAGCATCTAACATGTTTGCATTTTTCCAGTTGCCTAGAATCATTTGCAGGGCAATAAAGATTAAAATATCAAAAAGTTTGAGATCTGGTTCTTGCACATCTAATTGAGGATGTGCCGAACATAAAATTATTATATCACTTGAGAGCTTGGTTTGACAGTGAAATATAGCTTGGATGTATTTCCAAATTTGCATCCAGAACAGCTTAATCATTAGACATAAACATATCATATGGGTTAATGTACCTTTGGATTTGGTACAATGCCAATAAGAGTTGTTAGGGGAGACACCCACTTTCCATTTTTTTTTTCATAGGAGTCCAAATTGCCATATGTTGTAAAAAGTAAAGGGAATGTGCCATGCTGGTGGAATGAGTTGGCCTATTTACTTTGAACCATAAATGAGACCAATCATATCCAGGTCCTTAAGCCAAACATCTTGAATACCAACAGAATGTGGAAAATGGAATAAGTTCAGAACTTTATAAAAAGCTGACAATTTATCTTTAGGAAATATAGAAACATAGAAAATCAATCATAGAAATCAGATGATTTCGATAAAGAAGTTAGATCGATAATACTTTTTGATAGTATGTGTTAATTGTAACCATTGAAACATTTGATTGGGGAGGTAGGTCATATTTAAGATCTAAATCTTCAAATGAAAGAAAAGCCTGTCTAAACAGGAGATGATTTAATGGCCAACTATTTAGTTGTTGCCATAACTCCCATGATATAGTTTTCTTTTCTATTCTGAATTTAAGGTTATACCAAATAGAAACTTGAGAAGAGCTCCAGACATTCTTTTTCATAGCTTTATCAATTTGCAAAAGAGCAAAAATTTGTATCCATGATTTATTATTGAATAAGTTATGTGATAAAGATATTGTAATAAGCAAAGCAGTAGTACTGATGAGATTAAATTCCTTAACAACAGAGCCATAGAGGGATGTCATAATCTGTACAAGAAGTTAATAAGCAATATATACCAAATTTACCACCTCCCCCTTTTTTTTTACAAAGCCACAAGACAATGCCAACACAGTCTGTTCAGGGGGTTATGACACACTGTGATAGTTGTAAAAATATGAAAACCTGTACCATCATTCATTCTAGAGGCTTTGAGAGTTTTCAAACAGATTCTTGGGGCTCTACTGTTCCATAGAAATTTTGCTAACTTATAGAATGACTTTGAACATAATCCAGATAACATCATTAATATGTAGTTAATTTGAGAAGTAAGCATTATCTTTATGGTGTCCAGTCCGCCCCACCATGAAAGATGTAGTGGAGACCATTTCTGCGTTGCCTCTTGAATTAAATTAGTGATTTTGGTTGTGTTAAGTTCAATAGTTTGTATGGGGGTCTTTAACCATATTCACCTAAATATTTTAGTTGTAAGGGAGATCAATTAAAATTCACCATACCTACATCAGTAAAGGGGTCTTTTACAAAGCGGTGGTAAGCCCAACACGGGTTTACCACTCGCTAATCTGGAACTACCACCAGCCCGTGACCGCCAGCAGTAGTAGGCGTAAGTATGGCTCCTGAAAGTTCAATTCAATTCTTGTATACCGCTAATATCCCCTTTCCAGGGTTCAGTGCGGTTTACATTCTAGGTGAGACAAAAGCAGATAGGGTTAGTGTGAGGTATGAGAAACATTGGAGACCATTGTGAAGATGAGGCTATTGTGATGATGAAGCTCCCACCTCAGGATCCCAGATCCCTCTTTCACTCAGGGTGAGCTGGTTCTCAATATGCAGATTTTATGCAAATTAATCTACTACCCTTTTCTGCTCAGGGTGACCTGCTTCTCAAAAGGCAAACAGTCAGGTCTCACCAATCAGGCTATTTTCATACACATCTTTATTCCAGCCTCTGGGGCACACTTTTAGCTTAAAACACTTTCACAAGCTTAAACAGTTCTTCCAGCTTAACCATTTCATTTCTTCCTACTCAGTGCAATCTTCCATTTTAAACATTTCTTCTTGCACAGTTCAATATCCATAGATTTCTTCCCCCTGAGCCCTCTCACACAGGCATTTGGGCTCAGTACTAACTCAGTCCCTGGACACACAGTCCCTCCTTGTAGCACACAGCTCTAGACACAGTCCCTCTTCACTGTTCTAGACACAGTCTTTTCAGCTGGGACACCCAGTACCTCTACCCCCAGTCCAAAGGGCACAGCCAGTACTTCTCATGGGGATCCCCCTGCTTCAGTTACCAGCCCTCTTCTTCAGCTGCCAGCTCTCCTTTCCTCCCTCACAACTCAGGTGGGGTCTTAAGTGGTTAATGGCCAAACAGGACCCAGCCCATAACCTGCCGCACCTGTTTCCACCTCCAGGACTCTCCCCGGTCCTAGCGACCTCCAGCTATACCTCCCCTTACTGGCTCCCTATAGTGACTCACCCAGCCCTTCTCCATGGACATTTTAGGGGGAACAGCGCCCTCTAGGGGCCTAACCAGGGTAGGACAGCCTCTTCCTTCTCACATACCCCCACCCTTAAGATATTGCTGCTCCCTCAAATTTCTTCCTTGAGGAGCAGCAATTTCCTGACTCCCCTAACTCACCTCGGGGTCAGGTTCCTTCTCTCCCCTGTTACTTAGGAGGGATCCTCAGGAAGGCTTTATATCCCATGGTTCGCCTTACCACAAAGGCTCTGCTTTGCTCTAGGGGACCTTGTTCTGTAACCCCTAGAAACTCAAAGATCCCTAATCTTTTCTTTCTCCGCCTTCCTAAGCCTCGGCGTCTAATCTCTTCCCCTACTTTCCTAGCCCATGAGTACACCCCCTTCTTCACTGTGGGTTTCGGGCGTGCTTTCCTATGGCCGGGGTTCCTTACCCCACCAGGGCAACTTCTAAGCCTACCCTCCTGTTGTCTACCACCCCGGGCTGTACTTCTACGCCCACTAGGCCCTGACTGACCTTTGTGGGTTGTGTGTAGGGTTCTAAGTCTCCTTTTCCCTGAGACTTTTAAGTGTTTCCTATTCCTCCCTTTTGGACTAGGATAACCACTTTTAGCACAAGACTCCCCCCCGCCTCTGGGTGATGTAGCCTCCTCCTGGCACCCTTCCTGAGCCGGTGTCCCCTGCCTAGGAACCATTTCCTCTCCCGACTCTACTGTGTGGTATCTGGGCCCTAGGATCAACCCTTTCTTCTGGGGCCCGAGCCTTTCCCTCCCCTGGGCAGCCTCTTCCCTTTTCTGCTTGCCCTTCTGGGGTTTCTCACACTCCTTAAATTTCACCCCACCCCTCCGTGTGGGTTTAACAGGGCCCTTCGGACTCTCCCTATCCTGGCCCCTACTCATGGACAGGAGTTTACTTAATTTAACACCTCCTGGGTCATTCTGACTCTCCCTATCCTGAACCTTACTCATGGGTAGGAGTTGACTGACCCCTCCTGTCACTCCTTCCCCTTGAGCTTTTACTGTAGGGCTACAATGCAGGAGTGGGCTTCCTGAAGCTCTCTTAACCTCCCTTGCCCATCCTGGAAGAGCACATCAACTGCTAGGGTCAGCACTCTGCACTTCTCTTCCATGGCCTCCCTGCATCTTTCTGCCCTTTCTGTGGTCTCTTTGGCTTGCTGTCTCTCTACAGCCCACTCAGCTTGGGTCTGCTGCAAGGCCACCATTAACTCTACCACAGCTCTATCATACCCCTGCTGTACTTCCCTCAGCTGGCTTTCCTGCTGGCCCTGTAATTCTCCCAGCCAAGCCTTTACCTGGGTTAAACTCCCCCCTCAGCTCTCTTATAGCTGTGTGCTGTAGTTTACCCATCTCCCTAATATTTTCCCTCAGGACCTCCTGCTCTTTATGCCACTCCTGGCGAGCCTTCTGGAACTCAGCTTTAATTAGGGATACCCTCTGCTCCTGGTCTTGTTGCAACTTGTCTGTGAGGTCCCTTATCTCCTGTTCATGTGTGGACTGCAGCTTAGCTAATTGGGTCTCTTTTGAGACTTGGGTCTCTTTCAAGGTAGTTGTAAGCTGGGCTACTTCTGCTTCCCTTTCCTCCCTTAGCTTAACTTCTGTGCGCAGCTCAGCCCTAACCGTGGCTAGCAGTATCTCACAGCCTCCCTTCTGCCTAAGGGACTCTGCCAGTTTGGCCTCTAAGGCCTGCCTTGAAACAGCCATCTCTTCCTTACAAGCTGACTCGAATAGGACCCACTTCTGTTCATTCTCCCTCAAACTATTCTCCATCACCTTCTGGGACGCCTCCTGCTGCTGCTGTATATGGCCCACTAAGGTTACCATCAGTCATTGCTCCGGGTGCCTATTGACTTCCCCCGGTTTACCTAGGGCCTGTAATTCCCCTTCTAACTGCCAGACATTCTCTGTAAGGGATTTTAACAGCGGGTTCTCATTCTTTTCCCGGGCCTCCCAGTATTTCTTCCTTGGGGCAACACACCCTGGTTCCCCACCCCATGGAAATACTGCCCGGTCCTCACCGTAGCATGGGCAGCCTACTTTATCTTCAGCTGTCTCACTCCCCTGCTCACAGTGTACATTGACTTCCCCTCCACAATCAGGACTACTCTTTATCCTGTCACCTGGGAAGTTCTCACCTGGGCCTACACCCCCTTTCCCTTTCCTAGAGGGTTTACCCTTCTTACCAAGACTTTCACTATCCTGCAACTGGGGCTTTCTTCCCTTGTCCAGGCACCCATCCTCCCTCTTGGCATTTTTCAGGTTTGTGGCCACCCCTCTCCCTGGGACATTGGGTGCTTTCCCTGCAGCGGGTTCCTCCTGACCCTCTTCCCTGCAGACACCTCTTTCCCCTCGGGTTCCCGGCCTACCCATGCAGTCTGCCCCTGAGGAAGGGGTTACCACCCGATTCCCATGGCCTTTGGGCTTCCTCTTGCCTGCCATGTCACTTAATCCCAACCAACTGACTGTAGGATTTCCTATTTCCTCCCAGTCTCCCAGTTCATCCTCTGAACTGCCTACTGCCAGACACCACTCTCCAACATGGCCCATTTCCCCACCTTGGTCACACTCTAGCTCAATCACTTCTCTTTTTCTCCGGGTCCTGTCTTCCCCAGACACCCCTTCAGGCTTAAACAATGTCCCAACAGTCTCTGAACACAGTCCCCCTCCAAGTCCCAGAACCTGGATCATGGTGTCCAACTCTGCCATGTCCATTCCTTCTGCTGACGACTTGGGCTCCGGCTCCTCGGCCCTCTGGACTTTTCTCTTCGGTCTGAACCGTCTCCGTCCTCCCATGGCTGCGACGTCCTTCTCGACCATCTGCTGGGATGTAGCCTGCAACACAAGAGAGATATCCAAGTGCGGACTGTCTGTTTCCCTGGTCCTACACTTGCTCTACTTCTTAAACTCGTACCAGAATCTCCACAAGAACAAGCCTATCATTTACATGAACTGCTCTTCTCTCAGCTTACTGGATCCTCCCTCGCCTCCCCCCTAGGTACCCTTTACCTGGGTAGGCGAGTAAAGCGCCTTTGCTAGTGTTGGCCCCCTCGACGGGCTTCTGGAACCACGACCTCTGGAACCTCCAAGGGCACCTCCATCTCACGCCAACCAGTGTTGCCAGGTGGGCGGTTTTCCGCGACCCGCCGCGGGAAATTTTTGCCCGCGGCGGGTTGCGGTTTTTTGGGCGGCTTTTTGGGTTTCTGTGTGGTTTTTCGGGCGGCTTTTTGCCTTTTTCGGCCGCGGGGGGGCGGGGTTAGTGACGTTTTTTGGGCGGGGTTAGTGACATTTTGGGCGGGCTGATGACGTGGGAGGCGGGGCCGATGACAGGGGAGGCGGGGCCAGTGACGGGGAGGCGGGGCCGGTGACGGCAGGGCCGGTGACTGCGGGGGTGATGACGCGGGGGTGGGGGTGTCAGGGGCGGGGTTTGTGTTTGGGCGGGTTTTGGGCTGGTTTTTGGGCTGGATTGGGCTAGAAAAAAATTTTCCACCTGGCAACCCTGACGCCAACCCCTCTTCTGGTCTGATCTGGAATCCAACTGCTCCCACGTGGATGTTCAGTGCAGATCCCACCACTGCCACCAATTGTGAAGATGAGGCTATTGTGATGATGAAGCTCCCACCTCAGGATCCCAGATCCCTCTTTCACTCAGGGTGAGCTGGTTCTCAATATGCAGATTTTATGCAAATTAATCTACTACCCTTTTCTGCTCAGGGTGACCTGCTTCTCAAAAGGCAAACAGTCAGGTCTCACCAATCAGGCTATTTTCATACACATCTTTATTCCAGCCTCTGGGGCACACTTTTAGCTTAAAACACTTTCACAAGCTTAAACAGTTCTTCCAGCTTAACCATTTCATTTCTTCCTACTCAGTGCAATCTTCCATTTTAAACATTTCTTCTTGCACAGTTCAATATCCATAGATTTCTTCCCCCTGAGCCCTCTCACACAGGCATTTGGGCTCAGTACTAACTCAGTCCCTGGACACACAGTCCCTCCTTGTAGCACACAGCTCTAGACACAGTCTCTTCATCTTGGACACACAGTCCCTCTTCACTGTTCTAGACACAGTCTTTTCAGCTGGGACACCCAGTACCTCTACCCCCCAGTCCAAAGGGCACAGCCAGTACTTCTCATGGGGATCCCCCTGCTTCAGTTACCAGCCCTCTTCTTCAGCTGCCAGCTCTCCTTTCCTCCCTCACAACTCAGGTGGGGTCTTAAGTGGTTAATGGCCAAACAGGACCCAGCCCATAACCTGCCGCACCTGTTTCCACCTCCAGGACTCTCCCCGGTCCTAGCGACCTCCAGCTATACCTCCCCTTACTGGCTCCCTATAGTGACTCACCCAGCCCTTCTCCATGGACATTTTAGGGGGAACAGCGCCCTCTAGGGGCCTAACCAGGGTAGGACAGCCTCTTCCTTCTCACACCATGCATGAGACTAAAAACATTAAAGGAAAGAATAATGGATGATACTAGGAAGAAAGTTATGTGCTGGATCCATGCTGAACGCTGTTCTATGAAGGGCACGCTTCTTTATATAACAGCACTCAGCGCTCAATTTTTTCAGCATAAAATTTTTGGCAACATTTACTGAATCACCTCCTAAACGTCTGAAAAACAGAAAATAATAAAAAGTTTTTAAAGTGACTGCAGTATTTGAATGTCAGCAGTTGCTTTCATCATTTTTTTTTTCAACTAACACTAACACCACCCGAATTGCAGTTATTTCAACCAGTTCTAAAATTCTCTGTGAAAGACCTGAACCTTTTGGTTTGAACTGCAGAGATACTACAGGTATAGGGGGAAAAAGTGTTGAATGAGCTTAGCCTACATCCAGTACGTGATTTAGAAATGGGAGTAGTAGTGGTAGTGGTGAGGAGGGGGGGTAAGATTAAGCATTTTTAGTATCTGCAGCAGCAGCTTCAAAAAGTCCACCTACACTCACCCAATATGCTACAGGTTTCTTGCTCCCAGCAAGCCTCCTTCGTGGCCCTTATGGGGGCAGAGTGTGTCTGATCGCTCCTTTGGCCAATCACCCACCCTTCCTAGAACTGAGTCAGCCTAGGATTTCCACGCTTTTGCTTTTTCTTGTAAATGAGGATGGGTGGGTGGGAGGACGAGGGCAGCAGCTGTTTTCAAAAACTTCCCAATCTCTAAGGAACAATGAGGCAGGACAGTACAGTTCAATCAAACAGAACAAACAACAACTAGTTAATGGGCTAAAAAATAAACTACTCCCATACTCTTTAGCTTCAAAGCATGAAGCCAAAATAAACATTCAATACTTGGGGAGGAGGGACAGATGAACATAGGGCCGGTGTTAGGGGGTGGCAAACAGGATAACTGCCCTGGGCCCCCGTGCCACAGGGGTCTCCCAGGCCTGACTCCAGCTGAAGAAATAGCCTGCAAGCAGGCTTTGGGGCCCTTTCTCCAGTTTCTGCCCTGGGCCCCTCAATGTCTATCACCAGGCCAACATCTGTCTGGGGAAAAGGGTAGAAAAGTGAATGAAACAGTTAAAAAGATAAATTGGTTCAGAAAAAGAAAGAGAACCAGCCTACTTGTGTTTGGTTTGAGTGGGGAAGTCTACTGTTCTTACTACTTGTTAAAAGAAAGGCAGCTCTGGCAACAACCTCCCCCCCCCCCCAGCTTGATACTGGGTAATGGTCTTTTTCTTCTTGCTTTTACCGGCACAGGCTCAGCAGTCTAGGGGAAGAGCAACTGTCACCAGGGTTGCCAGGTGGAAAATTTTTTTCCCACCCAAACCAGCCTAAATCCAGCCCAAAACCCGCCCAAACTCAAACCCCGCCCCTGACACCCCCACCCCCGCGTCATCACCCCACCCCCGCCGTCATCAACCCCGCCCCCGCCATCATTGGCCCCGCCTCCCCCGTCATCGGCCCCGCCCAAAACATCACTAACCCCGCCCCCCCGCGGCCGAAAAAACGCCCAAAAAACCGCCCAAAAGACCAAAAAGCAGCCCAAAAAACCGCAACCCGCCACGGGCAAAAATTTCCCGTGGCGGGTCGCGGAAAACCGCCCAATTGGGCGGTAAAACCGCCCACCTGGCAACACTGACTGTCACACAACCGAGTGCCGGCCTACTTCCTTCCGTTCAGCAACCACAGCACAGCACCCCCTGCAGGTTATTTCTTCTGAAAGGGAGTGCGAACTGCTACATATCTGAACCATGGAGGCTACATCCTGAAGGAGGAGGGCTGAAGGTCCAGGCGATCTATAAAGCCCCAAACTTTTGTGTACACAAGGAAAACTGTAGGGGAGCAGAGAGGGACTAAGGCAATGTGTAATTTAAACAAGTTGAGTGTAAGGCAGTGGTGTGCTGGTAAATGTTTAACAACAGGCTCTCTCCCCGGTCCCCCTCTGCGCCCCCCCATCCCCTTCTGTGCCCCCCCCCCAAATTGCAGAGCTTACTATAGCCGGGGAGAGAGCCTGGGGGGGGGGGGGGGGTGACAATGCATTATCCAGGAAAAAAAAATTAAATGATCCCAGGTTCCAATCTAATTCATGTTTAATGTGGGATAAAATGCCATAAATAAGTAAATAAATATAAACTTTTAATGTTGAGCACCTGATTCTCAAAGTGAACATATTCCAAACACTATAATGAAAATAAAATGATTTTTTTTCTACCTTTGTTGTCTGGTGACTGTTTTTCTGATCATGCTGGTCCAGTATCCGATTCTGCTGCTATCTGTCCTCTTAACTCTGTTTCCAGGGCTTCCTTTCCATTTATTTCTTTCCATTTCTCCTTTCTTCTTCATTTCGGGTCCTCAACTTCTGCCTATTTTCTTCATCCATGTGCAGTTTTTCTCCTCTCTTCCTTTTCCCTCATCTCATCTCCTTCCTTCCTCACTCTTCTCTCCCCTCCATCCATGTCCAGCATTTCTTCTCTCTCCCCTCCTCTCCCCTGCCTGCCCTCCATCCACCCATGTCCAGCAGTGACCCTCCTCTCCCCTGCCCTCCATCCACCCATGCTCAGGGACTCCCTTCTCTCCCTTGCCACCCCTCCTGCGTTGTTCACCGGCGACTTCTCCTCCCTCCCTCCGGGTCTGTCCCTCACTGACCTGACTCTTCTAATTCTTCGGCGGGGCAGGCAGTCTTGCCTGCCCACTACCAGCGCTGACTCTCCCCCTGCCGGTTCGCGCTTCAAAATGGCCGCCGAGACTTCAGTAGAAGTCTCGCAAGGCTGCCTCTGGAAGTCTCGGCAGCCATTTTTAAATTGCAAACCGGCAGGGGAGAGTCAGCCCTGCCCCGCCAAAGAATTAGAAGAGTCAGGTCAGGGACCGGATCGGGCGGGCGGGAGGGAGGAGAGCCAGCTCGCAGTGGGAAACAACCGGCTCGCAAGTCGGTACAAAATGTAACAACCGGCTCTTGCGAGCCGGTGCGAGCCGGCTCCAGCACACCACTGGTGTAAGGTGTGCATCTGGGCTGTTGTCACATTTCATGGTATTATAGTTTTTACTAATGGACCTATTATCTTAAATATTTAGCTTTTTATTTGAAAGCTTTTCATCCTTTTTTTTTTTTTTTTTTTGCTTAAGAAGGAAGGTGCAGCAAGAGTGTGAGAGCTTCTACCGGTCTTACTATGTGCCTTATTATGAAATACCTGTGAAGCTGTTCTAACGTAGTCTACAGGACTTGCTTAACTCAAACTTTAAGTCTATAACATTGTGATTTTCACTTTTCAAGATGAAATAAATACTGATAATCCACAAACTAGCAACTTGGTGACACCAAGCAATTTAAAACACTTCTTTTGTTGCCTAATTTAAAACATACAAGAAATGTCACACTTACTGATGTGATGAATTCCCAAAATATTCCCAGGATTGGTACCTCCTCCACCCTCTGATAATATGTAATGTAGACTATTAATACAAATCGAGTCATATGTCATAGTTTCATAGTGCAGTATTTTACTACTGGTAACTCTTGTGTTACAACCTCATAATTCCAATGCATCCTCAGAGACACCAAGGGTGGCCCATTGCAAAGAGTGAGATTCACCACCACAGTGAGTGAGGTTCTCTAGTGGTGTATCCACGGTATAAATTTTGAAAGATCAGCATATTTTGTATTCTAAATGCAGTGGAGGCTCTAAGGCAATAGCTTGGGGACCCTGGCACAGAGGATAAAAGTCTTGCATCTCCTCTCTCCACCCCCCCCCCCCCAATGATCCAATATATCTCCCTCTCTCTTAATGCCTCGTTCTACCTTCAAATTTGTGCTTAGCACTAGAGGACACTGGCAGAGTTAGCACTTCACACATGCTGCCTGCAACTGGCCCAAGAGAAGCCTTCAAAAGTAGTGCCGGGAACCCCCCAATCAGAAGGGAGGGCACTGACAGAGCAGATAGAAACTGAATCCTCTGAATGAGATAAGGATCCTAACAAGAGACTTAGGCTCTAATACTCTCCTGACTGACAAAATTGGTACCAGGAACACAGTTTTCAGAATAAGGTCAGCAGGTGGCAGGCAAGCAGAGCGAGGCTGCAGATCTGGGCAGGTGGAAAGATAGCAACTTTTTTGTCTTAGTTTATGCGGAGGGGCATTTTCGAAAGAAACATCCAAGTTGCGATTTGGATGTCCTTGCAAAATCCAGGGGCGGGAAACCCGTATTTTCAAAAAAAGATGGACGTCCATCTTTCGTTTCAAAAATACCGTCAGAGACGTGCTGGTTCAGTTTAATTAAGTTGCATATTGGAATAAGGAAGATAACTCCAATATAACTATTTTACATTTTCATTGTAGGACATTTTTTACTTTTTTACTTGAAGGTGTATACCCATTTATACCCCTTTTCGGTATGTATACATTACATTTGTGAGCATGGTTTTGTCCACCACACAACTGAAAAATTCACATCAAAAAAAGTTTTTTCAAAAAAAAATTTTTAAACAACTGCATGTAACACTATTTTTGGCACGGATATTTATGTTTCTTTCTCCACATCTCTTTGTATATGTTTTTAATTTCTGTCTGAATTTTATTATATTTGACAATTATTATAGTTGGTTTTTAACATATTTGTGATGTATGAGATTTGTTTTATAGTTATGATTAAATCATAGATTGATTTTTTTTTTTTAGTTCCAATATTTTTATTGTGTTTTATAAATGATAACAAATGGCTAAAATAAAGCAATTAGCCAGCTTAACAAATTAACAGTAACAAGCATCAGCATACATGTTCAAGTTAGGGCAAGTCCGGGATTATTTCGATAACAGATCATAATCATAAGTCACAGGAGTAATACATAATTTAAATTCTGACAAAGGTTATTACGTAGTGAGTTTAGTAAAGGAGACCATATTTTGTTGTACTTAACAAGTGAGTTATGTTTTTCAGCCGCAGCATTGATTTTTAATTATTTAATGTTATAGATGGTTTGAATATGTTTTGATATTTATGTACATATAAATGTTTTTCTATGGAATGGTTATATGTCTATGTTCTTATTTTATAGTTCTACCCCTGACGCAGCCTGACGTGGCCATGTCGGGTGTTGTTTTAATAAACTACTTCTTTTTATTTGGTCTGCTTTTTCATTTGTTTATCTCACTTCAGTCTTCAAAACTTTTAATAAAATTCTTTATTAACGAACATCCTCCAGTTTCTGGCATCCTTGGTCGCTCTCCCACTTTTTGCTTTCTTCTATCTCACTTCAGTAAGCAGATCTGTGCCTTTTTTTCATATTATTATGTTATACATTATTTCTTTTTGTACCTCTACTTCTTTATGCTCATATTCAGTGGTTCCATTCATTTAGACCCCAATGATCAAATCCCCCGCGTTGTCCCGAACAGTGCTGGAAAATTAGCAGTGGAACAACTCGGGGAATTAAAGACCTCATGATCAAAACTTAATAGCATGTAAATTCATGTGTACTATTAGTTTTGATCATGGGGGTACTGCTGCACAGGAGGATTGAGCCTAGGCATGCGCCCAAGGCACAATCCTCCCGCAGAAGTTCTTTGACAGGTCCAGGCTGTCAAAAAAAAAAAAGCCTAGACCTGTCAAACAAGAGGTCTCCCCCCACACGCAAGGAGCTGGAAGTCTCCCCCCCAACCCCCCCAGATGGGCCCAGTGGCCTTTACCATTCCCCCCCCCCCCCCCCCGGACACAGGGTGAGGGGAACTGCAGGTCTGGCAGACATCCAGCCCAACATGAGGGCACAGGAGGTTGAGGTCCTGTGAACCACTAGGCCCTCGACACGAAAACTAACTCCCTGGTGGCCCAGTGGGCAACATACCCCCATACCCTACCAACCCTGGTGGTCTAGCAGCTCCCTCACCCCCCCCCCCCAGTAGCTTGTAGTGATGGAGGAGAGCGTAACACGTCCTCCTACTTCCTTACGCCAAGCCCCCTCCCTGCCCGTCTTCAAGTCTTTGCTTAAAGCCCACCTCTTCAATGCTGCGTTCGGCACCTAACCCTTACCGTTCAGTGAATCCAGACTGCCCCAATTTGACTGCCCCTATCGGACCGACCGTTCACTTGTCTATTAGATTGTAAGCTCTTTGAGCAGGGACTGTCTCTCTTTGTTAAATTGTACAGCGCTGCGTAACCCTAGTAGCGCTCTAGAAATGTTAAGTAGTAGTAGTAGTAGTACTTCCAGCGCCACCTCCAAAATGGCAGCACCCTGCCCAGTACATCCTCAGATGTGCTGGGCGGGGTTTCCATACCATATAATGGAGAAGCGTCCTTATATGGTAGAAATGCCCTACCCAGTGCATCCCCATTTTGGAGGTGGCGCTGGAAGGAGGAGGGAATGCTACTCCTCATCCATCACTACAAGGTATGGGGGGGGGGGGTGGTTGAGGGAGCCGCTACACCACCAGGATGGGTGGGGAGTTGGGGTATGTTGCCCACCAGGGAGTTATTTTTTTGTGTCAGGAGTTAAGAAGGATAGAGCTCCACCAGACCTCCAGCCCCCCGTGTTGCTGTCCAAAGGGGGTTTGGACACCTAGGCCACCAGGGCCTCAGCCATTGGGGGCTCCAGGGGTCCATTGGACCCCCAGGACTGATGGTGACAGCCCTGGCTGCCTGGCTTAGATGGGGAGGGGGAGACAGATCTTTTTTCTAACGCCAGCTCTGAGCTGTAGTAGGGTTAAGGTGCTATTCTGCTTGTACAATCAGAGTGCTTGTTCTCTGATCATACAGGCGGAATACCGCAGAGCTCATTTAAATCTAATTTAAGTGAGTTGTGTGGTATTCCCTAGTACAGGCACTGTAGACCCCTCTGATCATTTGTGCGATGGTAAATACGGGCGCTAGTCCCAAATGAGTGACCTCTAGCGCCCGCATTTACCTTTGATCATCAGGTCCTTAGGGCCCCTTTTACTAAACTGCTTTAGTGAATCCTGATGCAGCAAAAGCTACACAGTCCATTCAGTTTGACTGGGATTCCTCGCATTTGCTGCATGGGAACTGCTAGTGTGGTTTAGTAAAAGGGGCCCTTAAATTGCTACACTCATTATACATGAATAAAATTGAGTGATTGCCTTTTAATCTATTTTAAAACATGGAAACATGTTAAAAAATGCAAAGACTAAACTGATACATTTTTTATTGAACTAGGTTATCAGTAGAAATCAAACAAAACAGTCTGACAGGGTGGGAGGGTCAGACTGTCAAAGTAATGCTTGGATGTCTCACTCATATATACTATCTGCTACCACATTTGCTTATTTCCGATCTGACGACGAAGGGCAACCTTCCAAAGCTAATCAAGAAATGTATTAAGTTATGTCCAATAAAAAAGGTATCATCTTATTTTCTTTTCCATGTTTTATTTTGTTTGATTTCTATTGATTACCTTTAAAAGTGGACTAACACGGCTACCACACCTCTCTACTTTCATGCATAAGGTAGATCTTCTATTTAGTTTGCTCTTCTCCCCTCCCCCTATCCCCAGACTGCCCTTAACTACCCGCCTCCAAGTCTATGCATACATTTTATGCTTAAATTTATTTGTAAAACAGGTGCATTATTTAACACTTACCGCTTTTGTGGCAAACAGCACTGTGCAACAAAGTCCTACCAGTCCTCGCTTCAATAATTCAGCGCAGCCCACATCAGAAGTCATCCTGATCTAATTTTTTAAAAGGCGTGTGGGTTGGGCGACCGCCAGTCCCCCACGTGTAGCGAAGTGGCTGCACGTGGAGATCGCCGTACGCCTGCGCCAATAGATCAGGGGGACCCCGATGCTGCTGGCACGTGGATGTGTCAGTGTGTGAGCCTCGCTGTATCAGCCCGGGTAGAAAGAAGCAAGTGCGGCTGCGCTGAATTATTGAAGGGCGGAGGAGGCGGTACCTACTTCCAAAAACCCCTTTTTCTGGCTTTTCGTTCTTTGATGCAGCTTCATGTTTCCGACAAGGCGGGATGTCTCGAAGGGAGAAAAGTTGTGTCATAGAGGACGAAGCACCGGAGAAAGAAAGCTGTGGGATTGTTGATGTGCGATCTCAGGTATGAGCTTGGCGGGGGTGCCAGATCGCGGTCAAGAACAGTGGAAGACAGAGGGAGAAATGGTAAATCATGAAGCGAAGAGAGACCGGCCCCCCGATCGCATGTGAGGAGGGACGCTCAGCGTGTTGAGAGTGTGAGGGCAGCCGAATTGTCACATAGAGGCGTATTTTCTAAGGCACTTAAACTTACAAAGTTGCATACTAACCTATGGAATTTTGTTAGTGCAACCAGCCCCTTGCCGTTTTTTGCGTTCTCCCAGTCTATTTATTGAATTATTCCCAACCCTGTTTTCGAAGCCTTCACATCCGATTTTCTGATCTTGCAAACTACTGACTTGACAACGATACTTAACCATCATCGAGCTACATTGAAGATTCTTCTTCCTTAATTTAGATTGCGAAATAGACATACTGCTTGATAAGCGCCCGAAACAAAAGCGAAGATAACTTAACCTAAACCTTTTCGTACCACTTTTAAGTTAAAAGTTTTAATGCACAAAGGTTGATTGATTTGTTATCATTTATGGAAAATCCGAAGTGTCAGTGCTTTGGGCATGGCATCTTCTTTCCGCTGGGATATTGGTTATGCATTTATCACTTAGTCAAAGGCGGGGGGGGGGGGGGGGGGGGGTGTAATTTTTGAAAAAAACTGCATTACCATCCCTTGCTAGGACCCTGAAACTTTTGACTGTGGTTGTGGTCAGGTTTACTGCTAAATGAGTCATAGTCATGGTAGCTATGAAATGTTGCTTTATAGAACAACTTGTATAAGAGCAGAGGACGTTAACCCAGTCCAGTTTAACTCTGTTTTCTTCTTAATGTTACCCGGAACAGGCCCTTCATGGTTGTTGTTCACAGTACCCCCTTGATTATCCCCTTCAGGAAGTCAAGTCTGGTTTCAAATACTGTATAGGCATGCACTATCCTTAGTTTTGTTTTACTTTGTGAGCGTGGTTGAAGACCTTTATATATTCAAATCTATCTTTTCCTCTTTAAAAAAAAAACGGGTTATAAAAGCCAGGGAAGGTTTTCAAAGTTTTAGAGGGTTGTTTATTTTTATTTTATTTTTGCATACAATCCCATGCTGTTTGTAGTTGTCTTATTATGGATGAGGTAAGACCCTGCACCCTTTCCTTTAAAAATACTTAAGGTAAGAGAAATGGGACTTGATATACCGACTTTCAGAGGTTTTTGCAACTACATTCAAAGCGGTTTACATATATTCAGGTAATTATTTTGTACCAGGGGCAATGGAGGGTTAAGTGACTTGACCAGAGTCACAAGGAGCTGCAGTGGGAATCGAACTCTGAAGTTCCCCAGGTTCAAAGTCCACTGCACTAACCACTAGGCAACTACTTAAGGCAGTATTTTTTTTTTTTTTGGGGGGGGGGGGGGCGGCATTAGTTCATGTGCAGTTACATTAATTATTTTCTATAGTAGTTTTTGGCAGTTCTGGTTTTAACTAACTGAGAATTAACGTTTTAGTTTTAGATAAAGGATTTTTGGTAGGCATTAATCACATTGGACAAAAACATGTTTACATTGTTTACCTTATGTATTCAATTTTTCTCTGATAGAGCAGTAATGATAACATTATTCTTTTTGCAAGTAATCTTTGTTCATTTTGTTCTGGTTCCTTCTAGTGAAGCCTTTCTTTTTCAATACTGTTTTGAATGGTGTAGCAATATCTTTGTTGAATCAACTGATTGTAAGCTTACATTTTTTCAACTATGGCTCTTTTTTTTAATGTTATTTTAATGTTGTGGAGGGGGCATTTTCAAACGGATATCCAAGTCAGAATAGAGACATCCAGCTCATAACATCCAAAATGGATGTCCATCTCGCATATATTTTCCAACAGGAAATATGTCTGGATTGGATGTGTGAGACAGATGTCGGTGCGCTGAGGACGTCCAGTATGAATAACCATTTTATAAATGGGAACATCCAGTGGCAAAAAAGGAAGGGATAATGATATCTGTCTGACAGCATTCTTAGAAGAATGGCTATACAGAAATCTCTCAGAGCAAAGGGGTAGCCTAGTGGTTAGTGCAGTGGCCTTTGAACTAAGGGACCCAAGTTTAAAATCTCTCTTTAATTTTTTTTCTTATTCTGAGCCCTCCAGAAACAGAAAATACCTACTGTACCTAAATATATAAGCCACTTGTAAGTGGTATTTTACTGTGGACTTGAACCTGGGTCCCTTGGTGTAAAGTCCACTGCACTAACCACTAGGCTACCCCTTTGCTCTGAGAGATTTCTGTGTAGCCATTCTTCTAAGAATGCTGTCAGACAGATATCCTTATCCCTTCCTTTTTTGCCACTGGATGTTCCCGTTTATAAAATGGTTATTCATACTGGACGTCCTCAGCGCACCGACATCTGTCTCACACATCCAATCCAGACATATTTCCTGTTGGAAAATATATGCGAGATGGACATCCATTTTGGATGTTATGAGCTGGATGTCTCTATTCTGACTTGGATATCTGTTTGAAAATGCCCCCTCCACATCACTAGGCAACTCCTCAGATTTGCATCCTGCTTTACTAAGAATGCCCATAATACTTGAAGCTGTCATATAACCTGGTATCCCTTTTTAGTTTTCCTTTCATGGGAGAGAGAATGGGCAGCAAACACTAGAGGATTAAGGAGGTGTCATTCCTTAATCCCTCCAGTGCTCAGCTGCTCAATCAGAGCACGTTTTTGTACCCTGGATGTGCTGAAACAGGTCTAATTTAGGACATCTGTCTTTTTAGGCTTGGATGTTTCTTCCCCTTTGATAATCACTACTGGACATCCTGATTTTTGGGCCCTCCCTAAGTCCTGGCCAAACCACAACACACCCCCTTGCTATCTGGACATGCTACAGTGTTGGATGTCCCTTTTCTGTCATTGCAAAATTGAGATTTGAATATTTCAAGCACATGGATTTCCATT
Source organism: Microcaecilia unicolor (assembly GCF_901765095.1). Classification (NCBI taxonomy): domain Eukaryota; kingdom Metazoa; phylum Chordata; class Amphibia; order Gymnophiona; family Siphonopidae; genus Microcaecilia; species Microcaecilia unicolor. The sequence goes on from NC_044033.1 coordinate 169,299,671, forward strand.
TGGACATTTTGAGACAAAAATAAGTTCCACAATGTCTTTTTTTGAATCCTTCAGATATGAGAAGCTTAAGGTTTGTGAAAACACGTTGAGTTTACTTATTGCAAATCAAGATTAGCTGAAGCATATGATTTTTTTAAATTCTTTATTAATTGTATATATGATGGTATAATGAATTTTTTTTTGTATGTATGGTTGGCTTCCTATATATGTACCATACTTGTTTTAGAACTTATTTTACATATTTTTCCAAATGAAACTGACCAGTTTATTTTTGAAGGAGATCGCCGGCCATCTTCCAACACAAATCGGGAGATGGCCGGCGATCTCCTAAAGCTGGCCAAATCGGTATAATCGAAAGCCGATTTTGGCTGGCACCAACTGCTTTCCGTCACGGAGCCAGCCAAACTTCAAGGGGGTGTTTTGGTAGGGTAGCGAAGACAAGACGGGGGCGTGATTTGAGATTGCCGGCTTCACCCGATAATGGAAAAAAGAAGGGCGTCCCTGGCGAGAATTTGGTCCACTTTCTTTGGTCCCTTTTTTTTTCAGGTCAAGTCCCAAAAAAGTGCCTGAACTGACCAGATGACCACCAGAGGGAATCGGGGATCACCTCCCATGACTCCCCCAGTGGTCACTAACCCCCTCCCACCCTCAAAAAAAACAACTTTAAAAACTTTTTTTGCCAGCCTCAAATGTCATACTCGGGTCCATCGCAGCAGTATACAGGTCCTTGCAGCAGTTTTAGTGGGTGCAGTGGACTTTAGGCAGGCGGACCCAGGACCACCCCCCTCCACCTGTTACATTTGTGGTGGTAAATGGGAGCCCTCCAACCCCCCCCCCCCCAAAAACCCACTGTACCCACATGTAGGTGCCCCCCTTCACCCATAAGGGTTATGGTAATGGTGTAGAGTTGTGGGAGTGGGTTTTGGGGGGCTCAGCACACAAGGTTAGGGAGCTATGCACCTGGGAGCTATTTTAATTTTTTTTTTTTAAACTTTTAGAAGTGGCCTCTAGGGTGCCTGGTTGGTGTCCTGACATGTGAGGGGGACCAGTGCACTACAAATGCTGGCTCCTCCCACGACCAAATGCCTTGGATTTGGGCGGGTTTGAGATGGCCGGCCTCGGTTTCCATTATCGGCGAAAGCCGTGGCCGGCCATCTCTGATATTTGGCTGGCCTCAACCGTAATGAAAGATGACTGGCCATCTCGTTCGAAAATATGGTTGGCCCCGCCCCTTCGCGGCGCCGTCCTTAGAGATGGGCGTCCCCGGTCAAAAATGCCCCTCTATGGGGCTCATTTTCAAAACACTTATACTTACAAAGTTCCATAGGTTATTATGTAATGTTGTAAATCTTAAGTGCTTTGAAAATGCACCTCTGTGTATATTTAATTTATTCATTATGGTGCTATATATGTTTATTTAATTTATTCACTATAGCGCTCGTTTTCAATGGAGAAAAATGTTTCAAAAATGGCAGATGGACGTTTTTCTTGCCAAAACACCTAAATCACTATTTTGAACATGCAGAATTGGGCTGTTTTTCACTGAGTGCATCCAAATAGCAAGGGGGCATTTTGAAGGTGTGTTTTGGGTGGGCTTACAATCTGGACATTTTTCTGCGATAATGGCACAGAAAAAAGGTCCAGGGCAGAAAAGAAGTACATTTTTATTTAGACCTGCGGGGGGGGGGGGGGGGGGGGGGAGGCTGTCATTTCAGTGCAGGGGGGAGCGGCGGCGGCAGTGGTCTCGGGGGGGGGGGGGGGGGGCGAAGGACGTTCATAAAGGACGTCCATGGGCACAGCTCATCTTTTTATTTGTCATAAAGGACATCCCTGATGAGCACTTTTTTCCTCTTTTTTTTTTTTTTTTAAATAGACGTTTTTCAATCTCGTACGGCCCTCTCGTTAGAATTTCCACCGTTAAGGCAATCGGAAAAGGTTAGTGCATCTCATTACAATAGGGTTTTTACACAATTTGCTCATCTGCATTCAGTTTTCGTTAGCTGCCACCCCGTCTGAAAAAGGCTCAGAGAAGCCTTTAGTGCATGCCAGGGTTTACTACTTGCTCGTTAAAGGCTCGTTTAGTGCATCTGGCCCAGAGTCTCTCATGAGGGCTCTGAGAAAACTAAAAAGCGTTGGGATAGGAGCCTATGTTCTGTTGTGTATTGAGAACTGGTTAATAGGTAGAAAACATAGGGTAGGTTTAAATAGCCATTTCTCTCAGTGGAAGAAGATGAATAGTGGAGTGCCCCAGGGACCAGTGATATTTAAAATATTTATAAATAATCTGGAAATGGGAATGATGACTGAGGTGGTTAAATTTGCGGATGACACAAAACCATTTAAAGTTCTTAAAATATATGTGTACTATGAAAAATTACAGGAAGACCATGGGAAATTGGAAGGCTGGGCATCCAAATAGTAGATGAAATTTAATGTGGACAAGAGCCAAACCCAAAGGTAAAGACCCCTACTCTTAATCCAAGGTAAAATCCAAGCAGTAGGGATGGACCAAAAAATCTTTGCAGCCAAATGTAGGGTATAGCAAACTTTATTCAGCACAATTCGTGTACTTGACCTGACATGGGGCCGTGGTGGGAGGCGAGGCTGGTGGTTGGGAGGCGGGGATAGTGCTGGGCAGACTTATACGGTCTGTACCAGAGCCGGTGGTGGGAGGTGGGACTGGTGGTTGGGAGGCGGGGATAGTGCTGGGCAGACTTATACGGTCTGTGCCGGGGCTGGTGGTTGGGAGGCGGGGATAATGCTGGGCAGACTTATACGGTCTGTGCCAGAGCCGATGGTGGGAGGCGGGGCTGGTGGTTGGGAGGCGGGGATAGTGCTGGGCAGACTTATACAGTCTGTGCCCTGAAGAGGACAGGTACAAATCAAGGTATGGTATACACAAAAAGTTACACATATGAGTTTATCTTGTTGGGCAGACTGGATGGACCGTGCAGATCTTTTTCTGCCGTCATCTACTATGTTACTATGTTACCTGTTTCAGTAATGACTAAGTCGGAAAAAGGTGTCCTAACTAACCACTGGAGGGATGAAGGCATGACGCCCCCCCCCCCCTTTAATCCATTCTCTAGCGTTTGGAGATCCCTTCTCATGGTTTATACTCCCACCAGGGTATCCACCCTCTGCTGCCTGTCGGTCAACCAGTTTCCAATCTAGTTCAGCGCTATCAGCTTTATTCACGAGCCTTCTGTAAGGGACTGTGTCAAAGGCTTTAATGAAATCCAAGTAGATTACATCTAGCATACGTCCTTCATTCATTTTTTTTTGGTTACCCAGACAAATTAGTCAATCAGATTTGTTTGACAGGGTTTTCCTTTGGTAAAGTCATGTTGCTTTGGATCTTATAACCTATTTACTTCTAGAAAGTATCCTTTCCTTCAGCAGCAATTCCGTTACTTTTTCCTACCACCGACTTGAGGCTTACTGGCCTGTAGTTTCCCACTTCTTCCCTGTCTCCGATTTTGTGAAAAGGGACCACATCAATTCGTCTCCAATCCTCTTCCGTCTATAAAGAATTGTTAAATAAATCCTTAAGAGGTCCTGCCAGGACTTCTGAGCTCTCTCAGTATCCTGGGATGTATTCCATCTGGCCCCATAGCTTTGTTCACTTCAGTTTTTCAAGCCGTTTATAAACACTTTCTTCTGTGAATGGCACAATATCCACTCCATTCCCAGATATTCCCTCGGCAACCTACTGTGGTCCTTCTCCAGGATTTTCTTCCTTGAACACTGAAGAGAAGTATTTGTTTAGCATATTCACTTTATCCTCATCACTCTCCACATAGCTATTCTCAGTATCTTCCAGTCTTGCAACTCCATTCCTATTTTTTCTCCTTTCCCCAATATACCTAAAAAAAAAAAAAAAAAAAGTTTTGTTGCCTCTCTTTTCATCCTCCGCCATTTCCATGCTTTCATTAGCCATATTTCTCTCGTCACTTTGAGCTTAATCCGGTAATCTTTTCCATTATCCTGTCATTGAATTAGTCTATATTTCTTGAACAAAGCCTCTTTTGCCCTTATATAGGCTTCCTGTTTCTCTTGTTTTTGTTTACTTTCCTTGCGTGAAGATCTGTTGTCATATTTATAGCAGTTTTCAGCTTGGACCACTGCATTTCCACTTCTCCAATTCCTACTCCTGTATTCAGCAGCTTCTTCAAGTATTCCCCCATTTTACCAAAATCAGTACATTCGAAATCCAATACTTTGTGCGTCTGCACTCCGCTTTTGCTCTTACATCAGACCATATCATATGATATGGTCTGACTGTTTGGTCAACCAGTTAAAGAAATCAGTCATATTTGCCTGACAAGACCTGCCTAGTAAAACCATGTTGCCTTGGATCCTGCAGTCCATTCAGTTCTGGAAACCTCACAGTCTTGTGCTTTAGAAGCATTTCCAATAGTTTACTTGCCATTGAGATCAAACTAACAGGCCTGCAATTCTCAACCTCCTCCTTCTGCTCTTGGGCAGAGGGACCACATCCCCTCCCTTCTCCAGTCCTCCGGGACCACTCCAGACTCTAAAGAAACATTGAAAAGGTCGGACAACAGAGCCACCAGACCATCTCGAGTTCCTTGAATACCCTCGGATGGTCATCACTTTGTCTATTTTTAGTTTAGCTAGCTCCTCACGAATAAAGTCTTCTGAGAATTGGTCTTGGTCTACCACACATCCATTGCTATTTGTTTTCTGCTGTCCTAACCTCTGCCCTTCATCTGTGAAAACAGAAGTAATTGCTAAGCAGTTCAACTTTATCCTGATCAGCTTCCACATATTCCTTCCCCTTCACCCTTAAGCTTCGCAATGCCATTTTGGCACTTCTTCCTATCCCTTCCTTGGAGAAAGCGAAGATACGTACCTGTAGCAGGTATTCTCAAGGACAGCAGGCCTTATATTCTCTCATACCCTCCCACCTCCCCTTGGAGTTGTATACTATAGTATTGTACTCTTGGTCTTGCACTCTTGTGGGCAGGAAGGCACTCTCTCATGTGCAGTGGAGCACGACTCACACTAAAAAAGCTCTGTAAAGCTTGTTACAAATTCCGGACTAGGCAACATGGATAGCGTTACCCACATGTGAGAATATATGCCTTCTGTCCTCCTCGGAGAACACCTGTTACAGTTGAGTAACTTAGCTTTTTCCTGTTCAGGCTGATACTCATGTCTTCAGATAGAGCTGGAGATTTCTTGTGCTATAAAATTTTTTTCCTTCCCAAATGGGTACCAAATTTGAAAGTTTATCAAGCCTTCTTTATTGAATAGTTAACCTATGTTTAAGCTTTAAGCACCAATGGCTTTATCTTTAAAACAAACCCCTGCTGCTAAAACATTAATCTGTAAAGAAAAGATGAACTTCTTAGTAGCTCCAGCAGGCCAACCTCACAAATCAATTCAGATAGAAAATCTTAGCTAGAATTTTAATATCTAGAATATACTATTTTCCCATACTATTAACTGACTCAGCCCAGCTTCATTTAAGAATAGATTATCCTATGTTATCTGCTTAGCTCACAAGCATGATGTTCCTAAATTCAGAATCTCTTTAGATGTCAATAAGGCTAAGTTAGCCTTTTTTATATGTTTACAGTATTACTTAAGTTTGGCTTATGTTTTGGCTTCATCTCCTGCATAAGTTTACTCTAATGCTTGTGTGCATATTAAAAATGGTACTTTCTCTTCAACTTTCCAGACTCAAAAGGGTGCCAGGGATGCATGTTTGCTCTCTCCCATATGTTTTAATTTAGCTTTGTAGGCATGCGGTGGGCCAATCAATCCCTATATAAAAGAGCTGGCTCAAGAAGTGGAGCTCATTTCATACACGCCTTAAAATATCTTCTGGATCACTCTCCCGGTTTTAGAAAAGTCAGGTTCTTCCTAGAAAGACTGGCTCAACAAGTTTTACAGAAAAAGGCTTCATCGGGCATTAAAAAAAAAAGTTTTACCCTGTGTTTAGGTCTGTGGATGCCTTCTCTGCCAGATTTTCTTGTGGGCTGGGCACACTTGATGTGCACAAGACATCAATTTTTACCTTGTAGAAAACGCTCTCCAGCTGAAACATAGCTGCATTTCTCTGGTAATTGTGACTATCAGCAACTAATGGTCTTATACCATGGAACGATGTGCATAATCATTCTTTGTCTAGAGACAAACAGGCTTGGGCCTTGGTCACTGGTATAGAAAAGGCTGATTGACAAACAAAACACAATACATCTAGCCCAAAAAATAAGAGTATTATTTAAAAGTTGCCAGCCCTGGAGTGATTCCCCAACATCTATACATCATCCTTAAGCTCTTTAGGATTAGTTTATTAAGCACATTCTCTGAAGATATCAAATGTGGTAAATATCGTCATACATTTGTGTTTTTTACCCTTTTCACATATGATTATTTTAAATCTAAAACAGGGGAAAAAAAGCAGTAAGTTGGGCAAAGCTTATTATCCAGATAGTAAGACCAAGAGTCTGAATTTGGCCAGTTCTGAAGAGAAACAACAAAAATTGAGGATTATTTTAAAGGTCTCACTTTATTTTGCAGTAACTTGGAGAATGAATGAACCAGTCCCTATATGCAAGTCACTTTATGTAGCTGGCTGATTGGTAGTAAATGAGAAGTGTTCAACCAGGAGCCAAGTTCAGCTTGCACAAATTGCTGAGCTGTGTTTGAGCTTATGTTGCACAAAATTTGGAAGCTGCAGTAATGTTAAGCAAGAGATCTACCTGTACCAGAAATGGGTTTTCAAGGGTAATGATGCAGAGAAACTGAAAGAAATCTTGATGAATGTACTGAACCAAATAGCCAAAGAGTAGTAAATCACCTGGACTGGATGGCATCCATCCAAGGGTACTGAAAGAACTCAAACATGAAATTGCTGATCTGCTGTGTTCTGTAATCTGTCATTAAAATTGTCTGCAGTACCTGCAGATCGAAGGGTGGCCAGAGTAAGTCAGATTTTTTTTTTTTTTACGGTTCTAGGGATGATCCAAGAAATTACAGACCGGTAAACCTCACGTCAGTACCGGGCAAAATAGTGGAAACAATTATAAAGACTAAAACTATGGAACCTACAGATAAACATGGTTTAATGGGACAGAGTCAACGTAGATTCAGCCAAGAGAAGTCTTGCCTCACCGATTTGCTTCATTTCTTTGAAAGCATGAATAAACGTATTGATAAAGGTGGAGCCGGTTGATGTATCTAGATTTTCAGAAAGCTCTTGACAAAATTCTTCATGAGAGGCTCCTGAAAAATTAAAGTCATGGGAAAGAAGTTGTGGCGTAGGAATTGGTTATTGGACAGAAAACAGAGGATAGAGTTAAATGGCCATTTCTCTCAATAGAGGAGAGTGAATAGTGGAGGGCCGCAGGGATCTGTATTGGGATTGGTGCTAATATTTATTAATGATCTGTAAATCAGAACAATGAGTGAGGTAATGAAATTTGCAGATGCCACAAAACTATTCAGGGTTGTTAAAACACATGCGAACTGTGAAAAATTGCAGGAAGACCTTAGGAAATTGGACGACAGGGCATCCAAATGGCAGATGGAATTTAATGCAGACAAGTGCAAAATGATGCACATTGGGAAGAATAATTCAAATCATAGTTACCTGATGCTAGGGTCCACTTTGGGGGGTCAGCATCTAAGAAAAAGGTCTAGGTGTCGTAGATAATATGCTGAGTGTGCGGCGGTGGCCAAAAAAGCAAACAGGATGCTAGGAATTATTAGGAAATGGAACCATATATATTTTTTTTCAAAAAGTACAATGTAATTACATGGAAATATTTTTAAAACAAATAGGAAATATTATTCCCCTCAACAAATAGTTAAGCCCTGAAACTCGTTGCCAGAGAATGTGGTTTAAGTGGTTATTGTATCTGTGTTTAAAAAAATAAGTTCCTGGAGTAAAAGTCCATAGCAGAGGCGTAGCTACATGGGGGCCTGGGCCTGTGTCCCTGTGAGGCAAGTGTACTCTGAACAGCCATGATTTTGCTGCATACTTTGCCAACAAAATTAAAAGTCTCCACCAGGATTTTACAGGCAGTTACACCCAGTGCCCAACCAGTCAACCAGGGGTGCACAAACTCGCCCCCTCCTAACACAGACAGAACACTTTTAACCTAATGACAGAGGAAGCCTTGACAAAATCCTAAGAGACCTTTGACCAACTACCTGCTCCCTCGATCCCTTCCCATCAAAGATAGTGCAGCAGGCAAGTATGGGCCTTATAGAAGGCGCCACAAAAATTGTGAACATCTCTCTTTCTAATGGGCAACTACCAACAGCATTAAAAAGGGCAGTGGTTCACCCTATGCTGAAGAAAAATATCCTTGACCAGGACAAACATGAAAGTTACAGGCCAGTATCCAACATCCCATTTCTAGGATAACTCATAGAACAAACAGTCTGTGTTCAACTTAATGAATGGCTAGAAAAGAGTAACTGGCTAGATCTATGTCAATCTGGATTCAGACCTGGTTATGGAACAGAAACGGTCCTCGTATCTCTGTTAGATGATCTTCACAGAAACCGAGACGAGGGATTTGCCTCGATGTTAGTACTGCTATATTTCTCAGCAGCTTTTGACACTGTAGATCATGATGTCTTGCTAACACGACTGACAGAAACAGGTATCAATGGAACAGTACTTGCTGGTTCAGATCCTATCTATCAGATAGGCAACAATCCATAATGATTGGCAGCAATTCATCACCACCATGGACACTGACCTGCGTGGTACCACAAGGATCGACACTGTCACCTATTCTGTTCAATATCTACCTCAAGCCACTAGCTGAGCTGATTTGGTCAATGGACACTCAGTTCTACATCTATGCGGATGATGTGCAGCTACTCATACCCATTTAACCTGACTTACCTACAGCCTTGAATAAACTGATCACTTGTCTAACATCAATTCAAGAATGGGCTAAACACAACAAACTTTGCCTGAACCCAAGTAAAACCAAGCTTCTCTGGGTCCCTAACACAAGTGGATACATACCTGACATCAAAATTCATTTTGGGAAGTATGAACTCCCACTCAGATCACAAGTCAGGAACCTTGGAATACAGTTAGATTCAACACTTACTCTGATTCCCCAAATCCAAGCAACCTTCAAAAGCTGCTTCTACTATTTGCGACAGCTAAGCTGCCTCTCTCCTTACATCGAGAAGGTAAATCTTATCCCAGTTGTGCATGCCATGGTAACATCAAGACTGGATTACTGCAATGCACTATACAATGGTCTGACTACAAAGGGCCTGCACCAGCTCCAGTTGATTCAGAATACAGCAGCAAGACTCATAGACGGTTGCAAGCGACGTGACCACATCACACCATTTTTGCAAAAACTTCATTGGCTACCAGTACAATACAGGGCTAAATTTAAAACTCTATGTCTGATCTTCAAGGCCCTGAGTATCTGAAAGGAAATGGCCCCGAGTATCTGAAGAATAGGATGATCCTCCACACACCACCAAGGACACTAAGGTTCTCCCAAGGACTTTCACTAACTACACCATCTCCAAAAGACATTACACAATGTGATACCCGCAAGCTAGCATTCTCCAGAGTAGCCCCCACACTCTGGAATGCATTGCCTGAAAGGCTCCACTTAACACAAGACTACGTCTACTTCAGGAAGCAGGTGAAAGCTTGGCTCTTCAACCAAGCCTTTAATGGAAGAAGTAACTAACTTGTTAGTCTCACTCACACACACAAGGATTGACTCGGGCCGCACATAAATTTAACCATCTCTCTGACCTCACGTGCTACTTTCTTCAAATCAATCACCTTACTTTCTAATTCTTTCCTACTTTCTTACTCATCTATATGTTACAACTTTGCCTTACCCCTCATTACCAATTATAATGGTCTAGTACATATTGTGTTGTCATTGCAAGTAGTATACTATCATGCCATACTTGTTCAAATATTTTTACTGCTCTAATTGCCTACTGCTCATGTTTGATCTATTCTTACTGTACACAGCCTTGAGTGAATTCCTTCAAAAAGGCGGTAAATAAATCCTAATACATAAATAAATGTTTCAGTTCTGTCTTGGCCTTTTCCAATTGTTCTTAACAGATAAAAAGGAACTTAGTTACCTGCACTATTTGAGTGTGTTGCATAAAAATGCAAATTTGTGCTTCTTCTAAGTCCCTGGTCAGTTGCATACACGAAGTGGCCAGTTCAATATTTTCCTGTTTCATACTCCTACACATCCCTTGGATAAAAAGACATTTTCTTTTATTTGCTTTTTTTGAATTCTTGGTAATGGTTTACTATTTGTGTTTGAATGTCATACCATGAGCCCTCAGGGAACTCACCATCATATGGGCCCAATTTGTTTCTTACAGTATGTCATGCTCAATGCCTTTTAGTTCTTTAAAATTGAATGCATCCAAATTTGAGGCTGCAAAAAAAAACCCCCACTGCACTTGTTACAGGGGCTCACTCTGTTATCCTCCTGTTGCCCTGTGCTAATACCAACATAGCCCATTCACTTTGAATGGACTGTGCCAGAATTTCCGAGCGTCTTAGTAAACTGGGGGGGGGGGGTCATTTATTTATTGACCTACCTATATGTGCAACCTTGGATGTAGAAATGGTCACTTTTATGAAGAAGAGAGACTGGAGTGATAGGTAGATAAGCCTGTCTCTTATTTTTGCTTGCTCATGGAGGAAAGGCCATGAATGAAGATCCAGGGGAGGGGGCAAGGAAAGTATGTAACCCTTGGTCTCGCCCCACAGTCTGGTTTACTGGCTAAATTCTTTGGGTCCGGTACCCAGGACCAGGGTCCACACAATAAATTTAGATCTGATGAGCTGGGCACTGGCCGGGGCTGATGAAATCTCCGGTAGGCCGAAGGGCACTCCCACCCTGGGGTATACCAAAGTTCATGTTCCAATAATGACCAGCAGTCTTAGTAGGTAAACTTCAGACTTTTTATCAACTTCAACCAAACAATAGTTCATAGAACATCCTCAATATTTACATCTCAAATGCATAAGAGGTCATAAGTTACATCCGGTCAATATCCAAAATACAAGTCTAGCCCATCCCAGATCAGGAATTCCTCTCGGCAACTGGCGAAAACAGTTTTACCGGTGAGTGGAGCTCCTCCGTACCCACTTCCCTTCTACCTGGAGTGTACTTTCTCCCTAGGTATTTCCTCCTCCTCTTGGACTCCTTGGCACTGAGGAATCAAACATATATCCCCTCGGCCCTCCTAGCCAAGGTTGTGTCAGCCAGTTGTCTCCGGCTCCCCTTGGTTCAGCTCTGGAACTCTCCCTCAGTTCTGAGGGTCTTGGTGGGGGTCAGGCAATCCCCTAACTACAACTCCTTTTATTAATCTCTTGCCTCACCTCTGGAGGCTGGGCTTTCCTAAGTCCACCCACTGAGCCAGCTCTTCCAGTTCCCATTACCATAGTGACCCTCCAGGAGATCCTCCTGGTTGGCAGCAGAGGCATTCTCCTGGCTACTCGCATGTGTGTTTGCCTAGGGCCTAAAATAGTCTTAATCCACCCCTGTCCAGAAGTAGTTTTGGTGTATGACCCTTGACTTGACAATGGTCATTACCGTGACTGTATTAAGTAAATTCTAAGGAAATATAAAATATGGGTATAAGGAAATTTAGGGGTTTTGATGGATGAACAGGCGGAAATTGATCATTATTGTCAGGACAACTAATATGAGTCTTTCAAGTACCAGATAAGTTCAAAGTGGTCCTTTATCTCAGGTTCACAAAAGACAAGTTTTATTGTAGCAAAGTTACAGCACACAGTGACAATATATACAATAAGGACTGTTTAAGTTTTAGGGAAACAGTTATTGTACTTGAGATAGATGTTATAAATGTCATTGACACTCTTTCAGCTTGCACATAACAGAGCAAATTTCACAGTCTAGCTGCCCAGTACAGAAGTAAAACGAACCCACAGTCTAGAAAAATGTCTCGGGAGAGTCTCTTGAAATGGGTTAGCTTTTCAGTCCTTCCTGGCGATTATAGCACAGCTCCAAGACTCACAGTGGGGATTACATAGGCTCCAGATATTTCATCATGCCTGGACAGTGAGCAGGCACGGCTAAGAATGTAATTCAGACATATGTCATACCAGCAGGAATTTTCAGGGAAGCTCTCCCTTTTTTGTTCCTTCACCTCACTGTAAGGTATTTTTCCTGCCTTATCAATTCTTTGTGCAAATGTATAGGTTCTGTACATTTGCCACTATATACCAGGGCATACTGGTATATAGTGGCAAATCAAAAGTGGTCTTTTTGTGATCTTTCAGGTGTGTGGCAGAGCTAAAGAGATGATATGAATGCTGGCAAGAATGTTTTTCTAACAAGCTGGAGCTCTTGTTTGACAGAAAATATCTGAGACATTATTACCATGAGAAGGGTGGGGGGGAGAGGTTTTCCCATGATGCTCTTCTGCTGAGTGTGAGGTACAAATCTGTAGTCTTTGTTTTATTTTTCAGTAGGTGGTGCATTGGTGATTTCTAGGAATAGTTGTAATATTTTCAGCATTTCCTTTTCATGGGAATGGTTGTGTTTTTTATGGATTGTGCTTGAAGGGAGGATATTTGTTGTTGTTTTGTGGTGGTTTTTTTTTTTTTTTTTAATGGTTCAATTTTATTTTAGGGGGAGATGGCAGAGTCAAGAGGATCTGTGGGCCCATGCATCAAATCTTTTCAAGTACCTAAGAGTATGTGACAGGTCTGGGGCCCCTCTCAACTTTGAGCTTTGTTTGCCTATGCACTAATCATACCCTGGCTAGGGGGGTCTTGTTTTGTTTTTTTTTTTTGACCAGCTGGGTAGATTGGAGAGCCTCCTTCCAGATGTTGTTTTGGGTTTTATCTGGGTATTTGTAGGGGGTTGTATGGAAAGTGGTGCAGTAGTTGGCAGGGATAGGTTTGGGGGTAGTAGAGTAGTTGATAAGATTGGGAGTTCTGAGGAAGTTGAAGGGAGTAGTTTTGAGGATTTGGCTGGATAGGACAATTTGTAGGGGTAGTTTTTATCAGGTGGGGCATTGCAAAAGTGGATAATTTTGGAGGGTGAGATCAGTTGCAATTTCTTTTTTTGGGGGGGAAGTTGGCAATAGTTTAAGGCAGTAGAACACTTTGGGAGCAGTGGGGCAGCTGTGTGGATGTAGTTTTGGGGGTACTGGATGAAGGGGTAGTTTGGAGAGTAAAAGCAGTCTGCGGGATGGGGCAGTTGTGCATAACCTTGGTGGTGGGGGGTGTTGGGAGTAATAAGTTACAGGGATATGTTTAAATTAAGCCATTGGTTGTTAACCCAGTGTTCGAGACACACCTAGCTAGTCAGGTTTTCAGGACATCCACAATGAATATGCATGAGATACATTTGCATGCTTCTATCTCATGCATATTCATTGTGAAAACCGGACTGGCTAGGTGTGTCTCAAGGGCAGGATTAAGAATCGATGGCCTAATTTAAACATTATCTATTTACTTTCACCATACATTTCTCAGGGGAAAAAAAAGGCGACGCATTTCTGATGCCTTCTGATAAACCATGCAGTTTTCAGATTTCACCAAGCCCATACTTGAATTCTGTTTCAAAGCATAACCTCATGTGGCAACAAATTTAACATAAGCTTCTGTTGATTAATGACTAATCATAAATGAGCCCATCCCTTCTGCAATGGGAATGGAAATCGTTAGTTAATACATAACTTGTATGTCATAAGCACACTGAAAAACTATAGCTAGCTGGGGGATCATGTAGTGCTATGACTGAGAATAGTCATAGGTGTTGATGCCTCGGTATAAGTAGTTGATGAGGTCCCACTTGGACTATTCTGTTTAGTTCTGGAGGCTGTATCTTGCTGAGGACATAAAAAGACTTAAAGCGAATTAAAGAAAAGCAATGAAAATGGTATGTGGTTTGCGTCGAGAGAGGTGAGGACCTGAACATGTACACCTTGGAGGAAAGGAGAGACAGGGGTGATACGATACAGATACTCAAATATTTGAAAGAGTTAATGTACAGTCAAATCTTTTCCAGAGACAGGAAGGTGGTAGAAGTAGAGGACATGAATTGAGGTTGCGGGGGGGGGGGGGGGGGGCGACTCAGGAATAATGTCAGGATGTACTTTTTCACGGAGATGGTGGTAGGTACCTAGATTGCCCTCCCTCGGGAGGTGGTGGAGATGAAAACGGTAACATAATTCAGAAAAGTGTGGGATAAACACAAAGGAATCGTGGAATGCACAGAACCAAACAAGCTTAGCAGTGATTAGATGATGATACCAGTAAAGCTAGTGCCAGGCAGACTTCTGTGGTCTGTGCCCTGAAAATGGCAAGGACAAATCAAGATAGGTCCAGAAGTAGTGAACTGGATTAGGAACTGGTTGACGGACAGACGACAGAGGGTGGTGATAAATGGAGTTCGCTCGGAGGAGGGAAAGGTGAGTAGTGGAGTGCCTCAGGGATCGGTGCTGGGGCCGATTCTGTTCAATATATTTCTGAGTGACATTGCCGAAGGGTTAGAAGGTAAAGTTTGCCTATTTGCGGATGATACTAAGATTTGCAACAGAGTGGACACCCGGGAGGGAGTGGAAAGCATGAAAAAGGATCTGAGGAAGCTAGAATGGTCTAAGGTTTGGCAATTAAAATTCAATGCGAAGAAATGCAAAGTGATGCACTTAGGGAGTAGAAACCCAAGAGAGACTTATGTGTTAGGCGGTGAGAGTCTGATAGGTACTGAGAGGGAGAGGGATCTTGGTGTGATAGTATCCGAGGATCTGAAGGTGACGAAACAGTATGACAAGGCGGTGGCCGTAGCGAGAAGGTTGCTAGGCTGTATAGAGAGAGGTGTGATCAGCAGAAGAAAGGAAGTGTTGATGCCCCTGTACATGTCATTGGTGAGGCCCCACCTGGAGTATTGTGTTCAGTTTTGGAGGCGTACCTTACGAAGGATGTTAAAAAATGGAAGCGGTGCAAAGAAAAGCTACGAGAATGGTACAGGATTTGCGTTCCAAGACGTATGAAGAGAGACTCGCTGACCTGAACATGTATACCCTGGAGGAAAGGAGGAACAGGGGTGATATGATACAGACGTTCAAATATTTGAAAGGTATTAATCCGCAAACAAATCTTTTCCGGAGATGGGAAGGCGGTAGAACGAGAGGACATGAAATGAGATTGAAGGGGGGCAGACTCAGGAAAGATGTCAGAAAGTATTTTTTCACGGAGAGGGTGGTGGATGCTTGGAATGCCCTCCCGCGGGAGGTGGTGGAGATGAAAACGGTAACGGAATTCAAACATGCGTGGGATATGCATAGAGGAATCCTGTGCAGAAGGAATGGATCCTCAGAAGCTTAGCCGAAATTGGGTGGGGGGAAGAGGGGTTGGTGGTTGGGAGGCGAGGATAGTGGAGGGCAGACTTATACGGTCTGTGCCAGAGCCGGTGATGGGAGGCGGGACTGGTGGTTAGGAGGCGGGAAGTACTGCTGGGCAGACTTGTACGGTCTGTGCCCTGAATAAGGCAGGTACAAATCAAGGTAAGGTAGACACATATGAGTTTGTCTTGTTGGGCAGACTGGATGGACCGTGCAGGTCTTTTTCTGCCGTCATCTACTATGTATACCTTATACTATATGTATATATACCTTATACCATGAGTTTATCTTGTTGGGCAGACTGGATGGACCGTACAGCTTTTTGCCATCATCTACTGTGTTACTATGTTCCCTCTTGTCAGGAGCAGGTGATCTAAACAAACCTTCAGGCCTGCACCCCCTTTCCCCTTAACTTTCAAGCCCCTGGGCGTATGTGTCCCTCCATCAAGATTTTAATTACACTCAACAGACAGATCACTCCTACACCACCCCTCCCAGAACAATGCTGTAAAAAAGCATAAATACATCATGGGGTAAATATTCAGCCGGGCATCAGTAAGTGTTTTTAGCTGCCGCTGCCTTTATGCCCCAATATTCAATGACTGCCCCCCTCATTGAATATCTGGGTTTTTGAGGCTGACTTTTTTTTTTTTTCTGCAGTTAAGTGTGATATTCATCACATAACTCCCTAAGCGAAACCGGATCAAGATAAGACTGTTCAGTTTGTCTGCTTAACTTAGGTGGTCAGTGGATAGCTCTGCACAAGCGATTTAAGCAACCAGGAGACTCTCCTGCCCACTTAAATCACTTTGAATATCCACCCACATTTCTAGGGGAGGGGTGACGGCGTGAGCGTGCACAAAGACATAGAGTAATTTTTAACAAATCACCTAGATTGGGAATTCAAGTAGGTGCTTATTGGAGCTGATTTTATAAAGACAAATGGAGCCCAGTTTTAGAAAGGAGGTGGAGAGAGGAATTAAGACATCCTAGTTGAGATGTGACAAATTCCTATAGTCCAGGAGAGGTGCTGTGAGGCCTTCCAGAGCAGGACAGAACTTCACTGGTAAGTTATGTGCTGGGAAATTACTTTTTTTTTTTTTTTTTTAATTTTTTGAAGTCTTTATTAATAGATAATACAAAACATCTGAAACATAGTACAATATGCAAGCCATAGTACATGTCATTTATGTAGGCCAAAGTATTCTCAAAAGTTCACGTTTATACAATACAAGTCAAAGTGATTATTGCTCTATGTACCAAAAAGTAAGTAATTCTTATTGCATTGAAGTGTCAAATAAATTAGTCAGATTTATGGTTCCAAAACTTCACATTTTCAGAGTTTTAATTTATAATATTCTATTATTTACCCATCCCTCCCTCCCTGCCCCTCCCACCCACCCTTCCGGCACAACTTTAACAGAAACCTTAAATCAAATTATACATGAAGAAGAAAAGAGTCCCAGATCTGATGCCATCTGCCTAATTGGTTATGCCTCTCTGCTAGAAGTCTTTCCATCTCGCAGGTGTATCTCAGTTTTTGGACCCATCTAGTGATAGGCGGAGTCATGGGCTGCTTCCAACATGCAGCAATTATAACTCTTGCGGCAGTTATGGCCTGTCCCACAAATATATGTTGGTTTCTGGAAAGGTTCACTGCTCCCCCAAAAAATAGAAAGAACATTGGGCTCCATGGCATTGGGCTGCCCGTCCATCCTTGTAACCTACTATGAATCGATCTCCAATAGGCCCTAACCTTCTTACAGGTCCACCATAGGTGGCCAGCTGTGCCACGTACCCCACAACCCCTCCAGCACAGCCCCGTCAATGTGGGGTAAATACGCTGAAGACGCTCAGGTGTCAAGTACCAACGATACAGCACCTTCACCGCATTCTCCCGGAAGGGCACATGAGACGACACCCTCACCACTGCCCGCTCCAACCTCTCCCATGTAGCTTCCTCCAGTTCCATACCCAGCTCCCTCTGCCAACTCTTCCTATGAAGTGTATAGCTCGGGGATTGTCTATTAATAATGTGATACAGGCGAGAGACCAGCCCAGTAGTCGTAGGAGGACCTTCACAGATAAGCTCTATCGCTGTTTGTTCTCTGGCCATAACCTCCCGAACTGCCCTTGTCTTAAGAAAGGATGCCAATTGAAAATAGGCGTATCGATCAGATCCCACTATCGGGAATTTCTCAAGAGCTGCAGAGTAGGACAACAAATTCTCGCCATCAAATAAATGGCCCCATTGTCGTAGTCCCTCAGTGTACCATCTTGTGAATATTCCCCTTGTCGTACCTGGGTAAAACAAAGGATTATAGGCTATGGGTGACAGACGAGATAATGTTGTGCGCCGGAGTGTGAACATGCTATCCCAGTTTGAAAGGGTAACATATATTGAAGGACATAATCCTGTTTCCAGGGACCTAAGTGAGCCCGGTATCCACATAAGGGCCCCCAAGGACCTATCACCTAGGGTATATTGTTCAAGCTGCACCCATTGCCTATCTGGGTAGTCCTGGAACCACTCCACTGCTGCGCGTGCCTGAACTGCTCTATAATACCAGGCCAAATTGGGTACTCCCAGCCCTCCCCTCGCCCTATCCTGATACAGAATCGTACGTGCTAAGCGTGGGCGTTTCCCTCCCCAGATAAAGTGCATTATACGATCTTGTAGCATTGATAGAAATCTACGTGGCATGTTGATTGGAAGGGCCTGAAACAAGTAGAGCAGGCGCGGTAAGACATTCATCTTTACTGCTGCTATTCGGCCAAACCACGAGAGGGTGATATCCCCCCATCTACCCAGATCCTCTGTAATTGCCTCTCCCAAACCTTTATAATTAGCCGAAAAGAGATCTGATAGATCTGCTGTCAAGTTAATCCCCAGGTAGCGAATGCTCTTAGCCGCCCATCTAAATGCGTAGGAAGTCCTCAATGACTCCATAAGCTCCGTCGGAAGGGTTATGTTTAAGACTTCAGATTTGGACATATTAACTTTGAATCCCGACACAATCGAATATTCCTCTATTTCCCGCAGGAGCCCAGGGAAAGTGGTCAGGGGGTTAGTAACAAATAACAGAACGTCATCTGCAAAAAGGGCTAATTTATGTGTTCTCCCACCCATGGTGAGTCCCGATATATTGGGGTCAGCTCTCAACCTGGTTGCAAACGGCTCCATTACCATTGCAAATAATAAAGGAGACAAAGGGCAGCCCTGTCTAGTGCCTCTATGTAAGGGTATCATCCCTGAGTTACCCCCATTGACACGAACACAGGCTTTAGGGGAGCTATAGAATGCTTGTATCCATCCACAAAACTGTGGTCCTATCCCAAAGGTCTCCATCACCTTATACATAAATGGCCAATGCACCCTATCAAAGGCCTTTTCGGCATCTAAGCTTAAGAGACAAAGGGGTTTCTTCATTCTCTTAGCCAAGTATATTAAATCGACCACTCGCCTAGTGTTATCAGTTGCTTTTCTATAAGGGACAAATCCCACCTGATCAGGATGAATAACAGCTGGGAGCAAAGGTGCTAGACGGTTGACCAGGACTTTAGCTAGAATTTTGACGTCAGCATTTAAGACAGATATAGGGCGAAAGGATCCACAATCCTTATGATCTTTATTCGGTTTGGGCAGTACTGCAATCCATGCTTCCAACATGGAGGTGGGCAAAGACTCCCCTTTCCCAATCAAATTAAATAAATCAGCCAACAGGGGGGCCAATTCAGGGGCATATTTCTTGTAAAATTCATTCGGGAAGCCATCTAAGCCTGGTGATTTACAGGAAGGTAAATGTTGAATGGCTTTTTGGACCTCAACCGGAGTTACCGGTGCATCTAGGGCTGCCCTCTGCTGGCTGGTTATAGAGGTCAGTTCACTCTCTGCCAAATAATCCAGGATAGCATTTTCAGGTGGATTGGTCTCCTGCGCATATAGTTTCTGATAAAATTCACTAAAGCGTTTCCTTATGGTCTCAGAGGTGTTCAACAACTCTCCTTTCGAGTCCCTAATGTGAGGGACCGTTCGGTCCACTCTTTGCCTACGCAGCTTTATTGCCAGGAGTCTACCTGCCTTATTAGTAAACTCGTAGGATCGGACTTTGTTTCTGGATTGTAACCAACTTAGCTGGTCAGAATAAATAGTATCCAGCTGCTCCTCCAGAACAGAGGGGGAACCACCTGATTTATGCTGTGCCTCTAGGATCCTAATCCTGTCCAAGCACTGTGCCAGCTGGGCCCTCCGAACCCTCGCTCGCCTACTAGCTAACTGTATGAAGTACCCTCTTGAGACTGCCTTCATAGCATCCCATACCACGCTAAGGGGGGGGGCCCGATTCCATGTTGAACTCCAAATACTCCTTCAGGACCTTCCTACACCCCTCTACAGCCTCCCCCTCCAGCAATAGGTCTGTGTTAAGTGTCCATCTTTGATCTTTGGCCTCAGCTCTGATACTCGACAAGGTTACCCAAACTGGGGCATGGTCTGAAAATGTAATGTTGCCAATTTCAGCTTTCGGGCCCCTCTCTGCTAGTGTAACGTCGAGGAAGATATGATCGATCCGGGAGTATGAGTTGTGTACAGGAGAAAAAAAAGTGTAATCTTTGGTCGTCATATGAGTTAATCTCCATACATCCAGGGTGCCCAATGAACGGACCAAAGAGCCCAGTGCCACCGAGTCCCTAGACGTTGGATGTTGAGAGTTCCCAGATCTATCCAACCCGGGGTCCATAACCTCGTTGAAATCACCCCCCATAATCAAAGAACCCCGAGTGAATGCAGCCAGAGTGTTTTTCACCTTAGTGTAAAAGGACCCTGATGTTCATTAGGGGCGTAAATCGAAGCAAGCGTGAGATCCACCTGATCCAGGACAATTTGCAAAAGTAAAAAACGCCCTCCCGGGTCCCGCCTAATTTTCTTTACTTGGACTGATATTGTTTTGTGGAACAGAATTGCCACCCCACGTTTTTTGGAGTCATCAGCAGAGGAAGCGAAGAAGGAGCATGGGTATTCTGGATGAGCTAACAGCCTCTCATGTGCCCTACGGAGATGGGTCTCCTGCAACAATACAATGTGCGGCCTAAACATCTGCATCTCTTTGAAAAACTTCTGTCTTTTCTGAGGCATATTCAGCCCCTTGACATTATATGATAAGATTTTTAAGTCTGTATTCATGCCTGGGATATTACATCAGCTTTCTCTCCCTCCAAGAGGGATCCATCCACTTCATGTCTTTGTTCTATCCAATACCAGTTGTGCTCCCTTCCCTCCCTCCCCCTAGTGATGACCCTCCCCCTACCCATGTCCCCCCATCCCCCCATGTCTAGCACCAACTAACGGGATCAAGTCCCAGTAGTGGGAAGCGAGGAAGTAACCCACCAGCATTCAGGCAACCCAGCCCCCCCTCCCCCCCCAAATACCTATGTCATCACCAATTTTATGGACCCAGATTGAGCAACCTTAATTACCCATCTTCATGATTGGTCCCTGCCCATTGTTCATAACCTTAAATTTCCCCTCCTCTTAATATCTTGTAACTTATGCAACTTCATTCACAAGGAGCCTCACATCCTTAATTACCATTTCCTCCATTAACTATAATATTAAAGTTCACTTTTGCTAAAGGTAGCATTAATAAACAAGAAACAAAACATATTCAAACTTGAGACAAAGAGTAACACCAATAACTCTTTGCAACATTACCAGCCAGGATATCAATTTCAGCCATTTTTCTTCTGGTAAAGTTCAGGTTTCATCCACAGCCACTTTTCTTTTTGGAATATTTCTTTTAGGAGTGGCAGGAATCCTTTGCCACTTTTGAAGCTTTGTCTTCGTGGCTGGGGCCAAAGCGCCAGGCGGTTTATTAGTCTGTACCAGGCCTGCTCCATGCAGGGATTTCCAAGCTTCCATCATCGACGTCACTCTCATCTTGACCCCCTGAAGTGAGTACATCAAGGAAAAGGGGAAGCCCCATCTATATGTTATCTGTTCCTTGGCCAAAATGTCCAGAACTGGCTTCATGAGTCGTCTTTGCTGCAGAGTGAACTGTGATAAGTCTTGATAGACAGACACAGTGGCCCCACCAAATTCCAAGTTAGACTTTTTCCTGGCGCAGTTAAGCAATTGTTCCTTTGTTTCATACCTATGGAATCGGGTGATAATGTCCCGCGCTCTGTTTTCCTGCCGCTGACCCAGGGATCTATGTGCTCTGTCGATCTCAATCTTTACCCCTTCAGCGTCGGCCCCCAGCAAGCTGGCACACAGTGTCTGTACAATTTGAATAACATCCTCTGTTTCTCCACCCTCAGGAACTCCACGGAATCTCAGATTATTTCTCCTTCCCCTGTTTTCAAGATCATCAAGCTTATATGTTAGATCTATTTGTTTTTGATCTAAAGCTTGGAGATTGTTCTCGACTGAGTGTATGGATTCAGAGTGCTCATCCACCTTGGCTTCTACCTCCTCAACTCTGTTCCCCAGCTCACGGAGGTCAGAGCTCAACGACTCCATTCTTTCCAAAATCTCATCCCTCGATTTATTTATATCAGCTTGTATACCGCTTAGGATCTGGCGAAGTTCGCCTGAGATTCCTTTTTTAATATGCGGTTTCCGCGATTCCGCTAGTGAAAGCGCTGAGTCAGAGTCAGAAGGAGAGACCGGCGCCATTACCTCGTGGCGCTTCGCGGTTTTGGCCGGCCCGCCGTCAGCTGCCTTCTCCTGCACTTTAGCTCGCGCCGAGGTCGCTTTACTCATCTTAAATTCAATGAGGAGCAGCGGAGAACACTGCAGGCCGATCCAAACAGGTTGGTGATAGCTTTTTATAGCTTTTGTAGTTGTCGAGGAACGGGAGCTAGAACGCTAGGCAGCCATCAGCTTCGGTGACGTCACATCCTCCGGGAAATTACTTTTAAACTTGGGGAGAGGTAGATTTAGAGTTTTAAGTTATCTCCGTGTCTTTATTTTTAAGTTCCTCTACTTATTTAGCAAAGGCAGTTTAAGGAATAGAGTAAATCCGGATGTCCATGGTAAAATTGGGAACTGTGTGCTTGGATGGAGGAAGCCATGGAGTGAGGTAGCATTGGCCTTCTACATGGTAAAACAAGAAGACTACAGTAGCACCGACGCTGCTAAGTTCCTTTGCTGATTTCTGCACAAATTTTGTGTTGTCCCACTGTATTGAATGTCCCCCAGAATATATAGTGCAATATATTCTCAGTGTTTAATGACATGACAGTTCCACTAACCACAGCAGTCATCCATTGTAAAAGTCAAGATATTCAAATAGAACCTGTATATGGTAGAAATGCAGTACAATAATTATCCATTAGATATAGGGGTTTGATCCCTCATGTGACCTTGGATTATAAATATATCTTCTGTTGGTGAGAATAAAATATTTATAGTGGGAGATTGCAAACAGAGAGTTTGGTCAGTGAAGATTACCCCTCACATTCCCTTCGATGAAAGAAGGTTAGTGTTTCTCCTTTGTCTAATAACCTGTAAAAAAAAAAAAAAAACCTCTCTCTCTCTCAGCTCTTCTGTTTTTGCATGGCAAAGCGTAACCTTAGAGCTTGTAGCAAAGTGAGGCCTATCCCTTATTAGGCAATTGATTATGATACATTTTTCCTCGTTGGAGCATCCTGTGATCATGTTCTTTGCATTCAGGACTGCTAGGTAGGTTCCCCTTTTTGTAATGGTTGTTATTCTTATAATCTTGTTTTCTTATGGTTTAGACCTGATATTGTGGGTGGTATAAGCACCAAATCAATGTTTTAAGCTTCTGTAGGCCAAGAGGCCTGAGGCAGGCATGTAGACGAGCTATCTTGACATTTCCTTTGTTTCTTTTATTATTTTGGGGGTCCTTTTACTAAGGTTCGCTGAAAAATGGCCTGCGCTGTTGTAGGCACATGTATTGGACGTGCGCCGGTCCCTTTTTCAGCGTGCCTGGAAAAAAGGCCTTTGGGGGGGCCTCAGACCTTACCGCCACCCATTGACTTAGTGGTAAGGTCTCGCACATTAACCAGGCGGTAATTGTCAGTGCGCATACATTACCAATTACTGCCTGGTTAGCACTACGCAGTAGAAAATAAAAATATGTATATATTTTCAGCCATGTGTATTGGACGTGCATAAAAATTGGAATTACCGCCCAGGGCACGCAGTAGCCAGGTGGTAGTTCCAAATTGATGAGCATAGGCACATCAAGGGGCCCTTTTACTAAGGCACGTAGACACCTACGTGCATCAATTTTGGAACTACCACCTCTCAAGCAGGTGTAGATGTTCACACTAGAGAGTTGCATGGGGACAGAAATCTTACCCGTGCCCATCCATCCCCGCAAAAATGTAACCCGTCCCCACAAGAATTTAACCCAGCCCCACCCATCACTGTAAGAATTTAATGGTACATAAAAGAAAATTCCAGTCAGCTCCCTCAATCTCTCTGGATTTGAGCCACAGCACTGTAGGCAAGGAAGGAATGGAAGCTGAAACTTGGAACACTCTGGTGTGCACATGTAAGATTTGTCTCTGATTTACTGGCACTGTGTGCTGAGAGGTCACCACATGCATGCGCCAGTAGGTCAGGTGACATCTGATGCTCATGCCTGTGTCAGAACTGAGGTCTGCTCATCAGCCCGGGAGCAAAGAGGATTAATTGTAACATAGTAAGTGACAGCAAATAAAGACCTGAATGGTCCATCCAGCCTGCCCAATAGTCACACTCATTATTAATTCATGATTAAATCAACGAGTGTGATATTATGTACTTGATTATGGCCTTTTTCGCGTTTCTGGAACATAGACCATAGAAGTTTATTTGGCCCTAAACTTATGTTCCAACTGCTGGAGTTCTTGTTGAAGCTCACTCCAGTCTATGCATCTTCTCATTTGTGGGACACAGATCGTAAAAATCTGTCCAGAACTGTCCTTATGTTCCAGCCACTGAAGTTGCTTTCTAAGCCCTTTCCAGCCCATCCTAAACCAGACTTCCATATATTAGACACAGACCATACAAGTCTGCCCGGTATTGGCCCTAGTTAATCACAACTAGAGTTGCTATCCAAGCATTACTTCACACATCCACGCACATGCAGCCATTTAAGGTTAGGTTTTTTTACAGTGCATATTTTCTAGCAGAAAAGGTGCCGGTACTCAAATGCCAGGCCACCCTTCAGGGGTGGGTGATCACTGAGGGACCCATCCTACAATAGCCAGGCCCCCTGCAACCAGTCACAGAATCTATGACAAGGCAGAATTGGTGTGTAGAGCTTGAGCAATTTCATTAAAACTTGGGGACCATGGGTCAATTTTAGCAGACAGTGGAAAAGGTGCCGGTACTCAGTACCCCCTCAAAAAAAGCCCTGGTTTTTTTTTTATAACTTCCATTTTCTAATTAGAGATCCTCTGTGTGTTCATCCCACTCCATTTTGAATTCCATCATCATTTGTGTCTCTACCACCTCCTTAATGGAAAATTTTCCACATTTGTGCTGTTAAAGCGAGGAGGAGGAGGAGACAGCACTCAAAGAACTTGGTACACGGTAGATGAGAGGCTGGTGCAGGTGTAGCTTACACTTCCACGAGAACCCCGCAGAACTGCTTCCATCCCCGCGGGATCCCCACAGAACTGCTTCCGTCCCCGCGGGAACCCCACAGAACCTGCAATGTAGATATGATTTGTGCTACTTATAAAGACAAACCTCAAGGTTTAATTGAAGAGAGTGTCAACCCAAAAGCAAATGTTGAGAACTTAGAGAACATGCAGCTGAGACCATTTGAGTACTGAATTCTCCTAAAACTGCTATGATTTCTGCTAGAGAAATTTTTAGGAAAGGCAACAATGTTCTCCTTTAATTGCAAAAATGCACTACAAACTGCCGAAGAAAATTAGACAAAATGTGAATTAGGCATCATTTTTGGCGCCTTAGATGTTTCTCAGCTGTTATAAACAGCTTCTCTTGAAGGTGATAATGATCCTGACCTTTATGAGTATGGATATGTGTCCTGCATTTAATATGCAGTCTTTTCTGGTACAACCAAAGTGGTTTTCACTTGGAGAGTTGGGCTACTCAATATGGTCTTCAACTTAATACTGACATAACTAAAATCTTATGGCTAGGGCCTCTATTCATACAGTTGGATTGTCATAATCTTTTGGTTGAGTCTAAAGAATTTGTATTCGAATCTTCTTTGAGGATGTTGGAAGTCATAGTTGACTCTCATTTGATGAAGATTCTCTTTTTAGTAAGCAGTTTAATTTGTGGTATTTGCCAAAATGCATTGGCGTCAAACTGTTAGAAAATATTTCTTGCAAGATCATTTTCACAGTTAGATTACTGCAACCTGTTATATTTAGTTTGTACATTTATTTTTGAAAGAAGCACTCCATTATTAATTGAACTTCACTGGCTTCCATTTTAAAATGTGTGTTCTGGTTTGTAGAATTTTTCAAGGTCAGGTACCAGCATATTTAATTCCATTGATTGTGGTTTCGTCCGCTGAGAAGTTTTTTATGCTCAAAAGATAAGCTAATTCTTCGATATCCCTCAATGAAACAAGTTCTATTGCAGTGATTTCATTCTGCTACTTTTGCATATCAGGCTGCAAGTTGCTGGAATGAGCTTCCTCTGAAAAATGTTCTTTAAAGTTTAGGAAATTATTTTGAAAGCATTTCTTCTTCAAAGATTTTATTGTAAGTTTATTTAGAAGGCTGGCGGATAATTACATGGTTTTTAATTCCTTAGAAATTGCCTATTTATCTTATTTCAATCCTCACCTGGTACTTGCTTTGGAAAACAATTCTAATATCTACATATAGCAAGTAATCCTCTCTCAAGCACATTATTGCTGTGTTGTTTATATAGAGGAAAAAAGACTTCAGATGCTTGGCATTCTCCTCAAAATTCACCTGAGTGAATGCCTCGCTGCACAGAGTTTACTACTTGAAAGTCACTTTCTTGAATGTGAACTTCTGGCGAGCTTCTTCATGAGTCAAAAACTTCTGCATAAGTTGCTTTGCTAAATTTTTCATATCTCCCATCAGCCGTCTTTTCTCCAAGCTGAAGAGCCCTAGCTGCTTTAGCCTTTCCTCATAGGGAAGTCGTCCCATCCCCTTTATCATTTTTGTCGCCCTTCTCTGCACCTTTTCTAATTCCACTATATCTTTTTTGAGATGCGGCGACCAGAATTGAACACAATATTTGAGGTGCGGTCGCACCATGGAGCGATACAAAGGCATTATAACATCCTCATTTTTGTTTTCCATTCCTTTCCTAATAATACCTAACATTCTATTTGCTTTCTTAGCCGCCGCAGCACACTGAGCAGAAGGTTTCAACGTATCATCAACGACGACACCTAGATCCCTTTTTTGGTCGGTGACTCCTAACGTGGAACCTTGCATGACGTAGCTATAATTCAGGTTCCTCTTTCCCACATGCATCACTTTGATCAATATTATAACAAGATAGAACTGTACAATACATTAACTTATTGAATACTCAGAAAGGACTGAAACAGAGTGGGAGAAATTAAATAGAAAAAGGGAGGACAGAAGAGTGGAAGAAAACCCAGAAGCCAAGGGATTCTATTTTTTCTACTTTGCTTGTCTTGTGTTTCCAGCTATCTGAGTTGGTCTATTTTTACTTTTCTATGTGCTTTTGAAGAAACAGTTCAGTAAAAATCGCTTTTGTTTTTAAACAGTTATTCAGACACACACACCTGCCTCTTTGAAGATGAATGTGCTGCCTGCTGAGTAACAGCTGGACCTGACTGAGGGACAGCATCCCCACAAGGTAGGACCTTTTAAAGCTCATTCCTCCTTCCCCCCACCACAAAGCCTTAAAAGTCTGGAGAATGGCATGCAAGCCCTGCCTTCTTAAAATATGAACTACACTGGCGCTAGAGGCTGTTAACGCCATACAAGCACCGGAGTTTGCTGCCAACCCATGATCAGAGCCCTCGAGCGCCTGAAACAACGCACTCGAGGGCTCTTAGCGCAAGTAGCATGCAAATGCATGCTAAACAGGGCTTCGAGCGCAATTAGCTTGCAAATGCATGCTAATCAGCGCTTAACGCATTCATCCCCAATGATCAGCGGCCAGCGCGCCAAAGATTGGGTCGCTGGCCGCGGCAAAATCAACGCCAGCTCTGAGCTGGCGTTAGACTTTGCGGATCATTGGGGAGGAATGGTGAGCCCTGTCCAGCATGCAGTTGCATGCTGGCAGGCCCCCGTTCCCCCCCAAAGCAAACGCAAACAGGGGACTGGAGGTCCGGTGGACCTCCGGTCCCCCCGACGATCCGACCCCTTCCATGCTCAGGGAGGGCTGGAGATCCGGTGGGTCTCCAGCCCCCCCCCCCCGAACCCCCATAAATCCTGGTGGCCGCCTCCGGCCAAACGCTATCCCACCCCCCCTCCCACTCAGGGGGGGGGGGCTGGAGGTTCGATGGGTCTCCAGCCCCCCAAACCCCAAGAAATTGTTGTGGCCGCCACCCTGTTATCCATCCACGGAGGGGGGTGGGGGCTGGAGGTCCGGTGGACCTCCAGCCCACCCCAACTCTTCCCCTCCCCCAGCGTTCAGAATCCCTGGTGGTCCGTGGTCACCCACCCATCCTCCCTTCCGGCCCCCCCGGCTGGCCCCCTACCTTTTGTTGGAGGAGGGACGCAGCCTGCCTGCCTCCCTCCTCTTCCTGTTGACGCCACTGCAAAATGGCGGCACCCAGCCCTGCCCATTGCATCGGCGTCGACAGGAAGAGGAGGGAGGCAGGCAGGCTGCGTCCCTCCTCCAACAAAAGGTAGGGGGGCCAGCCGGGGGGGCCGGAAGGGAGGATGGGTGGGTGACCACGGACCACCAGGGATTCTGAACACTGGGGGAGGGGAGGAGTTGGGGTGGGCTTCCAGCCCCACCCCCCTCCGTGGATGGATAACGGTGGCGGCCACAACAATTTCTTGGGGTTTGGGGGGCTGGAGACCCACCGAACCTCCAGCCCCCCCCCCCCCCCCGTCGCTGAGTGGGAGGGAGGGTGGGATAGCGTTTGGCCGGAGGCGGCCACCAGGATTTATGGGGGTTCGGGGGGGGGGGGCTGGAGACCCACCGGATCTCCAACCCTCCCTGGGCATGGAGGGGGGCGGATCGTTGGGGGGCCTACAGCCCCCCCCCCCCCCCCCCCCCCCCCGTCGCTGGATGGGAGGGTGGGAGAGGGTTTGGCCAGCGGCGGCGGCCTCAACGTTTTCTGGGGGTTTGAGGGGGGGCTAGAGACAACTGTTTGACAGGTTTGGGCTTTTGACAGCCCAGACCTGTCAAACAAGTGCGGGAGGATTGTGCTGAGCGCATGCTCAGGCGCAATTCTCCCGCACTTCAATACGATAATCAAAGATAATAGCGCTGCTTAGATTTGCATGCATTATCTTTGATCATCGATGCAGAAAAGCCCTGCGCTGTCCCGGCACTATTTTTAGGGCGCTGTTTGGAACAGCGCAGGGCTTTTGATCATGAGGGCCTGATTATCTAAAGAGGTCATTTTAGAACAGCTGGATAGTAATTACATGTGTTAACAGCATATGATGTAAATATGTAGATGCTGGAAGAGACACAGATTTTAGGGGGGCATGTTCTGGTGGGTTGGTTGGTACAAAAACCTATACAGTATTTCCCAATGGCAATGCATACTTATCCTAAAAATTAAAAGAAATGCCCTTTCTGCATTCACAGCTGCTCCAAGGCATTGTATGTCAGGTATCTGCTTGTTTGGACCTGGGATCTCCAACAGTGATTGAGGGAGCAATTTTACTTACTTCTGTGGTGTCTTAGTACCACCTGAAAAATTCAAAACAGAATTATTTCACTTGTCTCTCTGCTTTTTGTATATGCAGTTTTGTGACATCCAGCACTTTTACATGTGTAAGTGCCAGCAAACAGAAATGTATCTTGCTAGATCAGCAAAAGGAAAAAACCACCGCAAAGGTGGAGGTACGCTAAGATCCTACGCAAAGAAGTGCACAAAGCAAAGAGTAGGAAAGGTAGGCTCTTCCAAAAACCGGTGAAGACGTATGTAGAAACTCAAATCTTTATTCCAAGGTAAACACTGACATACTTGACTCTGACTCTTGCTAGATCAGCACCTACATGTATAAAGCCCCTAGTGATCCTGCTCTATTTTTTTTTTTTTTTTGAAATTGATGCTCTACGTTCAGCAGAGCATTTTGTAAAATAATCATTGAATTGTGAACATCCTGACTTGGACATCCCAATTCATACCTAGATGTGTTCTGCCCCCACTACTGTGTGTGCATGCATATTTAAATTTAGTTTGTATTGTATTGACAGTGTATAACTAATGTAAGGTATTTCCTGCTTGGTTATACTCATAGGTTAAATGTATGTGACTCCTTCTCTTTCATCTCCTTGAGACCTGCTTTGCTCATGTCTCAGCCAGGTGTAACCTTTTACCCTATTGGTCAATTCTAGAGCCCCTGGCAGAGAGATGGGCAGTCGAGGGCTGCAACCCAGTTAGGTTTTCAGGATTTCCACAATGAATATGCATGGGATCTATTTGCATATAATGGAGGCTATGCATGCAAATGCTAAGCTAAAGAGGCCAGCTCTGATCCTTGAAAAGAGCAGTATTCTGTTTCAAAACCCACCTTTTCACCACTGCTTTTGGCTGCTAGCCACTACTCAATTGCCCTCCCCTTGTTCCTTCTCACCCAGTACTTCCCTCGCCCTTAATTGTTTTGTCTGTCTGTATTTTTAGATTGTAAGCTCTATTGAGCAGGGACTGTCTCTCTGTATCAGGTGTTCAGCGCTGCGTGCATCTGGTAGTGCTATACAAATGCTAATAATAATATTATTATTATTTAAGGCTGCATTTTGATTAAAACTGTTAATCATATAATGCATCACGATTAAAATTTTTAATCATGATTAACCTTACTATTAAAGGACCAATATCAGAAGCACAGAAAACTCCAAATGTTATCTTAACCATAAGAACAGCTAAGGAACGCATTCAGCCTATAGACAGTAAACATAAACGGTCTTGCATCTTCAGCTGACCACAGCAAGCACACAAGTTTATCAATCTTGTCTAGTGAAAGGGCTGCTGTGTCTAGCATGTCTGCTGACTCCCTGTTCTCTTCCTATGTCCAGCTGTCTCAATCTCCTTACTCTCCGGCATCCAACATATTTTCCCATGTCTACCATCTCCCTCCAGGGTTGGCGCTAGAGTTTCCGGGACTTCCTGTAACCTATAAATTGGTGCCCTGCTCTCCTTTCCTTTTTCCCTCTGCCAACGCAGCACCTCCCTTTTTTCTCTTCCCTTCCTTCATTCCTCTCCCCTTCCTCCCTCCACCTATTTAGCATTCCCATCAAAACACCAATATGTGCAGGAGGGGCCAGCCCATGTGCTCAAGGCCCACAAAGGCCCTGCCGGTCCTGCCCCGTCTGATACATATTTCCTATTGTTACAGGGCAGGACCAGTAGGGTCTTCATGGAATTTGAGCACATGAGCTGGCCCTCCTGCACATATTGGTGCTTTGATTGCCCCAGCGACCCTCAGGAAGGAATTTTGGAGTACTGTTGGGAGGGAGGCATGATGGAAGGGGGAAAGAGATGCAAGACTGCATGGGGAGAGGGGGAATGAAAGATGCTGGACCTGGGGTGGGGGGGGGGGGGGTGAGAAATCCCAGACCCATAGGAGAGAATAAAAGGAAGGAAAAGAGCAGGGCCAGAGTATCAATTTACACAGGCTTGGCAGCGATACAGGACCTATTTACTGGGTCCTGCCCACTAAGCCTGTTTCCTTTCTGCCTCTAGGTCTTGCTTTGTTGATCTGCCACGGTGGTGGCAGCAGCCACAAACATTCCTCTTTCATTCCGTAGCCAGCTATTATTTGATGTGCTTGGTTTATTTGTTTTATTTTATTTATTTTCAATACTTAATACTCCGCTTAAAAACTAAGGGGTCCTTTTACAAAGGCACGCTGAGAAATGGCTTGTGATAGTGTAGGCGCAGGTTTTGGGGAGCAAGTAGTAAACCGTGGCAGGCACTAAATGCTTCTCCGAGCCATTTTCTGATTACGGTAGCAGCTAACGAAAACGGAATGCAGATGAGCAAATTAGTACCCCAATGTGTATAAATCGTATTGTAATGAGATGCATTACCGTTTTCCGATTGCCTAACGTTGGGGCTACGCAGCCTCTAAAAACTTCTATAAATGTAACAAACAAAAATTGGGGAAAAAAAAGTCCAAGTGCTCGTCAGGGCCGTCCTTCTAAAGCGCCTAATATGGACATCCTTCACTGAAACATTAAAAAAAAAAAAAAGGACAGCCCTGACGAGCAGTTGGACGTTTTTCCCCAGATTTGTTTGTGATGGGTGTTCTTCTGCGAGGACGTCCAAATAAAAAAACAATTTGGACGTCCCTTTCGATTATGCCCCCTCTAGGTCTCTCTCAGCCAATCACAGCGCGTTTAGCTGTCACCAGTGTCAGCTAAACGCGCTGTGATTGGCAGAGAGAGACCTGGAGGGGGGCATAATTGAAAGGGACGTCCAAATTTTTTTTTGGACGTCCTCGCACGTCCCGATGCTGGCGGTGGTAATTTGGTGCAACTCTCACCCCCAGAGCCGTGTGTTCACAGGAAGGAGGGTCTGCACAGTCAGCCGCAATCCACCCCTTCTTCCGAGAGTGGGGCGGCAGAGATCACCGGCTGTACCGGCGGCTGCAGCTTACACTCCGGCCCGCGGCTCTGACAAGTGCTCGTCAGGGACGTCCTTTTTGGACGTGTTTGGCATGCGCAGAGCAGCCAGCATAACGCTTGGCTGCTCTGCGCAAGCTCAACTGGCCGACTGGTTTCCGAGGGAGTAGAGAATGCAAGTGAGCTACAACGAGCAGCTCATTTGCATTCCATTTCCTTGATGCATGGCTGTTCCCTACCGATTCGCTATGGAATCGGTAGGAGAACGGCTCTTCTGAGGACTTTAGTGCATCTAGCCCTGAAGCAGGCAGGGGCAAAGGGGAATCTGGATTTGTATACTAACAAGAGAATTTTGAATGTAATGTGTGATGAAACAGGGAGCCAGTGTTCTCTACGGAGGATTGGGGTTACATGATCAAATCGATATGCATTGTGAAGTAGTTTTACTGCAGAAGGGCAGAGGAATCAGGGATTTTGTTTCTTGTAATCCCTTACTGTCTGTCTTAGTGATTTTTGCCTGTTTTTAAGTTTCCTTTATTTTTTTTTTCAGGCTCATTAGGCCTTCTTAGGCCTGAGCATCAGATAGGAACTCTGCCTTACTTTTTTGGTGATTTTTCTCCCTTTTTTCATCACCATAGAGTTGTTTGATTTGGCCACTGCTGTTTTCTCTTCCATGTCATCGAATGTTCCCAGTGGCTTTAAGAGCTGTGCTTTTGCAATCGGACCATCTCTGGAGCAGACACCCATTTCTGGTGTATCCAGTGTTTGGGGCCAAACCATAGCTCTTCTGTCTTTTGATTGTGTATGCAAAAAAAACCCCCACAGAAGTCCAGAGAGGCCCAGAAGAGAAAATTTTTGGAGCCAGGTTCAAATCATAGACATCGCCATTGGTATCGACACCAGCGCTTTCACCGGTATCGGGTACATCAGTCCCAATGGCTACTAGACCTCTGTCCAACACTAGGAGTGGATGTGCATTGGGCAAAGTCCAAGAAACACAAGCATTGATCCCCCTTGACACATGGTGCCGGGAGCACTAGGGCACTGAGAGATTCAGTACCCAAGAAGCATCCGTGCTGGGAGGAGCGCTTCCTCTTTATTGAAGAGATGCCTTCACACAGGTCTCCCAGTAGCTGGGACCTAGTACCCGAGTCAACACTGATAGTTCAGCAGGCTGTTTCAGAACCGACACCCCAGCCATTCCCGATGTCAACCCTTGATGATGAGTGGATCCGAGCCATACTCGAAGAGCACTTTGTAGGGCTTTTACAGCAGAGTGTGCATTGTCATCAGAGGTGCTTGTGCCAGCCATGCCTCTACCATCTGTCTTGCAGGGCCCTTAGCCTGCGGTGAGATCACCAACATTGGTGCCGTGTGTGATTTTGGCATCAGCAGCCACCCATGTGAGTACTCCCTCGATGTCGGTGGAGAAAGCTTCGCCCAATTCGAGAGTAGAGCCTCCATCTCATGGTTCCTCCTACTCCAGACAGGTACTGTCTCGGCGCTTCCATGAAGAGTTTTTTTTTCTAAGTTCGATATGAACCACACATGGGAGTCTGGTGATGACCCAAGGTACTTCTCGGAGGAGTCCTAGGGTATTCCATCAAACCCCTCCCCACCAGAGGAGAGGCAAAAGTCTCCACCAGAGTCTCTCCTTCCCTATGTTTTTGAAGGAGATGACGACTGCCATCCCAATTCAGTTGGAGACAGAGGATGAGCCCAGGGCTGAGGTGATCGAGGTCCTGGACAAGGACTCTCCATCTATAGAGGCTGTGACTGTCCCTCTTCACAAGATCTTATGTGATGTTCAGGTGAAGAATTGGGAGCCTCTTGTCTCTCCCTAACCTCTCCAAAAAGATTGATACCATGTGTCGGATTCAGAGTTCACCTGGATGTGATAAGCCACAGTTGCCTCATCATTCACTGGTGGTGGAATCTGCATTCAAACAGGCCAGAAGTTCGAGATTTTGCTTCAGCGCCCCCAGGCAAAGAAGCTTGAACCCTGGACTCATTTGGGCTTAAGATGTAACAGGTCTCAATGCTCATTTCCTGTATCCAGTTATACCAGCTCTACACGAGCCTTTACTTGCAGTCCCTAGTGTGCATTATAACTGATTTGTCAGATTCTCTCCCACCAGAGCAAGCAGTTGGACAAGCAGAAGAAGGCTTCTCGTAAATTCTTGACCAGGGGTGTGTACAGTACTTTTGATGTAGTGTCTAGGATCTCTGCTCAAAGTATAGTGATGCACAGACTGTCATGGCTGCGTGTCTCTGATTTTGGACTGGACGGTCCCAGCAGAGATTGGTGGACGCCACTTGCTGTGGAGATAACCTTTTTGGAGAAAAGGTGGAGGAGGTCGCAGACCTCATCAAGAAACACACTGATACCATCAACAGTCTCTCCCAGTGAGCACCTTCTGCACCCTCCTCATCTAGGATGTTCTTGGGCAAGTCAAAGAAAGGCACCTACTATTCTCAAAGGCATAGGTACACTTCTTCCCACCCCACTCAGCAAGCTCAGCCTCAGCGCGCTAATTCTCATCAACAGCATGCGCCTAAGCTCCAGCCAGCTCCCCAGTCAAAACAAGGGGTGAGTTTTTTTAACTGGCTCCAGCAGAGCATAGCTGCAGGTCAAAGTAACTCTACCAGATGACCTACCAGTAGAAGGAAGGCTGATTTTTTTTCCAAGAAAGGTGGCCCCTTTTAACCAGCGACCAATGGGTTCTTCAAATAATCCATGTTGGTTACGCCCTAGGTTGGCAAAGGAGACCACCAAATTGCCCCGCAAGAGCATCTTCAGCTCTCTTCACAAGGAGGTACTCGCAGAATCCTGCTGATGATTAAAGTTGGAGACAAATGGCCACCTTGGCTGATACCAGACCAAGAAAAATGTGGTTTATTCCCAGATGGGGTTTTTTTGTTTGTTTTTTTCTAGAATTAACCTCCATTTTCATTCTTCGATGCCTAATTGTGGACTTTTGAAACAGGGGCGAAACCAGAAGGCTAATTTCAGGAGGGCCCAGGGGTGGACTGTGGGGGGGGGGGGGGGGGAAGCATTTCCTGAGCTCTTCTCTTCCCCTACTTCTCCCCCCATACCTTTTACTGGCAGGGAAACCCAAGCCCTGCCAGCTGAAGAGATTCGCTGACCATGTCTCTGCCTCAGTAGTGAGGAAGCTGGTGGATGCTGGCACTTCCATTCATCCAGTGCTTCAGTTTAGGAGGAGGCATGAGCCCAAAGTTGGAGAGGAGCTGAGGTCCCCCAAGGCTCCCCTCCCCCATAGTTATGCCACTGCTTTGAAAATTAGTGCTGCTGTTTGACACGTTTCAGGATGAGTGAGCCCTTGGACCGCAGTGGAACAGTAGTGGGCAAGTGCCTGTAGAAGGGATTGCTCCAGTAGAGATGTCAAGGGAAGCAGGAAGCTGTACCCAGAATTGGAAGCTGAAATTGTGCTTGAAGCCAAAGCTGTGCTTGAACTGGAAGTCGGAGTTGTGCAGGAGCTGAGCTGGAACCAGGACTGGAAGCGGAGGATGAACTGGAACCAGGATTGGAAGCAGGAGCTGTGCTGGAGCTGGAATTGGGACTGGAAGCAGGAGCTGTGCTGGAAGCTGAGGCTGTGCTAGAGCTGGAACCAGGGCTGGAAGCAGACACTGTGCAGGACACTGGAACCAGGATGACCTGTTGCAAAGCAAAGAGACAGAGATCAGCAACTGCAGAAGAAGGCCTTGGGTGGTGATGTTGGCAAGGAGCGGGTCCAAGCAGCGTCAACTCGAATCCAATCTCCCCCAAACAAGCGCACACAGCTGTCGGCAGGCTGGAGGAGGGAGCAGCGCGTAAGGCAGCGAGGCACATCATACAGGGGAGCAACCGTGACACCACTGTTGCTTATTGTTTCATGATTGCATTTTTTGTGGTACATTTTCTTATGTACTGCTTTCATGTTTCTTATCAAGTGTTATGCTTGGGTACTGTAATTTGAAACTGCATTAAAAAAATCCCATTATGTTTCTATGGGAGAAGCAGTTCCAACATACACTGATTGCTGTGACATAATGGTTAAGGATTTCCACCTTTTAGACTGTCTTCTCCTCTCCTGATCAAAGAAAAGTACACACACAGGCGCGTGCTTACACACACACACATTTAAATGCTGAGGGATTGGTAAAATTTCCATGAGCCATGCTCTACATGCTTTCTCCAAGTTTTTTTTTTTCATCACATGCTATCAAGTTAGTCTAGATTATAAAACTTTAATCAGTGTTTGGGTTCCTTCAAAATGTATGTGCTAATTTGGGAAACCAGGCTTCCCCTGTTGAAGGCTTCTGGATAACAGTAATACAGACACATACTTTTCTGTCCAAAGCAATTGAGAAAATTGTAGCAGTACAATTACTTGATTTTCTTGATAACACCAATGCACTGCATCCCAGACAGACTGCCTATTGTAGCTATCATTCTACTAACAGCTTAAAATTAATATTGAATGACGGTCATGATTCTCTCCTCTGGATGTCTCTGCAGCCTTTGACCTTGTAAATCACTCACTTCTTCTTCAACAGCTGGCAGATCTCAGTATTCATGGCACAGCACTATCTTGGTTTCAGTCCTATCTCGCTAATCTATCATTTCTGGTTCATTGCTCTTCTGGTGTTCCTACAGTTAAACCACTTATTTCTTGTGCTCCCTAAGACTCAATTCTTGTCTCCTTTCTTTTTAATGTTCTCCTCTTGCCACTTGCTCTCTTGGTACAATCTCTAGGCTTCATTTTTTTTATTTATGGTGACAATATTCAGCTTTTTGTCCCACTTCACAAGACGAGCTTGCATGGCTCTTCACCTGACATTATGATCACAGTCTCTCTGCATCTCACTAAAATTGCCAGTTGGCTTAGTATGCATCATATGAACCTGAATACCTCCAAATCTGAGGTCATTTTTTTTTAATGCAGTCCCCCACTCCGTCGTATCCCTCTCCGACTATTAATGGCATTAGCATCGCTTTCAAGGACTCTGTTAAAGTCCTTGGAGTTACCCTGGACCCAGCTTTATCCTTCCACGCTCAAATCTCTCTTAACGTAGTGAAGAAGTATTTTTCACTCTGCAGCAAATCCGTGCCATATGACCAATTCTTTGCTTTTGTCTGTGAGTATATCAAAAATTGATTACTGTAACTCCCTTTTTCATGGTCTATCATTTACCCAACTCGGACTTCAGTTAAATTCAGAATACTGCAAGAAACAATTTGACCGTATCACCCCCTTCCTAATCTCATATCCTCCCGCATTGCCTTCAAATCTCTAATCGTATATCAAGTCATGCACACTGGCTCACCCTCCTTTCTCTTTAGTCTTCTTAGTCCATATATTCCTTCTCGTACCCTTCGCTCCTCCAGTCAGCATCTCCTTACAGTGCCTTCATTTCGCCATACCTGGCTCAACACTATTCGTCATTCCTGCTTTAGCGTTGTTGCCTCGTCCCTTTGGAATTCACTCCCAGCCCCCCTAAGGGCTGAATTATCTTGCCATAAATTTAAAACTGCCCTTAAGATTCACCTCTTTGAACAAGCATTTCCATAACCTGATTTATTATTTATTCTTTCCATCGTTCCATACTCGTTTGTCACAGCATGCCTTTGTGTTTACCCTCACCCGCCTTCCCTTTTATATGTTTATCATGGCTCTGTAATGGAGTTTAATTCTTATTCCTTTTATGCATCCCTATTGTTTTTATCTTGTCTTCCTTGTTTGTCGTGTTTTGTATTTTATTATATATATTCCCTTTTTTTATTCTTGCATCCTCAATGAAAATCTTGGGGGTTCCAACTGATCAGTTTTTATCCTTAGAAAGTCAAGTCTCAAATGTAGTCTCTAGTTTCTTCCATATGCTTTGGAAACTAAAGAGATTACGATCATTGTTCACAAGACCAGTCTTCTGTACCTTAACCCAATCTCTTCTTCTAACAAAAATTGACTATTGTAATTCCATCTATGCTGGAATTAAATGCGACCTTCTTAAAAAATTACAAATTGTTCAAAACACGGCTGTCCATCTAATTTGTAAATCACTGCGCTTTGCTAAAGCTACCCAACTCCTTCATAATTTACACTGGTTGCCTATTACCTATAAAGAGCAGGATTTCGTTCAAGCTATGTGCATTGGTCCATCAAATTTTATTTGGTATGTCACCATCCTATATGATTGAACTCATTGATTTACCTCCACTCAATGCTTCCATGTCATCTCATTTTACATTTCCCCAGTTGCAGAAATGTATCTTATAAAACAATCCACAATGCTAACTTTTCTTATCAATGCACCAAAGTCTATAATTTTCTTCATAAACAAATTAGATTTAATAGTGATTATGGGTTATTTTGTAATATATTGAAAACTTACTTTTTTAGCGCAATCTTCAACAATGTTAGAACTCAGTGCTGAATGTTATTTAGTTCCTTATATTTGGAGTGGAGGAGTGGCCTAGTGGTTAGGGTGGTGGACTTTGGTCCTGAGGAACTGAGTTGGATTCCCACTTCAGGCACAGGCAGCTCCTTGTGACTCTGGGCAAGTCACTTAACCCTCCATTGCCCCATGTAAGCCGCATTGAGCCTGCCATGAGTGGGAAAGCGCAGGGTACAAATGTAACAAAAATAAAATAGATACTATTGGAGATTCTACATGGAATGTTGCTACTATTGGAGATTCTACATGGAATGTTGCTATTCCACTAGCAACATTCCATGTAGAAGGCTGCGCAGGCTTCTGTTTCTGTGAGTCTGACGTCCTGCACGTACGTGCAGGACGTCAGACTCACAGAAGCAGAAGCCTGCGCGGCCACATTGGTGATCTGCAAATAGTAGCAACAGTGGAGGAGTGGCCTAGTGGTTAGGGTGGTGGACTTTGGTCCCGGGGAACTGAGGAACTGAGTTCGATTCCCACTTCAGGCACAGGCAGCTCCTTGTGACTCTGGGCAAGTCACTTAACCCTCCATTGCCCCATGTAAGTCGCATTGAGCCTGCCATGAGTGGGAAAGCGCAGGGTACAAATGTAACAAAAATAAAATAGATACTATTGGAGATTCTACATGGAATGTTGCTACTATTGGAGATTCTACATGGAATGTTGCTATTCCACTAGCAACATTCCATGTAGAAGGCTACGCAGGCTTCTGTTTCTGTGAGTCTGACGTCCTGCACGTACGTGCAGGACGTCAGACTCGCAGAAGCCTGCGCGGCCACATTGGTGATCTGCAAATAGTAGCAACAGTGGAGGAGTGGCCTAGTGGTTAGGGTGGTGGACTTTGGTCCCGGGGAACTGAGGAACTGAGTTGGATTCCCACTTCAGGCACAGGCAGCTCCTTGTGACTCTGGGCAAGTCACTTAACCCTCCATTGCCCCATGTAAGCCGCATTGAGCCTGCCATGAGTGGGAAAGCGCGGGGTACAAAGGTAACAAAAAAAAATATTTCACTTCTTCCTGACACCCCACTGAATTTGCCCCATCACTTCTTATATAATATTTTTGTGATATATTGTTTAAATGTAGCTATGTTTTATTTCTTTTCTTTTCTTTTATGTTTATATTGTAGGCCACATTGAACCTGAGTTCCACTTGGGCTAATGTGGGATAGAAATGCTATAAATAAATAAATAAATATTTTGTTAACTGCTTAGACATATATATGATTTGTGATATATCAAAATATTTAACTGAAAATTGGAATTACTTTGACTACTACCTGGAGAGAGCTTGACATAATGAGGTCCTGTAAAAAAAATAAATCTTTTATGCAGTATATGCATGTTACATGTAGGTCTATATTTTTATTCTTAAAAATGGGCTTTAGCATATATTTTTGTCCTGATTCCTTCCTGGAAGGGTTGGAATTTGCCAATGACACAACATAGACCCTGTCCTTGTGGTATAGAGCAGAGGCTTAGTAGCTGGATTGCTACAGAGAAACATAGTGGGGTTGCAGGTCATGAAGCATTTTATTGATCCAATATAGAAGAACTGGCCAAAGATGGTGGTGTGCTGAGTTTATGGGACTGCATGCACTCCTCTTTCAGATGTGAGTTATGGTGTGGAGACAAGGTTCTGGTGTGGATTAGGAATTGGTTATTAGACAGAAAACAGAGGGTAGGGTTAGATGGTCATTTCTCTCAATGGAGGAGGGTGAACAGTGGAGTGCTGCAGGGATCTGTACTGGGACCAGTGCTATTTAACATATTTATAAATGATATGGAAATCGGAATGACGAATAAAGTGATCAAATTTGCAGGAAGACCTTAGAAAATTGGAAGACTGGGCATCCAAATGGCAGATGTAATTTAATGTGGACAAATGCAAGGTGATGCACATCGGAAAGAATAATCCGAATCATAGTTACCTGATGCTAGGGTCCATCTCGGGTGTCATTGTAGATAATATGCTGAAATCTGCTCAGTGTGTGGCGGCGGCCAAAAATGCAAACAGGATGCTAGGAATTATTAGGAAAGGGATGGTGAATAAGACCGAAAATACTATAATGCCTTTGTATCGCTCCATTGTGCGTCCGCACATTGAGTATTGCGTTCAGTTCTGGTCGCCGTATCTCAAAAATGATATAGCAGAATTAGAAAAGGTTCAAAGAAGAGCAACCAAAATGATAAAGGCGATGGATCTCCTTTCATATGAGGAAAGGATAAAGAGGTTAGGGCTCTGCAGCTTGGAAACGATACAGATGAGGGGAGATATGATTGAGGTCTACAAAATCCTGAGTGGTTTAGAACAAGTAGAAGGAAATCAATTTTTTACTTGTTCCAAAGTACAAAGACTGGGGGACACTCGAGGAAGTTATATGGAAATACTTTTTAAACAAATAGGAGGAAATATATTTTCACTGAACAAATAGTTAAGCTCTGGAACTCTTTGTCGGAGAATGTGGTAACAGCAGTTAGTGTATCTGGGTTTAAAAACGGTTTGGACAAATTCCTGGAGGAAAAGTCCATAGTCTGCTATTGAGACAGACATTGGAAGCAACTACTTGGCCTGGGATTTGTAGTATGGAGTGTTGCCACGATTTGAGTTTATGCCAGGTACTTGTGACCTGACTTGGCCACTGTTTGGAAAACAGAATACTGGGCTAGATGGTCCCTTGATCTGGCCCAGTATGGCTACTCTTATGTTCTAGTGAATAAAACTATATATGGCTGCTAAATTTTATTTGCACTAGGAAGAGTTTTAATAACGTGATAGCTTCCTAAAAGAAAAGTCCATAATATTAAGATGGATTTCGGGAAAATCCACTGTTTATTTGTAGAATAAACAGCATAAAATGTATTGTACTGTTTTGGGATCTTGCCAGGTACTTGTAACCTGGATTGGCCACTGTTTGAAACAGGATTCTGAGCTTGATGGACCTTCAGTTTGTCCCAGTATAGCAACACTTATCTAATTATGTACTTATGAAACCAGAGTTAACATAAGTACTCTGAACAAAATGAATTTATGAACAATTTAAAGTTTTGCAGCTCACATGTTTTGAGCTAGTGCTTATCCGTTTGCAGTCATTTCCTCTTCTATGCCAGATGTCCAGAGAGATAAGCAAACAAGTTTTCTGTGTGAAAAAAAAAAATCAAAAAAGTTATCAGTATTTTGTTACTGTTTGGTTGCTGAAGCATAATAACAAGGATTTTTCCCCCTGTGTTTGTAAAACATTTAGAACGGCATCTTAGAAAAAGCATGTTGTTTAATTGCATAGTGAATGTTATGATAATCGCTCATCTACTCTCCCTCTCTTTAGTATGGCTGCTGCAATTACTTCAAGTCTGTCAGATATGCTGATTTGCGATCTGAAGATGGGCATCCTTCTCCCGAGGTCGCCCAAATCCGCATAATCGAAAGCCGATTTTTTTGGGTTTTTTTTTTTTTTTGCATCCTCAACTGCTTTCCATCATGGGGACGACCAAAGTTCACGGGGGCGTGTCGGCAGTGTACCGAAGGCGGGACAGGGGCGTGGTTAAGAGATGGGCATCCTCGGCCGATAATGGAAAAAAGAAGGGCGTCCCTCACGAGCATTTGGTCAACTTTACTTGGTCCCTTTTTTTTTCATGACCAAGCCTCGAAATGGTGCCTGAACTGACCAGATGACCACCAGAGGGAATGGGGGATGACCTTCCCTTACTCCCCCAGTAGTCACCAACCTCCTTCCACCCAAAAAACAAAATTAAAAAACATATTTTCCAGCCTCAAATGTCATACCCAGCTCCATCACAGCAGTATGCAGGTCCCTGGAGCAGTTTTTAGTGGGTGCAGTGCACTTCAGGCAGGCGGACCCAGGCTCACCCCCCACATGTTACACTTGTGGTGGTAAATGTGAGCCCTCCAAAACCCACTGTACCCACATGTAGGTGCCCCCCTTCATCCCTAAGGACTATGTTAGTGGTGTACAGTTGTGGAGAGTGGGTTTTAGAGGGGGTTTGGGGGGCTCAGCACCCAAGGTAAGGGAGCTATGCATCTGGGAGCAATTTGTGAAGTCCACTGCCGTGCCCCCTAGGGTGCCTGGTTGGTGTCCTGGCATGTCAGGGGGACCAGTGCACTATGAATTCTGGCTCCTCCCACGACCAAAGGGCTTGGATGTGGTCGTTTTTGAGATGGGCGTCCTCGGTTTCCATTATGGCCGAAAACTGGCGACGACCATCTCTAAGGTCGACCTAAATGTTGAGATTTGGGCGTCCCCGACCGTATTATTGAAACGAAAGATGGACGTCCATCTTGTTTTGATAATACGGGTTTCCCCGCCCCTTCGCTGGAACATCCTTAGAGATGGACGCCCCTTAGAGATGGTTGTCCCCGTTCGATTATGCCCCTCTATGTGAATCAAAAAAAATCTGTTGTGAATCTTTAAAGTCTTCCCTGACATGGTCTCAAAATTTGATGTGCACTAGATGAAAAAAAAATTATAAGATGACTCAATTGCAAAAACCTGTATATAGATGCCATAATTGCATACATCTTCTGAAACAAATACCCATGATAAATTTCTCTTAGCCCATCAGACAGAGCCTGAAACTTTGGTGTTGATACACTACATTGGTGTGCTTACATTGGGCAGGGAGGGAGAGGGTAGGCAAAGGGTTAGGAAGTCATATTGGCAGTGGTGGGGAGGGGGACGAGTTCAGCATTAGCATCAGCAACATATGGGTGCTGCTCCCCCATGTCCACAACAGACTAGA
This sequence comes from Microcaecilia unicolor, assembly GCF_901765095.1. Taxonomy (NCBI): domain Eukaryota; kingdom Metazoa; phylum Chordata; class Amphibia; order Gymnophiona; family Siphonopidae; genus Microcaecilia; species Microcaecilia unicolor. The sequence goes on from NC_044033.1 coordinate 169,342,969, forward strand.
CCTATGATGAGGTGCTATGGAAAAGTTATTAATGCAGGACAGAAACACATGCAGACAGGGTGATTGCATAAACCTCTCTTTCTTCAGAAAGTAGACTAAAATTGTGTTGTATGCTCATAAATACATACATAAGTATTGCCATACTGGGACAGACCGAAGGTCCATCAAGCCCAGTATTCTGTTTCCAACAGTGGCCAATCCAGGTCATGTGTACCTGGTAAAATCCCAAAACAGTACAATACATTTTCTGCTGCTTATCCCAGAAATAAGCAGTGGATTTCCCCAAGTCCATTTTAATAATGGCTTATGGACTTTTCTTTTAGGAAGCTATCCAACCCTTTTTTAAACCCCGCTAAGCTAACTGCTTTTACCACATTCTCTGGCAACGAATTCCAGAGAATGTGGTAAAAGCAGTTAGCTTAGCTTTGTAACAAGTAGGAGCATGAGACTAAATTCTATAAATGGTGCCTAAAAATCAACGCCAAAAAAATAACGCTTAGTGCTATTCTATAAATGGCACTTAACGTTAGGCACCATTTATAGAATAGCGCTTGGCACCGGGAACCGCAACTACATTTAGGTGCAACCATTTACACCAACGAAAACTTGGTGTAAATCTCTGTGCCTAAATTAGGTGTGGATCCCCTTTATTCTATAACAACGCACCTGATTCGCCCATGACCCTCCCTTGGCTGTGCCCCCTTTTTGGACCCATGACTAAATTTACACATGGAATTTTTAATTAAATCCAGTTAGCACCAATGATTGTTAAAATCTCAATTATCGGCACTAATTGGCTTGTTCAATTAAATTGCATGCACAATTTTTTGCGACTTTGATAGAATTTGGGGGACAATGTATAAAAACTGTCTAATCAGACTTAAATGATGTGCTGAAGTGACACTTACTCGTACTTTATGCGATTCTCATACTTTGTATACTAGATAGTAGTAACTGAAAACGCCGAGCTCATGAAACGTAACAAAAAAAAAAATAATCAAATCTTAATTCACTTGCTGTAAACTGAAAAACAAGTGCTTGTTTCTAAGGCATCAAATACTGAAATTTATTATGTAATACGTCACACATGGGGGACCTATTTACTAAGCCATGTTACCTGTTAACGCAGCAGTTAGCATGCACTAATTTCTACATTAAGGGGGGAGGGATGTGCCTTACAGTTCATGCAGAGAAGAAGAGCCAAAGGTGTACTGGGACAAGGCCACAACTTACATGCAGAGCACCAAAATCGAGCCACCTGAACTGGTATAGCCAACTGTCTCATGTTATCTGCCCTTCAATGAACTTCGAGTAATTACCTGGAGGTGCAACAAACGTGCATAGTTATGAGGGCCTTCCTGTGATCTAATAGTCTTTTCTAAAATGACGGAGAAAATGCGTAATATATACTGGTCACGTGGTGGCCCATAGAAAAATTGGTTGAATTAGAAATTGGAAACTTGTGAGAACAGAACCAACCTCTTCAAGGACTAGAACCCTTGGATATCATCATAATGCTAGAGGGTAGAAGCTGAATGTTGAAATACTAAAAGAAAATCCACCTACGCCAATATCTTATTTCACCAATGTTTCATTGCTTATTTGTGTTTGTTTTTTTTCTGTATGCAGGGAAGATGAAGGACCGGCTAAATGAGCTGCAAGAGTATGCCAGGCTTCACAGCCAGCAGCATCCAGATGCAGCAGAGGATGCCCCTGACAAAGGTATTTCGTTTCAGAGAGACCACACCTTGGCAGTGATGTACAAAGAGATCCAGAGCATTCGGACAGAGAACCACCTGATGAAAGTGGATGTCAAACGCATGGGCAAGCAAACCACCCGCTTTCTGACCTCAATGCGCCGCCTCAGCAGTATCAAGCGGGATAGCAACAGCATTGCCAAAGACATCAAGGCCCGGGGGGAGGGCATTCATAAGAAACTCCAAAGCCTGAAGGCCATAAGTGAGGAAGCAGAAGCCACGTATGGCGAGAATTCTGCCACTGCCCGAATAGCCAAAGCCCAGTATCTTGCCCTTACACGTGCCTTCCAGGAGGCAATGAGTGAGTACAACGGAGCTGAAATGGCTCAGCGGGAGAACTGCAAGATTAGGATTCAGCGACAACTTGAGATTATGGGAAAAGATATCTCCGGTAACCAGATTGAGGATATGATTGAACAAGGCAAATGGGATGTTTTCTCCGAGAACCTTCTAGCCGACGTTAAGGGAGCTCGGGCTGCACTGAATGAGATAGAGATGCGTCACAAGGAGCTGTTGAAGTTGGAGTCGCGCATCAAAGATGTGCATGATCTTTTTCTGCAGATGGCTCTACTAGTCGAGGAGCAGGCAGAGACTCTGAATGTTATTGAAGTTAATGTGCTAAAAGTCCAGGACTATGTTGCAGAGTCTGTAGTTCACGTGAAGAAAGCAGTAGAGTACAAGAAAAAGCACCCTTGCCGAGCACTTTGCTGCTGCTGTAGTCCGTGCTGCAATTAATCAGGAACATTTATTGATACTGAAATGGTTTAGTTTGTAATGGAGTTAAATCTGCAAAATGTATTTTTATTTTAAAATAACTTGGAAGAGAACTTTTCATCATTTTGGGGCCCTTTTACTAAGGCGCACTGAAAAATGGCCTGCAGTAGTGTAGACGTGTGTTTTGGGTGCAAGCAGAATCATTTTTCAGCGCACCTGTAAAAAAAAAAAATGCCTTCTTTAAAAATGTTGCCGAAAATGGATGCGTGACAAAATGAAAATTGCTGTGCGTCCATTTTGGGTCTGAGACCTTACCGCCAGCCATTGACCTAGTGGTAACGGTCTACACGTGTAAAATGCCGATTACCGCCCACGTGCCAGAAAATAAAAATACGTTCCGGCGCGCGTAGAGGACGCATATCAAAAATGAAATTACTGCAAGAGCCACAGGGTAACCGGGCGGTAACTCAAAATTGACGTGCATAGGCACCTACGAGGCTTAGTAAAAGGGCCCTTCACTTTTTTGGACATAAGCTTGACTTGGAATCTGGTGGCTCAGCGTTTGTTTTAAATGTCAGCTGTAGCGTTTAAATTATTCATGGATATTTATCACCACTGTCCAAATAGTGAGCGAAGCTGAATATCTATGTACAGCAATGAGTGCTACCACTATACCTTATAGCTGACCAGACTAAGGGCTCTTTTTTTTTTTTTTTAAGCAAAGCGGCGCTACCGATTAGCATGTGCTGAATGCAAAGAAGCCTATGGGAACTGAATGGGCTTCTTCGCATTCGGCACACCGCTAATCAGTAGCAGCACTTTGTAAAAGGAACCTAGTCTAAATATCATCACTCATCCAGTTAACTGCCTGCTTCATCCTGTCTGTAAGAATATTCAGCAGCACTATCCATATAATGCCTTGAAATTTGATGACAAGCAAAACTTTCATAGCTATTCTGTTGTTGGAATGGGTGAGAAGCGTCCCTGTAGGGGAAGCAAGTGCCATAACATTGACAAACTGCCAAAGTCTTAATTCAGATTCATAGACTGAGATTTTAGCCAGGAGCTTGTGAATTTGAACTGCTCAAAGACAGAACACATATGGAAGAAAAGAAACGAACGTTACTCTTTAATTACTGAGGTATCATAAGCCAATGTTCCTCAATTTGTAACCATGAACAAATGCAATACAGTAATTTGGAATGGAGCTGTCACTTAAAATGTCATCTGCATTGGAACAGGCTGAATGAAACAAGCAGATTCTATAACTGAACCTCTAATGCATATAATGAGCTAGTTTGTCCACTACATATAGACTAGATTAACATTTTTAAGCCACAAGAATGTACACATTTCTGTATGAAATCAGTATCTTTGTTGCTCCCTTTTTCAAAAAAACAAAAAGTACATGATAGCTGTAATTTTAAGCTTCAGGGTGTCATTGGTAATTCCAGAAGCATTTAAGTTCATAAATGCTTATAAACAGAAAAGGAGAAGGTTCCAAAGAGCTGTTAATTTCTACCCAAGGGTCTGGTAAAATTTCTGTGTAGGTTAAATATAAGTCCATACAGAGGATTGTACCCATTCATGGCATTTTAGCTGAACAATTGATCTTACTTTTGAAATGCAGAAGAGAATTTGGACTTTTGTTGCATTTAAAAAAAAAAATTGAATATTCACTTTGTAAATAAAGCATGCATATATATATTTTTTTCATTAAATACATATATGTATATTTTAAATAGTGCTAGACCTTTTCAGCCTGCTATTTAAAAGCATTTATCTGGCTATCAGCACCCGCTACCGAGACCCCTGTTCAACGGCACTATCCAGACAAATGGTTCTCAACCAGTGTGTCCTCAAGAGGCGGGATGTGTGTAGACAGCAATCCTGTGTTTCCTTTACCAACCATCAGTGCCTGCAAGCTGGGAAGGCCAGCAATCTTGAGAGTCAGGTTCTTTAAATCCCCTGTAATTTGTCCCTATTTCTGCTTCCCCACTACCCTCAATACTAACTCCTGCCTCAAGCCCCAACTGAAAATGTTGCAGATCTGCTGGCTATAGAATCTGTTTGCTATATAGTTTCTGAGTAGCATATTTGCAGGTTTTTGTGTTGCATCACAGTATCTAGCAGTGGAGGGATTTTGTGTTGCTGTTGCTGAGGTGATTAGAATTTGAATATATATATTTGTTTTGATGTATAACAAATGAGAAATATGGGACTGATCTGTTGCATACAGCTTTTTGATATGGGATAGACAACGTCATACTAAACTTACCGTTAAACAATGAAATATTTAAGCATGATTTGTTCAGCTGTGAATTTTAATGCTTGGGGTGTCGGTCAGATATGTCACAACAGACGAAAGGTTGAGAACCACTGATCCAGACACTGCCGCTGAATGTCTTATAGATGGCTGCGGCTCTATCCAGATCATGCTGAGGCATTCTGAGGGCAGAGTCGGGCTGGAGACGCAATTTATTTGGGTAGCGGTACTGAAAATCACTGCTATCTGGATAACTATTCAGATAGCTTAAGATAGCACAAAAGATGCTATTCAGATCATGCCAGCACCTCGCTGATCTATCTGGCTATTCAGTGACAGCCACTATCTGGATACTGCCACTGAAATATCCAGGTTTTTTTTTTCTCCACGGTGGTTAGTGTTTTTGCACCAGCTTCCATGTCAACCTTTGATATAATATATCCATCTAACCTAGTACCTCTTGGAATAAAATGGGGTGTAAACTAAATTACTGCAATATAAGAACATATCCCATTGAAGACCTTCATGTTATTTCAGGCTGAGAGAGCAAATAGAAATAAGTCCTGCATACACTTACTGTCCGAGTTATGTTTCAAGCATGGTATCTGGTATATAGCTTTCTTTTGTCCTTTACTCACAATTAGATTAATGTTGTCTATGAGAACTTCCTCAAAATGAAACCCGCTTATGTGTCGTATCCTCATCTTCCTTGGTACTGTCAGATGTCTCAGTGAACACAGTGACACAGCTTGTGTAGTCTGTTCCTACTAATTTTTTTTTCTCATATAAAACTTTCCAATATTTATAAAGCCCAAATTTAGAGAAAAAAACCTGGTTCCTAAATTTCAAAGCCTACTGCTAACCTGGAGCCAAAACTAACTGCAGCCAGCCTAGGATTGCAGCTCTTTTTTTCCACCCTCTGCTGCCAGGAACACAGAAAATCGGGGATGGGAGACAGGTTGGAAACAAATTTTTATTTATGTATTCCTTAGGATTTATTAATTGTCTTCATGACGAGATTCACCTAAGATGGTGTACAGCTTGACGTAAACAACTTGCATTGTAGAAACAGCGTAGCAATAGTAAAATTGCCAAATGTCTGCGTAAAACAGTTAAATCGATGAGATAAACTTGGAGAGAGGCAATTTAAATTCTAGTAATGTTAATAATATGATACTGTGTCAGAAATATACATGCTGAAACAGCACAGTAGAACATCTATATAACAAATTTAAATGTTAGCAGAGAATGTGGTAAAGGCGGTTAGCTTAGCAGCGTTTAAAAAAGGTTTGGACGGCTTCCTAAAGGAAAAGTCCATAGACTGTTATTAAATGGACTTGGGGAAAATCCACTATTTCTGGGATAAACAGTATAAAATGTTTTGTATTTTTTGGGATCTTGCCAGGTATTTGTGATCTGGATTGGCCACTGTTGGAAACAGGATGCTGGGTTTGATGGACCTTTGGTCTTTCCCAGTATGGCAATACTTATGTACTTATACAAATTATACACTGTCCTGGTATAGTAGGGGCATATATGTGATACTCACGATGTAAGCACAACATGGTGAAACATCTCAGCAGGCATTAGATGAGACAGGTGCAGCTGAAACATATAGACAGGATGGGTACTAGATTGAGGTTAAATTCTAGGGAAAGGGAAATGGGACTTGATATACCGCCTTTCTGTGGTATTTTGCAACTACATTCAAAGTGGTTTACATATATACAGGTACTTATTTTGTACCTGGGGCAATGGAGAGTTAAGTGACTTGCCCACAGTCACAAGGAGCTGCAGTGGGAATCGAATCCAGTTCCCCAGGATCAACGTCCGCTGCACTAACCACTAGGGTACAGTTGAATACGGTATGTAGAGTTGGTTGCAGATAAAGGGTGTGCAGCTACACCTAATCCAGATGCAGTGTGAGTGGATTCATCAAATATAAAGAAAAGGAGTGGGTAGAGGGTTGGCTTCCAGAGGGCACTCCTAGAACAGGTAAAGGGTTTTCTATTTTGCTGTGCATCCCTTTGGAAATTGCTTCTAGTTTCTTTTGATGGCCATTAGTGATTTGTTTATTTATTTATTACCCAAGTCTCTCTTTTGGTTTAGCCGTCTCCTGGATGTAGTGCTCTAGTGCATAGTGGTTCAGGTGGCTTCCAGTAAGTTGCTTAGTTTCCACAGTACTCTTTAAAAACACATTAGTCTGTGTGTGGTTCTTTGCCTCCATAAGGCTGGTGTGATGCGTTGTAAGCTGTAGTCCTTCATAAATAGTACTGGAGAAGGGGAGTCCAGTTGTACTGCAGCGAACTGGCTGGGAGTTGCAGACAGAGAAGTGCCAAAGTATGGGAGTTGCTTCTTTAAAAAAAGAACTGAATTCCTATCATGGTGACATTATATATTTCTGTCATTATGATGAGCAGTGAATCAAATTTCTAAAATTAATGGGCATTCTTTATGAAATTATGCCCACTAAAATGAACTCTACACATCTGCATTGAGCCACCTTATTTAAATATTTCATGTTTATTTCACATACCACAAATCATTACAGAAATCGAAGTGGTTCACAGTTTACAATGGGGTCCTTTTTACCAAGCTGCAATAAAAGGGGGCCTCCGCTGGCATCAGCATGTGTTTTTGACGCGCGACAAGACCCCTTTTTTACCGCAACGGGTAAAAAGCTGTCTTTTTTTTTTTTTTTTTAAAGAAATGGCCTTGTGGCAAGTAAACCACTTGCCGTGTGGCCATTACTTACCGCCACCCATTGAGCTGGCGGTAAGGGCTCCCGCACTATCCTGTCAATAACCGGGTTGCGCACAGCACTGCCCGATTTACCACCGGGTAAATACTGGCGCTGCAAAAATAAACATTTTTTATAGCGCCGGAAGCACCACACGCTAGAGGTGGGAACTACTGCCGGGCTGCTGCAGTAGCCCGGCAGTAGTTCTGGATTAGTGAGCAGTAAGCCCACGGGCTTACCGCCGCTTCATAAAAGACTCCCAATGTTTGGGAGGATACATAAACAACTATAAAACAGGTACAGGAAGACCCAGAGCTAACAGCAAGGGAAGAGTGCAGACAAAACAAAATAAACTAATGTTACATTTCATATTACCTTAGCCAAAAGATTACAGTTGTGTCCTATCTGTTTAGAAAGTAAGGGTAATATTCACATTTGGCAAAAGTGTTTATAGGTCATCATCCTACCTGTAATGGTCTCAAGTATAAATCCACTTACGCTTCCACTTTTTCCTTTATTAGCACTCAACTATGGAATGCATTACCTAAATCTGTGGTTATCAATAGAAATCAAACAAAATAAAACATGGAAAAGAAAATAAGATGATACCTTTTTTATTGGACATAACTTAATACATTTCTTGATTAGCTTTCGAAGGTTGCCCTTCTTCGTCAGATCTGATAACCTTAAGAGTGGACTAATACGGCTACCACACTCCTCTACCTAAATCTGTGAAAACTATTCATGACCATCTGAACTTCAGAAAATCTCTTAAGACCAGCTTATTTGGAAAGGCTTACCCTAATGGACCCGTCTTAAATCCATAATTCCTGGACTACAACTAATTTATGGACCTGATGGACTCGATTACCCTTCCCCTCTTTTCCCCTCATCCCTTCTAATTACTGTCCTTCCTATTCACCTTACTATAGTTCATTTGTTTGTTTACCGGATTGGCGATTGCCTTTACGGACTGATGTTAGCCACATTGAGCCTGCCAACGGGTGGGAAAATGTGGGGTATAAATGTTATAAATAAATAGGGCATTTTTTAGATAAGTGCACATTTAAGAGACAGAAGATTGCTTATCAACTGGACCAGTGGCTGTTCACAAGTGATACTTCTTTTGAATATAGATATCTAAATAATCCAGATCGCTATCTTGCATATGCCTACTGCTGAATGCAGATAGCTGCTTCATTTCAACGGCTGTGCTTATTAGAAAAGAAATCATGTGCTCTGTGGTTAGTGTTCTTGAAATCATTAAAGATATATCCCCAATAGAAGTTACTTGTAAAATATATATATATATAAATATCTGTGTTTTTACATATAAATGTATTTTATGCAAAAATATTGTTGCTGTCCATGTCAGCTCTGGGTTCAAAATGGCACCATGACCTGTAGCTGCTGCCTGCCCTACCCTAGACCACAAGTGCATCCTTTCAGTAAACCTGGCGGGGGGGGGGGGGGGGACTATGGGAGGATGAGGGGAGTGGATCCACTTTGGGGGGAGGGAGGAGGCATTATGGTGGGTGAGTTACACAGGGTGCAATTATAGCTTCCTACATTCTTGTGTGTTGGTCTTAGAAACAAACATAGAAAAATGAAGGCAGATAAAGACCATATGGCCTATCCAGTTTGCCAATCCATACCATCTACTCTCTTGAGGTGGCATCAAAACTTTTAATATATTTTTAGTATTTTATAACATCAGCCAGGGTTTATAACATTTTCCATGATCAGATATGTGTTGAGATGGTTGTCCTTACAGCAGACTTGTGTCCGTTCAGGTATAAATTATGAGACACTGCCTCTTGAGGGATCTTTAAATATAGTTGAATTGTTTCCATAGAGATAGAGGTGGTTTAGTGTTGTTAAATGCTTGAAATAATTGAGTTTAAAATATGAAAAGTGTCACCCATGATGTAGAAATCCATTTTTAAAGGCCACGTGAAGGCATTACTTGTCAATAAGTGTAGCCAGCAGCCCTTCCTCAGGCCTCAGTCTCCACACCAGTGTGCCAGATTTATACCCTGAATGCCCCATGTGAAAACGTTCACTCATTGGGGTAGCAAATCCCACTCTTTTTGGCATGGGCTGCCCTTGGCATCTCTGGTCTTCTGCTGGCTGTGGCCACTGGCACGATGGGCCTGTTGAAATCAAGAGAGCAAGTAGGAGGAAGTACTTCCTGTGTCTCTGATTTCAAATCCTGTACAATGCAGGTGGAGGGCTGGCAGCATGGCAGGAAGGAAAAAAAATCTCCTGTTGTCTGTAGCTGATATAGAAATGCTGAAGAAATGGAGAAGGATGCTAATGAGAGTAAGGCAGGGCGAAGGGGCTGAGGATGGCTGGAAGATAGGTTGATGGCAGGTAGTGGGGGTGGCTGAAGGGAGCTCATGCCAGGGCAGAGAGAAGGGGGCTTGTAGATAACAGAGGGGCTAAGGACAGAGGTAGGAGAAGGGTTCTAATGCTGGGCTTGGGAGAAGAGGGATGAAGGCAGTGGGGCAAATGAGAAAAGGGGAAATTCAAAATGTAAAACAAGAAATAAACTCTGGAAGGAGTACAGAGAATTTATAGGAAACAAACAGTTCTTCTGTTTTAGATAAATTACTAGACAAACAATTTATCAGTATGCCAAGCAGGAGCATAATGTAATTTATCAACAAAGTTAGAAACAGGACAAAATAACACACATCCACATAGACATGGAACTGTGCACTGTGATTATTTAAGGTACCATATAGCAAGTATAAATTAAAAAGTAGCAGAGACAGTGCTGATCCTTGAGGGACTCCTCACCTCACTGGCATCTAAGCTTTACACTTGAGCATCTTTGATACACCATAATAGCCTGTGGCAGTTTTGGACAACTCCCCATGTGTGCATGTTTAGGAATATTCCCTAAAATAAGGGCAAGAAACTCAACTCCCAAGTGCTGCAAGCTGCTTGTGTTTTCTAGATCGTCACACTGAATGTGCTGCCTCTGTTGTATGCAGCTGCATCTCATGCATAAGCTCATAAGTATTGCATACTGGGATAGACTAAAGGTCCATCAAGCCCGGCATCCTGTTTCCAACAGTGGCCAATTCAGGTCACAAATACCTGGCAAGATCCCAAAAAAGTGCAAAACATTTTATGCTGCTTATCCCAGAAATAAGCTGTAGAGTTTCCCCCAAGTCCATTTTAATAATGCTCTATGGACTTTTCCTTTAGGAAGCCATCCAAACCTTTTTTTAAACCCTGTTAAGCTAACCGCCTTTACCACATTCTCTGGCAATGAATCCCAGAGTTTAAATACATGTTAAGTGAAGAAACTTTTTTCTCCGATTCGTTTTAAATTTACTACTTTGTAGCTTCAGCAAATGCCCCCTAGTCCCAGTATTTTTGGAAAGAGTAAACAGATGCTTCACTTCTACCCTTTCCACTCCACTCATTATTTTATAGACCTCTATTATATCTCCCCTCAGCCATCTTTTCTGCAAGCTGAAGAGCCCTAGCCGCTTTAGCCTTTCCTCATAGGAAAGTCATCCCATCCCCTTTATAATTTTTGTCGCCCTTCTCTGCACCTTTTCTAATTCCACTATATCTTTTTTGAGATGCGGCGACCAGAATTGAACACAATATTCGAGGTGCGGTCTCACCATGGAGCGATACAAAGGCATTATAACATCCTCATTTTTGTTTTCCATTCCTTTCCTAATAATACCTAACATTCTATTTGCTTTCTTAGCCGCAGCAGCACACTGAGCAGAAGATTTCAAAGTATCATCAACAACGACACCTAGATCCCTTTCTTGATCGGTGACTCCTAACATGGAACCTTGCATTACATAGCTATAATTTGGGTTCCTCTTTCCCACATGCATCACATTGCACTTGCTCACATTAAACGTCATCTGCCATTTAGATGCCCAGTCTCGTAAGGTCCTCTTGTAATTCTTCACAATCCTCTCACGATTTAACAACTTTGAATAACTTTGTGTTGTCAGCAAATTTAATTACCTCACTAGTTACTCCCATCTCTAGGTCATTTATAAATATGTTAAAAAATCAGCACAGACCCCTGTGGAACCCCACTAATTACCCTTCTCCATTGAGAATACTGACCATTTAACTCTACTCTCTGTTTTCTATATTTTAACCAGTTTTTAATTCACAATAGGACACTACCTCCTATCTCATGACTCTCCAATTTCCTCTGGAGTCTTTCATGAGGTACTTTGTCAAATGCCTTTTGAAAATCCAGATACACAATATCAACAATATTCAGAGCTGCCTATCCCTGCCATTGGAAATGGTCCTGAGTACCTGAAGAATAGGATGATCCTCTACACACCGCCAAGGACACTAAGGTCCTCTCAAGGACTATCACTAACCACATCCTCTTCAAAAGACATTACATGGTGGTACCTGCAAGGAAGCGAGCCTTCTCTGGAGTAGCCCCCACACTCTGGAATGCTCTGCCTGAAAGGCTCCGCTTAACACAAGACTATATGTCTACTTCAGGAAGCAGGTAAAAGTTTGGCTCTTCAACCAGGCCTTTAATGGAAGAAGTAACTGTTATTCTCACTCACACACATGAGTGACGTGTGCTGCACATACTGCAACAGGACATGTTTATCCACTCCTACCCTAGCTGGGATAATATTTAACCATCTCTGTGACCTCATGTGCACCTTTCTTTAAATTAGTCACCTTATTTTCCAAAACCTCTTACTCTCTTACCTATCTATATGTTTCATCTTTGCTTATACCCTTCACTGTCAATTAAAATGTTTGATTATGTATTGTGTTGACATTGTAAGTAGTATACTATGCCATACTTTGCAGTGTTATTTGAATATTTTTACTGCTGTAATTGCCTATTGCTCATGTTTGATCTATTCTTACTGTACAACGCCTTGAGTGAATTCTTTTAAAAAGGCGGTAAATAAATCCTAATAAATATACTGAAGATTCATAAGGCATGATTTTCCATGGGCTACTACTTCTGAAATCTCTGTCCAAGTCCTTAAGTACAGTAAATCCTGAGTAAAGGGGTGCAGCCAGTGAAACGTCTCTTCTGTACGAACCCCACGATCATTGCTTGTACCCACTCAGAATCCTTGCATGCATAATTTCTGTCCTTATTTGTTTGCCAGGTTGTATCATGTTCTTCCACAACATGGCAGTAGTGACTTCAGGGAAGGTGACTCACTTGTGTCCTTTGCAATTTATTTGCTGATGGTTCTGGATACCCAGAAGTTCATCATGATGTAAACCAAAGTCCAATGCAAATTATTCAATTTCCCTGCAGTAGCACTAGGGCAGAGATTTTCACTATTTTTCATCAGGGGCTACTTTGGAGAAAAACAAAACACTAATGCGAGAGCCAAGACCATTACCAAACAAAGCAGCCAGCATACTGGCCAAGGGGAAAATTCCCTTCAAATTTCAGTCAGCCTGAGTGTTTATCCTGCTGATGATCAGTAAGTCTTGTTGCTCAGGCATATCCGAAGTGACTTCTGTGATTAAAACAAAACCTATTCCCCTCCTTGTCTCTTTCCCAAAGACCATCTCCCTACTCACACTCTTTCCAAAATGCACACTCTCCATTAATGTCCATCCCAGCCAATGTCAATCCCCACAAGTCAGCCTCCACCATCCCTTCAAGTCTGCTCTCACCCTACTTTTTAAATCTCCTCTGTACTTTATTCTAAAGCTTGTTACTGCCAAGCTTTTGAACAGCTACTCTGTTTTCTTCTGGCGCCACATTGCTGTCAGTGAGCTTGAAGCTCAGGTTGCCCCAACTCCCACACTGCTCTTTCAGTCTTACAAGAATAGTGCAGGAGTTTGTCAGCATACACCTCAAACTCTAGAACTGTGTGGTGCAGATAGAAAAAAAGGAACTGTTTCTGGAGAAGGTGTAGGGAGGGGGGAGCGTGCTATGAGGAGTAAGGGGGTTGCTACTGGCTTCTAAGCCTTGCATTGAAAAAGGTCGCAGTAGGGTGATAACTTGATCCATTCTAACTTCCTCTAGGTAGAAGAGTGAAATAACCAGAATATGAGATATACCACATGGTCCTTGTTATTGACTCCCAGGGTGTTCCTGATGTAACTGCAGATAAAATGGTTCTGAAGTATAATACTGTAATAAGTTTGGGAACTCCCCTCTGCCACACGATGGTCTAAACACGACTGGCATTTCACCCGGTCCCATTTGGAGTCCTGATAAAGTGGAAGACTGACCTGGTGAGGACGCTGGTTACTGTTCCTGTGTACTGAAAAGCAGGACCTGTCCCTTGCATTGTTCCCTAAAGTTTCAAGGTTCCTGGTTTGGATGAATTTTAGTAAATCCCTCATCCCAGCACTTCAATGCCATTTTGTCTCCCTTGAATCATGCTACAAGGATCTTGATCAGGTCTGTCTTGATGGGAAGCGAGCGTGAGTCCAGTCTGCATAGAAGATAGTAAGCAAACATGTCCATTGCCATCATCATCCCTCTGATTCTGAATTCTTTCTGTTGTGCTTTAAGATATCTATCTATCTTTAGAGAAAGAAGGCAGCCTCATAGGAAAGGGGTAAATTTTCCAATTATTTTCCATAACCATGCCCAGTATGTATAATCTTAACATAACCTACTGCCTTCTGCATGGGACCTGTCCAGAACATCGTGGAACATAGTTATATGGTTTCTCCTGTCCAAAGCCCATGAATACAGCTCAGATCCAACAACCCATCATATGATGAAGTGTCCTTGATCGGGGCCAGCCTGTCCTGGGATGTAGGGCTGGTCTGGATGAATCATCTGTGAACAACTTTCAGTCTGTTAACCACTACCTGCCTCATGATCCTGTGGTCCATGTTAAAGAATGAACAGATACCTGTTTTTATAATCACATTTCTGTTCTTTCTGCTTATAGAAGAGTGTAGACGTTCTTTCCTTCAGTTTGTGTGACATGCTACCAGCTTCTGTAATTTCCTTATATACGTTCAGAAGATCCAGAATGGTGAAGATCCACATCTGCTACAGATTATGAGACAGTCACCATTCAGCATCTTGCCTGACTTGAAGGTTCTGGCACTTTGAAGCATCTTCTCCTAGGACTTTGTCAGGCTGGTGTCTTTCTGATTGTTTAGAATAAAGATCCTCCTAGAAGCCTGGGGCAGCCTCTGTGACCTCCTTTTCTTAACCGTCAAGAGTTCCAACCCATTTTTGCAGCTCTGTTAGTGACATGAGCATGTCATAGAATTGTTTAGAAGCAAGAACTTATACAATAGGTTATGTAGTATGATGTATCTTGATCTCTAGCTGCAAATAAATGCATTGTGTCATATGTCTTCATTTCAGAATTGCTTATCTACCATTATGACCTCACAACCAGAAGTGGGTTACTTGGCTTAAAAGATGTTTTAATTTATTTATTACATTTGTATCCCACATTTTCCCACCTATTTGTAAGGGGAAAGGGATTTATATACTGCCTTTCTGTGGTTTTTCCAACTACATTCAAGGCAGTGGCGTAGCCAAGGGTGGGCTTGAGCTCAGGCCCACCAGTAGCAGCACATCTATGATGTGACCGGCAGAGATTTCCAAGCTGAAAACTCCCAACAACTGTCCATCCTGCATACCTTATAAATAGCAGATCTTCACCTGCAGGAAGCAGCAACTGATACATACTGCTTACACCGGCCCCACAGCCTCCCCTCTGACATATTCCCGCCTATGCAGAAACAGGAAGCTGCGTCAGTGAGAAGGATGTGGGGCCTACGTGAGTAGTGTGTATTAGTTGCTCCTCACTGCTGGTGAAAATCTGAAATGTAAAGGGTGTGCAGGAGAGGGGGGGGGGGGGGTATTTGAGAGACCATATGGCATGCAGGGGAGAGGAGAGACCAAATCACCTATGGGATGGGGTGGGGTTCTTCTGCCCACCCATCTTGGGCCCGGGGCCCACCCAAAATTGGGTGTCTGGCTATGCCCCTGATTCAAGGTGGTTTACATATTATATACAGGTACTTATTTGTACCTGGGACAATGGAGGGTTAAGTGACTTGCCCAGAGTCACAAGGAGCTGCAGTGGGAATTGAACCCAGTTCCCCAGGATCAGAGTCTGCTGCACTAACCACTAGGCTATTCCTCCTCCCTCAATATGGCTCAAGGCTCAATGTGGCTTACATAGTACCGGAGAGGCGTTTGCCGTCACCGGTGTGAACAAATACAAAGTGATGTGGTCGGTAAAGTTCGTGTGGCACAGCCACCTTAGGGAATCATATTGGAGGAGAGTTGCGTTATGTCCATTATGTTCTTTAGTTATGTTATTTATTTATTTTATTTATTTATTTATTGCATTTGTATCCCACATTTTCCCACCTCTTTGCAGGCTCAATGTGGCTTACAATACATCATGAGTGGTAGAAATATAATAGAGAATAGAAAAGGATCTTGGGTGACATGATAATGATAAAACATTATACTATTATAACAAGCAGATATTATAAGATTTTATCATAGCTTCCTTTTTTAAAGTTAAATGCTAACATATTTGACCTCCTATGTTTACCTTTTTGAAAGCTAATTTCAAAGTCAATCATACTATGATCACTGTTGTCAAGCGGCCCCTGGACTGTTACCTCCTGTACCAGATCATGCGCTCCACAAATGACTATCTTGAAATTTTGTGTTGCAGCGATCAGGCACTTAGGTTAGTGTTTTCCGGAAGTTGAGGTGGTCGTATATCGTTTTCAAGGCTTTCAGCAATGCGTTCCACAGCTGTGTGCTTATGAAGGAAAAACTGGATGCGTAAGTTGATTTGTATTTTAGTCCTTTGCAGCTTGGGTAGTGCAGGTTTAGAAATGTTCATGTTGATTCGGATGTGTTTCTAGGTGGTAGGTCAATCAAGTCTGTCATGTATCCCGGAGCTTCACCATAGATAATTCTGAGAACCAGGGTGCAGATTTTGAAAGCAATGCGTTCTTTGATTGGGAGCCAGTGTAGCTTTTCGCGAAGGGGTTTTGCGCTTTCATATTATGATTTTCCAAATATAAGTCTAGCTGCCGTGTTTTGAGCGGTCTGGAGTTTCTTTAAGGTTTGTTCTTTGCATCCCTCATAAATACCATTGCAGTAGTCCATGTGGCTTAGTACCATTGACTGTATCAGGTTACGAAATGTATCCCTCGGGAAGAATTGTTTCACACATTTGAGCTTCCACATTGAATGGATTTCACTTGGCTCTCTAGTGTTACGTTGCGGTCCATTGTCATGCCGAGGATTTTCAGGTTTTCTGAGATAGGGAGGGTGTAGTCTGGGGTGTTGATACTTGTGGGGTTGTCCGTGCTGTGTTGGGATGTGAGGATGAGACTATCGTGTTTTTTCTTTGTTGAGTTTTAGTTGAAATGCATTTGCCCATGAGTCCATGATATTCAGGCTCAGCTTGATTTCGTTGGTGATTTCTGTCAATTTAGTATTGTAAGGAATGTATATTGTGACATCGTCTGCAAAGATGAAAGGGTTGAGGCCTTGGTTGGATAATGCCTTAGCTAGTGGGATCATCATTAGGTTGAAGAGGATTGGAGATAGCGGTGATCCTTGCGGTACTCCACAGTCTGCTTTCCATGATGATGATATGTTTGATTTAGATTTTACTTGGTATGTTCTTGTGGTTAGGAAACCCTTGATCCAACTAAGTATGTTTCCACCAATCCCGAAGTTATCTAATAGTCTTATTAGTATATTATGATTTACCATGTCGAATGCACTGGACATGTCGAATTGGAGGAGAAGGATGTTTTTGCCTATTGCTATTTCCTGTTTGAATTTAGCTAGGAGAGTGAGTAATACTGTTTCAGTGCTGTGGAGGGGGCGAAATCCTGACTGTGATTTGTGAAGTATTGAGAATTTGTTTATATAATCTGTAAGTTGTTTGGTTACCATGCTTTCCATCAGTTTGACTGCCAACGGGATAGATGCTACTGGACTGTAGTTAGTGATTTCGTTTGTATTTTTTGGTATCTTTTAGTATCGAGGTGAGTAGGATATTGCCATTTTCCTTGGGGAAGAGACCTTGCTGAAGCATGTGATTTAGGTGGGATGTGAGGTCTGCTATGAAGTGGCCAGGGGCAGATTTCATTAGGTAGCTGGGACAGGCATCAAATTTGCAGTGAGTGTTGGAGAACCTGCTAAGCGCTTGGCTAACTGTTTCAACGGTGAGGAGGGCGAAGTTTGACCAGGTACGGTTAGCCGGGTATTCTCCAATGGTTGGGTCCAGCTCACTGAGGAAGTTTTCGATGTCAGTGTTGTCCTGAGGTAGTGTGTGGCATAGGTTTACAATTTTTTCATTGAAATACTTAGGAAGTTTATCTGCAGATGGGATGTCTGTGTTTGTTGTAGTGACCATGTTGGTGTCTAGGAGTTTGTTCACGAGTTGGTATAATTTCTTCATGTGTTTGTAATCTGCCCCTATTTTAGTTTTATAGTATGCTCTTTTGGTCTGTCTTATTGCGTATTTGTATTTTCTTTGGGTTTGTTTCCATGCGTTGAGTGTGTGTTCATCTTTTATTTTTTCCATGCTCGTTCAAGTTTCCTGGATTGAGTTTTTAGTTTTTTCAGTTTGTCGTTAAACCATGGTATTGAGTTATGCTTACGTGAGGTTCTTGTTCATAAGGGTGCTATTTCATCTAGTATGCTTTTGCATCTTTTATCCCATTCTAATAGGTAGTATGCAGAATCCGTTTGTGCTGTCCATTTGTTATTGTATATTAGTTGCCAGAATGTTTTCGTGTCTACTTGACCTCTAGTGCTGTAGGATGTGTGTTCTTGTGTTCGGTGTAGGCCCTTCTTCCGCCAATGTACATAAGTACATAAGTAGTGCCATACTGGGAAAGACCAAAGGTCCATCTAGCCCAGCATCCTGTCACCGACAGTGGCCAATCCAGGTCAAGGGCACCTGGCACGCTCCCCAAACGTAAAAACATTCCAGACAAGTTATACCTAAAAATGAGGAATTTTTCCAGTCCATTTAATAGCGGTCTATGGACTTGTCCTTTAGGAATCTATCTAACCCCTTTTTAAACTCCGTCAAGCTAACCGCCCGTACCACGTTCTCCGGCAATGAATTCCAGAGTCTAATTACACGTTGGGTGAAGAAAAATTTTCTCCGATTCGTTTTAAATTTACCACACTGTAGCTTCAACTCATGCCCTCTAGTCCTAGTATTTTTGGATAGCGTGAACAGTCGCTTCACATCCACCCGATCCATTCCACTCATTATTTTATACACTTCTATCATATCTCCCCTCAGCCGTCTCTTCTCCAAGCTGAAAAGCCCTAGTTTAGTTTGTAGTGGTCGTTCCAGGGTATTTCTCTCCATGTAATATCTGTTATTGTAAAGTTTTGGTCTGTTGAAAGTTTGTGTGAGATTAGATCGAGTGTGTGTCCTTTGACGTGGGTTGCTTGCATTTGTGGCCATTTGAACTCCCATAGATGGAGGAATTCCTTACATTCTCGTGCATTGATTGAGTTTGGGTCTTCTAAGTGAAGGTTGATGTCTCCTATTACTAGTACATTGGAATTGGTTACACATGTGTTTGAAATGAAGTCCATAAAGTTGGTCTGGCCTTCGTTCCAGTTACCTGGAGGTCTGTAAAACAAAACACAATTCAGATGATCGTGTAGGGTTATGTTGTGGATTCTGATTGAGGCAATTTCAAGTTGAGGTGTTATGGACTTGGCGGTGGTTTCGGTGGTAAAGTGGGATCGATAGATTAATGCTATGCCTCCACCTCTCTTTTCCTTTCTGGTCCAGTGTGTGATTTTGTATCCTGGAGGGCACAGGTCTAGGATTATAGGGTCTTTTTGGTCATGGATCCAAATTTCACTGATGAATAGTAGGGCAAGGTTTTCCAACATGATCTAGTCTGTTAGTATTGCTGTTTTGTTTACAGCGGATCTGGCGTTGATGTAGCCCACTTTGATTGTTTGGTATGGGTCTTCTGTGTTTGGTGTTGTGTGGACTTTTGTTAGTTGTCGTTTCCTTGTTGAGGTGAATTTGTTAGGACCCTTCTTTCCCTTTTGTTGTGGTTGTCTGCATGTTGGTGTTCTTCCTTTGTTTAAGATGTTATCAGTTTGATGAGGTGTGGTGTATCTGATCAGTCTGTGATGATTGTGTAGTATGGGTATAATGTTACTTATTGCAAGTGGGGTGGTTAGTGTTAAGAGGATCCGTGTTAAAGAATAGATTATTAGGAGTAATTTGAAGGTGTTCCTTTTGGTTTCAGTTCGCTGTGGGCTACTAATGAGAGTGTGTTCTGATGATTGGGTGCCGTGATAGGATTTTGTTCTTTGGTATGAGGTCTGGTGTTCTGGTCTTTTGTGTAGTTTTAGCTTGCCTTTCAGCTGTGAGGTCAGTATTGGATCCAGTTTCAATTATAAGTTAGGGAGCAGAGGAAATGGGAGGGGGGAGAGTAGCTAACACTCAGGATCCTCCTTTAATCTGTCTCATAGCAACTAATTGCTTCCCATCCTCCTTGCTCTTAGAATCTTAGGCTTTTATTTCTGGCTTTGGTTGGAGACAGAGGGGGGTTGAGGGGAGGGGGAACCTTTAGAGCATTTTCAAGGTAGTTAACAGGCATGTGTCACACGTGCAACACTAAGCACTCAACTTGGGAGATTCCTATTTCTGAGTGCCTTCAAGGTAATTTGGAGGGAGGTGTCGTATCTGCAAACAGAGAACTCAGGTTGGGGGATTCTTTCTGCTTTGATCTGGCTTCCAGGTTTCTGATTAATTCTACAGTGGTCACTTTATTCTAATTCTACAGCAGTCACTTTATTCTAATTTCAGTTATTAATCTTTCTTATTCTTGCCTAAAATGTTAAGGTGTTCATGGGTTGCCAATGATTCATGGATTAGCCAGTACAAAGATCAGTTTCTCCTTCCGATTTCTGCGATTGTCTTTGATTACTAGTAAGTCGCCCAGCGGGGAGGAGTTGCTCTTGGTCAAGGAGGGGTATATGAAAGACAATGGGGAGGTATTTGGTTTAGGTATCCTTGGAATGTGGTCAGCAAGGGATGCTAGCGCTTGAACACTGGTTTTAAACTTCCAAGATCTTTACATTTCCTCAAGCATCTTTTCTAGAATATACTCTTCATCAGTTTCAGATATTGCTTTTCGTTAGCTTAGAGCCCGTCTGTGTGCAGACCGGTCAACATCCAGGCTGATTCAATCAAAGCTACCCGATTAAATTTTCCTTTCTGGTTTGATCAACTTGGCTCTGATTAACTGACCTTGATTACCCTGCACAAATCTGCTTTCTTCGCAATCTTAGCCCCTCTGGATTGATCAGGTGCAGTGCAGAGGTTCTTTTAAAGGCACTCTTGTCCCGCTGAGAGCATCCTTAGCTGCCACACCAATCATCCAGCCCTCCCTTGGTTCCTAGTGTCTGGTCTCTCAAGCCTTGTCAATTACAAGGTCTCAGTCTCTCAGGTACAAAAGATAATTTACTCACAGTCTGGTGTTCAGAAGCGATGTCCGGGGTACAGGGACTCCGCCAATCTGAAAGCCGTGTCAGTGGTTGGAGGTAGAGATCAGGAGAGAGGCAGCAGCCTCAAGCCACCGCTGCTGCTGTGCCCATCACTGGAGCCCATCATTGGGCAACTTCGCCGTAATGCTCCTGCTCCTCCTGCTGCTGCTACCACCTCGACCGCTTTGGACACAAGGCACTGTCGGCTGAGCCCACTGTGGCAGCGGTAACCCTGTGGAGGCATGAGGGCACCACAGCTCTCTTCACCCGGGGCAGCTCTGATGGTCACGGGCTCCTCTCCATTCGTTGCCGCCTGAGGAATCGGCGGGCAGGGAGGCAGAACTCATTCTTCAAAGTTAGGGGTCCTTTTACTAAGGGGTGTTATGTACTTAGTGCACGGTTAAAGGGCAGAAACAGGCTACTGCATGACCGCATTAAGGGGTCTTGCAGTAGTTGGTCTGTTTCCATGCATTAAACTGCACATTACTGAATTTTTCAGAATTCTTCTGTCAGGGGCACAGCATGGGCAGAAGGATGGTGTGGAAGTGTTATCTAACTAGTATGTTACACTTATTGTGTGCTAACTGGCTAACGCAGACTTAATGAAAGATCACTTACCACCACTTAAGTAGACGGCACTAAGGACTAGATTCTATATATGATGCTTAAAACTTTGGCACAAAAATGAAATTCGCATAAGTATATTCTATAAAGTATGCCTTAACATAGGTGTACTTTATATAATAAGCCTAAATTTCTCCACGATTTATAGAATATGCTGAGCACTGGTCCACACAACTAAATTTAGTCACAGCCAATTACGCCAAGTAAAACCTGGTGGAAATCCCAATGCCTAAATTAAGCGCAGAGCGGGTGTATTCTACAAGAACGCAGATAGATTTTAGATATGCCCGTGGCCACACCCCCTTATCAACTATTCAGCTCATTTTTGAAAGAGACGGGCGCCCATCTTGCGACACAAATTGGGAGATGGGTGGCCTTCTCTCAGGGCCAGCCAAATTGGCATAATCGAAAGCTGATTTTGGCCGGCCTCAACTGCTTTCTGTCACAGGGAGGGCCAAAGTTCAGGGGGGCGTGTCAACAGTGTACTGAAGGCGGGATGGGGGTGTGGTTAACAGATGGCCATCCTCGGCCGATAATGGAAAAAAGAAGGGCGTCCCTGATGAGCATTTGGCCGACTTTACTTGGTCCCTTTTTGGTCACGACCAAGCACCGAAAATATGCCTGAACTGACCACGGGAGGGAATTGGGGATTACCTCCCCTTACTCCCCCAGTGTCACCAACCCCAAAAAAACAAATTAAAAAACGTTTTTTTCCAGCCTCTATGCCAGCCTCAAATGTCATACCCAGCTCCATCACAGTAGTATACAGGTCACTGGAGCAGTTTTTAATGGGCACTGCAGTGCACTTCAGGCAGGCTGACCCAGGCCCATCCCCCCCTACCTGTTACACTTGTGGTGGTAAATGGGAGCCCACCAAAACCCACCCAAAACCCACTGTACCCACATGTAGGTGCCCCCTTCACCCTTTAAGGGCTATGGTAATGTTGTACAGTTGTGGGTAGTGGGTTTTGGGGGGCTCAGCGCCCAAGGTAAGGGAGCTATGCACCTGGGATCAATTTGTGAAGTCCACTGAAGTGCCCCCTAGGGTGCCCGGTTGGTGTCCTGGCATGTGAGAGGGACCAGTGCACTACGAATGCTGGCTCCTCCCATGACCAAAAGGGCTTGGCTTTGCCTGTTTTTGAGATGGCCATCCTCAGTTTCCATTATAGGCGAAAACCGAGGCTGGTCATCTCTAAGGTCGGTGATCTCAACATTTAGGTCGACATAAATGTTGAGATTTGGCCGGCCCCAACCGTATTATCAAAACGAAAGATAGACACCCATTTTTCAATAATGTGGGTTGCCCCGCCCTTTCGTGGCACCGTCCTTAGAGATGGGCGCCCCCGTTCGATTATGCCCCTCCACGTGACTTAGAATTTACATGCACCATGTTACAGAATAAGCTTAGCAAATAGTGCATGTAAATTCTAATTAATGCCAATTAGTGCTGATAATTGGTTGTTAACATCCAATTATCAGTGCTGATTAACTTGTTAACCAATTAACTTATGTTATGGAATTTCCATGCAGAAATCTCAGCACAATGTATAGAATCCCAGGGTAAGGGCTTCTGTGTTAACCTGGAGCAGGTACCACTCTTTTTTTTTTTTTTGTAAACATATTTTATTGAGGGTTAACTGGATAGAACAAAACAAGGAACTATGCACAATAGTAAAGACAACCAGAATCACAGTCAGCCAACATTTTACAATTTATCCTCCTACCTCCCCCACAATGAGAACCCCCTCTAACCCCCCCCCCCCCCCCCCATGCTTTTGATGAGAAAATCACAACTTGATTGACTCTTATCCAAGTCTGGATGAGACATAAAGAACAACTGAGTGAGTGACCCGAACAGTCAACAGCTCAAGATCCAACTATGGACTCGGTAAGGCATGGCAAACTAGACTGGCTCCCAAATTTTTTTGGAAAGCTGTCCACCACATAGGATTAAGCCATCCAGCCTTATAGCATTCCATGACCATGGTTGCATACACCAAGTTCTGCCATTGAATAACACTGGGGGTCAAGATCTCTCTCCCCTGTAATAAAATAGTCCATTTTGCCAGTAAAAACAAATAATGGAGCAGGATGCACACTGTTTTATTAGGTTTATGGAAAAAAGTCAAATAATCATCAAATAGAAAACTTAAACAATGCTGACTCTTTGCCAGCATCTCTTTCCATAATTGCTGGATAAATTTGCAGGACCAGAACATATGTCCAAGAGTGGCTGAAAAAGAGCCACATTTCGGGCAACAATCAGATATTGCTATTCCCATCAGCCTTGCTCGCTTTGGTGATGTGTAAGCTCTATGAATAAAATTGTAGTGTTGTTCATGATAAGGTACAAAAGTCAATTTTGTGATTGGTTTGCAGATCAACTTCCACAAGGTGTCCTCTGACACATTCACACCCAAGTCCCTAGCCCAGGCATGCACCCAGCCTTGATAGCTCAATGGAGGGAGACTGGCCTATAAGATCTAAAAATAAAAGGAAACATGAGGGGTTCACTCACTATACAGCAACAATTCTTTCACCTGGTTGATCATATCCTCAGTGAGGGCCTCCCTAGGTAAAGCAACTATATAATGTTTAACTTGTAGGTAGGCTAGATAGTAACAATGGGAAAGTCGATACTGTGCCCTCATAGACACAAAGAAAAAATTTCCTTCTTCATCAACTCAAAGTTTCACCATAGTAATACCTTTCCCCGTCCAGTCATGAAAAGTTCTGCTGGACGTGCCCACAGGAAAGTCGAGATTACCTCTAAGAGGCAACCATGCAGTGACAGTATGGCTAGTGCTTCTAATTTTACAGCGGGTTTGCCAGACCTTCTGAGAGAGTAGATTAAACAGCTGCACTTCATGTGCTTCCAGCAACTTTTTCGCTGGTGTGTGAAGAATATAAGCAGTTGTTAAGGGAGCTATGAAGGCCTGTTCATACAAAATCAAAGTATAATGGTCAGTGTTTTGAGCTAATCATTCAGTTGTCTGTAATGGCAGGCTTTACAATAAAGGCCCAACTCTGGGAGTGCAAGGCCTCCATTTCATGGGGCGTGAGTTAACATATGAAACTTAATATGGGCCTTGCCTCCCTTCCACATAAAGGTATGGATTTCACTTTACAATAACAATTGATCTTTTTCACTTAAAAGAAGTGGCGCATCTGAAGTACATGTAGCCATTTCTGTAAAATAACCATCCTATACAGAGCCAGATGTCCTAGCATAGAAAGAGGTAAATTAGTCCAGTTGTGAAATAAAGTTCAACACTGCTGTAACAATAGTTAACTTCACAAAAAGAAGAAACATTTTTTGGCATTTGAATCCCCAAGTAACAAATAGAGTCCCCACCCCAATGAAAACAGAAATGAATTGCATGTAGTTTTACAGGGTTTATATTGATAGGCAATGCTACCGTCTTCTGGTAATTCAGTTTAAAACCCACAAACAAAAGAATCAAAGGCATGAAGCAGAGCTGGCAAGGAAGTTTGTGGCCTCATAAGCATTAAGAAAATACTATCAGCAAAAGCCAAAGTTTTGACAGTTTAATCCCATATGTCAAAATGCCATGGATTTCCAGATTCAGTTGTATAGTTTGCAAAAGAGCATGGGAGTAGTTTGGGGGGTGAGAGGGGGCACTGCCGTCCCAAACAAACACTAAAGAAGCTTAGTGGAGACTAGGTGGCAACACTGGTAATTGGGAAGCAAAGCCAGTACTGGGCGGACTTCTATGGTCTGTGCCTTGATTGTGGCTGGATAGATTTGGATGGGCTGGAATGGAGTTTTTCACGGTCTTTGACAACAACTTCAAAAGTTTTTGAATAGGGACAGTGCCAGGCAGACTTCTACAGTCTTTGCCCTGAAAATAGCATGGACAAATCAAGTTCAGGTATACATATGTTGTAGCACCTTGTATTACCTCATATGTTATGTAATGAGTTATCTCTTTGGGCAGATTGGATGGACCGTACAGGTCTTTATCTGCCATCATCTACTATGTTACTATGTATGTTACTAGTTTAGCATCCCACCTCCCTCCCCGTGGGATCCACTACCTCTCTCTCCCTTTCCACTCCCTGTAGCGTTGCACTCCTTCAATCTTCCAGGCTGCTGTCAGCATCAGTGTCAGTGAGGTAAGCACACTGCCTTTGGTGCCCCCAGAAGCTTTCCCTCTGCAGTGTCCTGCCTATGCAGGCGCAGGAAGTTGTAGCAGAGGGAAAGCTTCCAGGGCTGCCGAAAGCAGTGTGCTTACCTCACTGATGTTGGATGCTGATGCTGCTGGTGACCTAGAAGATTGAAGGACTGCAGCGCTGCAGGGAGTGGGAAGGGAGAGAGAAGGTACCAGATCCCCAGGGGGGGGGGAGTAGGAAGTGAGAAATGCCACATCTGTGGTTTGAGGGGGGGGAGGGAGGGAATGAGAGAGATGCCAGACCACAATGGAGGAGGGAAGAAGGAAGGGAAGGAGAGAAATTCCACACTAGGGGTGTGATGGGAGGTGATAGAGGGAAGAGAGAGAGCTGGAATGAAAGGATGGGGAAGCAAGGGGGAGAAATGCTGGACCCACAGGGAAAGGGGGAAAGAGAGAGAGAGACAGAGATGCTGGAATCAGGGGTAGGTGTATGGAGTTGGTCAAAGAGAGAGATCGGATGGATGGGTGGGGAAGAGAGTGGGAGAGATGCTGGGCCCGGGAAAGAAATGAGAGCAAGGGTAAAGGGATATAAGTACATAAGTATTGCCACACTGGGACAGACCAAAGGTCCATCAAGCCCAGCATCCTGTTTCCAACAATGGCCAATCCAGGTCACAAATACCTGGCAAGATCCCGAGAAAGTTCAATACAATTTATGTTGCTTATCCTAGAAATAAGCAGTGGATTTTCCCAAGTCAATTTAATAATGGTCTATGGACTTTTCCGTTAGGAAGATGTCCAGACCTTTTTTAAACCCCGCTAAACTAATCGCCTTTACCACATTCTCTGGCAATGAATTCCAGAGTTTAATTACAAGTTGAGTGAAGGAACTTTTTCTCCAATTTGTTTTAAATTTACTACTTTGTAGCTTCATTGCATGCCCCCTAGTCCTAGTATTTTTGGAAAGAGTAAACAAACGATTCACATCTACCTGTTCCACAATGCCAACCAAAAGGGCATGAAAAATACATGACATTTTAATACAATGAGAAGAACACATGAGTAATCTATCTCCTGATTTAAACCTAATGGTGCTAATGTCTCAAATCTGTATATGAATCTTTGTTCTATTTTGAATAATACTTTATCTATGTCTCTTCCTTTCCAAGCGATAGATGGTCTACTTATTGCTATAAATCTGTACTGTTCAAATTTATGATTTGCTTTTATAGAATGTTCTATAAAAGGATTTTCCATAATGTTTCTCTTAATAGCACTCTCCTGCTCAATAATTCTCTTGTTCAGTGATTTTGTTTTTGTTTTGCCTATGTACATTAAATTGCAAGGACAAATAGCTATATAAACAACCTTATCTGTCTTACAATTTGAAAAGTGATTACAATGGAATTCTTTCTTAGATTTACAGCACACACCAAACATTTTCCACAAGGGAAATATCCTTCAAAATTAGCTTCTTGTATCAGTGTCAACTTTAGGTAGTGCAGAAGGAGCAAATAGATTTTTTAAATTTTGATTTCTCTTATAGCCTATCAAGACTTTACTGACCTGAAACTTTGTATTATGTCCTTTAGAATTGCTCAGAAATATTTGTTGTTTTAGCTCCCCATTGTTTTTAATTGTCCATGATGTCAATTGGACACGTGCTGAATTTGGAACGCATGCCAGTTTTAAGGTTTTGTTGCTTTTTTAATGATAATTCAATGGAATTTTAGGTTTCTTAGGTGAAAAGACTGTTTTTAATTTGATTACCCAAACTTTGATCTGCCCTTGAAGTGTTGTCTATGCAATAATGTTTAATAAACATTTGCAGAGAAGACCGTGTTGCTGCCTTACAGACGTCTGTGTAATGGACTCCTCATAGATGAGCTGATGACATAGAAACAGCTTGCAAAGTGTGAGCCAGTGGCGTAGCCACAGGTGGGCCTGGGTGGGCCAGGGCCCATCCACTTAGGGCTCAGGCCCACCCAACAGTAGCACATGTTTAGCGGTAGCTGGTGGAGATCCCAAGCTCAGCCAGCTGAAGACTTCCCCCTGATGGTAATGAAAACGCTAGTCTCCATGATACTGGTACCTGCGCATGTTCAGTTTTCAGCTCATGCCTGCTGCAGACTGCCAAGGTAGAAGGAAGCATTTTCCTGCCAGCTGAGATATCTTTTGGTGGTGGTGGTGGGGGAGAACATTTGGTGCCCACCCACTTCTTGCCTAGGCCCACCCAAAATCTGTTGTCTGGCTACGCCCCTGGTGTGAGCCCCTAGCTTTTCAGGAAAAGAGAGATTTGTCTGTTCACAACAGAAAGATATGCAGATTGCTGAATTGTTGAGGAGGAGGATGAATGTTTGTTGAAGGTGGAGATGGGTTGGGCAAGTGTAGAAAATTTATCTTGTGGCCAAAATCTATTATTCTGAGTACCCAATTGTCCATTGTTATATTGTGCCATGCTTTGGAAAATAGAGTTAGTCAACCTTTGATGGAATAATTGTCAAAAACAAGGGGTGTTTTTTGAGCTTGAAGTTGGAGATGAGAACCAAGTCTTTTGTTCACTTGGTCTCTGCATTTCAAAAGAAGACTGAGGAGGTTGTCTCACAGGTTGTTGGTGTGAACATGGTTGATCTCTCTTTTTATAATAAGACAGGGGATAGTATGAAGTGAAATATGATTTTATAGAATAGTTATGATTTGATCTCCTGTAATTGGAGTTTGGATCCGTTGAGGGAGCAGAAAGTTATTTAATAGTGGTAGAGTTATCTTTAACTTGAGAGACTGCACCATTTGCTTTATCTCCAAAAAGAGTATCTCCTTTACAAGAAGCATCAGTTAGTCTTTTGTGAAGATTCTTCATGTACTACTACTACTACTATTTAGCATTTCTATAGCGCTACAAGGCGTACGCAGCGCTGCACAAACATAGAAGAAAGACAGTCCCTGCTCAAAGAGCTTACAATCTAATAGACAAAAAAAAAAAAGTAATCAAATCAATTAATGTGTACAGGAAGGAGGAGAGGAGGGTAGGTGGAGGCGAGAGGTTACAAGTGGTTACGAGTCAAAAGCAATGTTAAAGAGGTGGGCTTTCAGTCTAGATTTAAAGGTGGCCAAGGATGGGGCAAGACGTAGGGGCTCAGGAAGTTTATTCCAGGCATAGGGTGCAGCGAGACAGAAGGCGTGAAGTCTGGAGTTGGCAGTAGTGGAGAAGGGAACAGATAAGAAGGATTTATCCATGGAGCGGAGTGCACGGGAAGGGGTGTAGGGAAGGACGAGTGTGGAGAGATACTGGGGAGCAGCAGAGTGAGTACATTTATAGGTTAGTAGTAAGCCAGATGCTCAAAGCCAAGCCACGAATCTAGCTGCTATGGAGATGCAGATATTCCAGAGAATGAACATTGTGGTTGAACAAGAGGACAGGTCCACCAAATGTGGTACTTGTCCCCCGGCAACCCACAATCATACCAGCAGAGTCCCGTGCCACTTTTGAATATTTGCAGCAAACACTGCAGTGTATAATACCAACGGTACAACATTTTGTGCCCATTCTCAATTAATCCACCACTGACAGGATTTGAGTAAGAATTTAAAACTAATTTCCCATTGTTTCTCTCTATATGTTGTACCCAGGTCCTGTTCCCATCTATATATATACTTATCCACAGGATGCCATAGGTAAAGCCTGATATAAGTGAGAAACACATCCCCATCCACCATCCCCACGCACTGCTCTCTCTAGAAGAGTCTCATCTAAACTGATTTCTCCTCGTGCTTTCCTTAAGATATAATCTCTTTTTTGTCTATATTGAAAGTCTTGGTGTGGGGCTAAGCCATATTCTTCCTGAAGGTCCTGATAAGAATAGAGTTCCCCCTCCTCCGAAATCTGATCCAAAGTCACAAGCCCTTTCACTTCCCATTGGCAATACACTCTGTCCTCCCGTCCAGAATCCTGGGGCGTATTGGATAACTGTTTGCAAAAAATATAATCTAGTAGGGAGGACCTTCTTTCTTATAATGTACCAGGTCTGAAGAGGAACTCCTATACCCATGGGTACCTGTCCCACACAACTTAAAAGCTCTTTATTGGGCAGCCAGGGGACAGCCCACAATGGAATACAGCCCACCCAGTATTGCTCATCCTTACCCACATCTTTGGAGAATGGGCTATCTAGTCTGTCAAAATGTGAAGCTGTGCAGCCTGATAATAAAGAAAACAAAAATCCGGCACAGCCATCCTACCCAACGTTTTAGTATGATACATAAATCTAGCTGGTACCCTGGGGGTGGGGGGGGGTTGTAGATATTTTAAGACACAAGGCCATAAATAAAGTAATTTGGCAGGAACATCATCTTAATTGCATTTATTCTTCCCAAACAGAAAAGATTTAAGCCTTCCCACCTGTCTAGGTCTCCCAAACAAATCCTCCAATTTAGCTGGTAGATTGGCAATAAAGGTCCAAGACATTAGACGTCAAGTCTACCCCCAGATAGAGTATATGGTGGGGAGCCCAACGATACAGATATCTCTTATGTAGTGATGGCACTAGTGCCCTAAGTAAGATAATATTTTTAAAAAATTATTTTATTTTGAAGCCAGAGAGGGCACCATAAAGTCGCAGGATCTGTAAGGATAAGGAGCACACCATCAGGAAAAAGTTGTAATTTATACTCCTTCTCTCCCCAGTGCAATTCAAATATATTGGGATGTTGGCATGTAGGTTACGCTAAGGGTTCGATTACCATATCAAATAATAGTGGACATAATGCACAACCCTGGCAGGTCCCCCTATGTAAGGAAAAAGATTTAGTAGAAGTACCATTTATTTGTATACAAACTTCTGGGTGGGCATAGATCTGAGTAAGCCAAGTCAAAAACCGGCCAGAAAACCCCATTCAATATAACATAACAAACAGAAAAGGCCAATGGACCCTTTCAAATGCCTTTTCGGTATTGAGTGACAGGTGCAGCAGCGGAGTCTGAACTATAAGAGCCTGTTGAATAAGATGAATTGCTCTGCGAATGTTATCATATGTTTGCCGTCCAACCACAAACCTCGATTGATCTATATGTATCAGAGAAGGCAACACACACTGAACTCACCGGGCGAGTATTCTGTTGAAAATTTTATAATCAGTGTTTGAGAGATGGGTCTGTAAGAGGCACAAAGCAAGGGATCTTTACCTGGTTTGGGAAGTTCAATTGTTTTTAAGATCCTGTCAGGTCCTTTTTCAGTCTGTTCAGAAGTCTCTTTTTAGCAGTTTTGCCATTCATTGCAAAAGTGCAGGATTGGCCGGAAGCTCAAGAGGTTTCGCTTGAGAACAGGTACCTGAGCGCCTGGTTTTGTTGGTGCCTAAATCCTGTGGTACTCATAAAGAGCCCATAGGGTCATTAGCATTATTGGTGCTGATCAAGGAAGCGCCCGCTGTTACCAAAGATTGGCCCTTTTGGGTTGGCACAAGAATTGTCAACCAATAACTCAGTTGTCCTTTCAGTTTGGGGGGGGGGGGGGGGGGGTTGCCAGCTACCTTGATGTGTGAGAGGGCTACAGTCCGCTACGCAGCACGGAAAAAAACAAACTGAGGAGGACAAACACATCAGCAGAGAGGGAAGAACACAAAGCAAGTGATTGAAAATTAACACAATCAAGATAGAGAGGGCTGTTGCAGCCAAGCAGCCTACAGAGACAAATTACCAAGTATGTCTGCATTATCCATGTCCATGGAGAAACACAGTTAACCAGGCAGGTACCATATGTACACAGCACAATAGCTTTTCAGGACTAAAGCCTCAGTTAAGGATTTCTGTTTGCATTTGACATCACCAAAAAGGTAATTCAACATGTCGACTCACAACAGTGTTCAGTCAGGGGACAGCTCACCCTCTACATAGGCATGTCAGAAAAGTAACTCAAGGGATCAGAGAATGAAAACAAAGGCTTACAACTTATTTCATTTGACTGCTTTACACATTTTGCAGACATGTTCCTTCCAGTGCAGTGTATCATTATGAACAGAAAATCACAAAACTTTAGCTATCAAATGTCCAAACAGAATAGCTCACAAGTTTTCGACCCAGTCCTCGGGGCACACCCAGCCAATATCCCCACTGAATTCAGTGACTGGCTATGTCCTGAGGACTGAGTTGAATTCTTCTGGAATAGCTGTTTTATGACAATGTTTGGCCTCTTAAACAGTTTCAGATCTTTCTGTCTTATCTGTGATATTTTTGGTATCACAGTTTGCTGGACACATTTCTCAACAGTTACTTCCTTAAGCAAACCACAGGCCTATCAGAAAATGTTTCACACCATCTCCAAAAAGGTTTCTGTTTTCCTAACTAATAACTGACTTTCATCACAAGGCAAAGCATGTGAAACAGAAACAGCAAGCAAACTGGATATCTGTTTAAAAAGAGGATTTTACTTTCACCAAAAGGAAATAATTATAATCTACTCTGTATGATTTACTGTATTCTAGGCCACCTTTCAAAACTTTAGGGGCATGTTTACTAAAGGGCGTTAAGTCCTTAACACGTGTTAACAGGGATATCACATGACTGCTGTGATATATCTGTAGTGGGCCGTAAACTGCGCATTAAGAGAATTTTTCTGTGAGAAGGCAGGGCATGGGTGTGGAAACACCTGCTAGTGTGTTCTAGGTGTAATATGCACTAACTGGATAGGATAGGTGTATTAACACTGGATTATTTAGTGCCTCCTACACAGGAGTCACTAACTGCTCCCACATTAAATCCTAGCAGTTACTGCATGCTAACGACTACATTAGTGCATGACCTGCATAAAAAATACCCTTAAAAGAATGCAGTTAACATGTGTGTTAACTCCAAATCCTAATGCCCTTTAGTAAACATGCCCCTTAATTAGATCAGGGAGATTTACATTTTTTAGATATAGAGGAAAAGGCAGTGCCAGATTTAACCCTCGGCTTCTTCTAGGCATTGGGATGGCTACTGACATCAGCCAGGAGAAGGAAGGGTTCACTCTCCAAAATTATGAATTACTGTGGGCCCCCATCCTACTACTACTACTTATCATTTCTATAGCGCTACAAGACACACGCAGCACTGTACACCATTCACAGAAAGACAGTCCCTGCTCAAAGAGCTTACAATCTAGATAAGACAAGTAAACAGACAGAACAATTAAGGGTAAGGGAATAAATAGGCGAGGTAAAAGGACATTGCAAGTGAGTAGTGGTTAGGAGTCAAAAGAAGTGGTAAAGAGGTGGGCTTTAAGTTTGGACTTGAAAACGGCCAAAGATGGGGCTAGATGCATCCCTCCTCAATGTTGCATTGGCTAATTCAGTGCTTCTCAACCCTCTCCAGGAGGCATTCCTAGCTGGTCGTTTTCAGGAATACCACAATGAATATGCATGAGATAGATTTGCATATCACAGCTCTCCAATTTATGCAAATTCATCTCATGTATATTCATTGTGGTATCCACGAAAACCCAAATAGATAGGTGTTCCTCCAGGAGAGGGTTAAAAAGCACTGGTCTAACCTAATGTAAGGAGTGGACTGCTAATGGTGACTGTTGTGTACTCTACCTCTTGCAAAGCTCACCCCTTGGGAGAGTCAAACTTCCATGCAATGCAAACAGATATGATGGTATAAAGCCAGTTTTCTAGGCTAAAAACAGCAGCAACACAATGTAATTTAAATAAAGAATAATGCTAGGATAATGATGCAAGGCATTCCGATAGATAAATTAGTGCTTACATAGAGAAATATCCTGCTGCAAGATTATTGGCTCAATATGTGGGTAGCCTTCTGCACACATAGCTAAATTACTCACCTGTAGCAGATGTTCTCCGAGGACAGCAGGCATATATTCTCACAAATGGATGATGTCTTTAATCTTTACCCAAATAGACACACCAGCTTCCACCAAGGAAGAGTTCAAACGAGTGGACGAAATGACTCAACCATTGAAAATCACCCAACAAAGGTCCCAAAACAACAGGTGGCCAAAAAAAGAACCAACAAATTCAGAAACCCTACCAACTACCAACTGAGAGATGAGGCCATTTCTCTAGTAAGTGAACACTATTTTGCTTTGTGCTTTGGGAACTTAAAGATTGGGGTTTAAAGGAGGAATTGTAGGTTAGTGATAGGCAAAATAAAAATATAAAAAAGCAAATTTTATCAGCTAATCTCCATAGCCATTTCCCCTTAGTTTTAAAAACTTTGTACCACAGCATTAACAGACTCTAGCAGGCACTGCAGGATCTAATATACTTTCAGGCTTATTTTCGAAAGAGAAGGACGCCCATCTTTCAACACAAATCGGAAGATGGGCGTCCTTCTCATAGGATCGCCCAAATCGGCATAATCAAAAGCCGATTTTGGGCGTCCCCAACTGCTTTCTGTCGTGGGGACGACCAAAGTTCCCGGGGCGTGTCGGAGGTGTAGCGAAGGCGGGACTAACACATGGGCGTCCTTGACCCATAATGGAAAAAAAGGGCATCCCTGACGAGCACTTGGATGACCTTACCATGTCCTGTTTCTCTTACGACCAAGCCACAAAAAGGTGTCCGAACTGACCAGAGGACTACCGGAGAGAATCGGGGATCACCTCCCCTTACTCCCCCAGTGGTCACTAACCCTCTCACACCCT
Organism: Microcaecilia unicolor; assembly: GCF_901765095.1. Classification (NCBI taxonomy): domain Eukaryota; kingdom Metazoa; phylum Chordata; class Amphibia; order Gymnophiona; family Siphonopidae; genus Microcaecilia; species Microcaecilia unicolor. The sequence continues at coordinate 169,377,340 of NC_044033.1, forward strand.
CAAAAAACATCTTTAAAAATATTTTGTGCCAGCCTCTATGCCAGCCTCAAATGTCATACTCAGGTCCATCACAGCAGTATGCAGGTACCTGGAGCAGTTTTAGTGGGTGCAGAGCGCTTCAGGCAGGTGGACCCAGGCCCATCCCCCTCCCTACCTGTTACATTTGTGGTGGTAAATGTGAGCCCTCCAAAACCCACCAGAAACCCACTGGACCCACATCTAGGTGCCCCCCTTCACTCGTAAGGGCTATGATAGTGGTGTACAGTTGTGGGTAGTGGGTTTTGGGGGGCTCAGCACAGAAGGTAAGGGAGCTATGTACCTGGGAGCAATTTCTGAAGTCCACTGCAGTGCCCCCTAGGGTGCCCGGTTGGTGTCCTGGAATGTCAGGGAGATCAGTGCACTACGAATGCTGGCTCCTCCCACGACCAAAGAGCTTGTATTTGGTCGTTTCTGAGATGGACGTCCTTGGTTTCCATTATCGCCGAAAATCAGAAACGACCAAGTCTAGGGACGACCATCTCTAAGGATGACCTAAATGTCAGGATTAGGTCGTCCCCGACAATATTATCAAAACGAAAGATGGACATCCATCTTATTTTAATAATACGGGTTTCCCCACCCCTCCACCGGGACGTTTTGCGAGGACTTCCTCAGCAAAACTTGGGCATCCCTTTCGATTATGCCCCTCTATATAAACTAAAAGACATTTTTATATTAGGCTAACATCCTTAATACTGTAGCAAGTTTTAAATTATTGAAAAACTAAAAAAAACACTAAGATGGAGTCAGCAGTCCAGCAGCGAGAGGGGTGCTATCCAGTCTTTTGCATTGAGTGTCACATGTATGATTATCTCCCAGTTTGTGAGATGTCATATGTGTGTGCCCAATGCAAAGAGCTCTTAGCTCTCAGAGAACATATCCGTTCTCTTGAGGCTAGAGTAGCAGACTTGGTGGAGCTGAGGGAGACAGAGAGGTACATAGAGGAGACCTACAGGGATGTTGTAGAGAAGTCCCACCTCCAGTCTGGTAGCCCCTGTGCTACCTTGGAGGAGGGAGGTCTCCTAGAAGGAGAGCATCACCCTGGTGAAGTAGGAAGTACTCCTGTAGCCAGGACCTGCCCACCAGGGGATGTACTATCCTCTTGCACTGAGGATATGTCTCCAAGTGCTGCCCGGGAGGGAAGGGTTAGGACAGCTGTTGTAATTGGTGATTCGATCATTAGGCATATAGATAGCTGGGTGGCTGGTGGACGTGAGGATCGCCTGGTGACTTGCCTGCCTGGTGCGAAGGTGGCGAACCTCAAGCATCACCTAGATAGGATTTTAGATAGTGCTGGGGAGGAGTCGTCTGTCTTGGTACATGTGGGTACCAATGACATAGGAAAATGTGGGAGAGAGGTTCTAGAAGCCAAATTTAGACTCTTAGGTAGAAAGCTCAAATCCAGAACCTCTAGGGTAGCATTTTCTGAAATGCTACCCGTTCCACGCGCAAGGCCCAAGAGACAGGCAGAGCTCCGGAGTCTCAATGCGTGGATGAGACGATGGTGAAGGGAGGAGAGTTTTAGATTTGTTAGGAACTGGCCAACATTCTGGAGAAGGAGGAGCCTATTCCGAAATGATGGGCTCCACCTTAACCAGGGTGGGACCAGGCTGCTGGCATCGGCATTTAAAAAGGAGATAGAGCAGCTTTTAAACTACAAACGGGGGGAAGGCAGACAGTTGCTCAAAAGCGCATGGTTCGGGATAAGGTATCTTTCAAAGATATCACCAAAACAGGGAAGATAGGGTATCCTGATAGTGAGGTTACAAAAGAGGCTGGATTCAGGCTGTGGTCCGGAAGTTTTATTGTGTTCCTCCTGATGAAGTGAACAACGAAATGCGGTCTCACATAGAGGAACGAGGAACTAGAGGAAGCTAGCATGATCGGAATGATTATGTAAAGTGGCTCTGAGGGAAGCTGTTTTCAAATCTGACACCGCACCCATTCAATATATGGACTGTAATAGCTGAATCCCGTTTAGTGGGAATTTGCTGTTTGCCTGTTATGGGCTTCTGATATGAACTTTAATATATTGACTCTAACTTTAACACATTGATTTTGTTTGTAGCTGCATACTGTAAGAAGGAAGAGGCTGTCCTACCCTGGTTAGGCCCCTAGAGGGCGTAGTTCTCCTAAAATGTCCAGGGAGAAGGGCTGGGTGAGTTGCTGAAGGGAGCCAGAAAGGGGAGGTATAGCTGGAGGTCGCTAGGACCGGGGCGAGTCCTGGAGGATAGCTGGAGGTCGTTAGGACCGGGGAGAGTCCTGGGGATAGAAACAGGTGCAGCAGGTTATGGGCTGGGGCCTGTTTGGCTATTAACTACTTATACTCCTCCTGAGTTGTGAAGGGAGGAAGGAGAGCTGGCAGCTGAAGAAGGGGCTGGTAACTGAAGCAGGGGGATCCCCAGGAGAAGTACTGGCTGAGCCCTATGGCCTGGTGGTGAAAAGACTGTGTCTAGAACAGTGAAGAGGTACTGTGTGTCCCAGAGGAAAAGGCTGTGTGTCTAGAACAGTGAAGAGGGACTGTGGGTCCAAGATGAAAAGACTGTGTCTAGAGCTGTGTGCTACAAGGAGGGACTGTGTGTCCAGGGACTGAGTTAGTACTGAGCCCAAATGCCTGTGTGAGAGGGCTCAGGGGGGAAGAAATCCCTGGATATTGAACTGTGCAAGAAGAAATGTTTAAAAGGGAAGATTGCACTGAGTAGAAAGAAATGAAATGTTTAAGCTGGAAGAACTGTTTAAGCTTGGGAAAGTGTTTTAAGCAAAAAGAAGAAATGGTTAAGCTGGAAGAACGGTTTAAGCTTGTGAAAGTGTTTTAAGCTAAAAGAAGAGTGCCCCAGAGGCTGGAATAAAGATGTGTATGAAAATAGCCTGATTGGTGAGACCTGACTATGTTTGCCTTTTGAGAAGCAGGTCACCCAGAGCAGAAAAGGGTAGTAGATTAATTTGCATAAAATCTGCATACTGAGAACCAGCTCACCCCCTCAAAAAAATGCATTAGATTGGTGAGGCAAGACTTCCCTTCACTAAATCCGTGCTGACTTTGTCTCATCAGTCCATGTTTTTGTATATGCTCTGCAATTTTATTCTTAATAATAGCCTCCACCATCTTGCCCGGCACCGACGTCAGACTCACCGGTCTATAATTTCCCGGATCTCCTCTGGAACCCTTCTTAAAAATCGGAGTAACATTGGCTACCCTCCAGTCTTCCGGTACTACACTCGATTTTAGGGACAGATTGCATATTTCTAACAGTAGCTCCGCAAGTTCATTTTTTAGTTCTATTAATACTCTGGGATGAATACCATCAGGTCCCGGTGATTTACTACTCTTCAGCTTGCTGAACTGACCCATTACATCCTCCAAGGTTACAGAGAATTCGTTTAGTTTCTCCGACTCCCCCGCTTCAAATATTCTTTCCGGCACCGGTGTCCCCCCCAAATCCTCCTCGGTGAAGACCGAAGCAAAGAATTCATTTAATTTCTCCGCTACGGCTTTGTCCTCCCTGATCGCCCCTTTAACACCATTTTCGTCCAGCGGCCCAACCGACTCTTTGGCCGGTTTCCTGCTTTTAATGTATCTAAAAAAAATTTTACTATGTATTTTTGCTTCCAACGCTAATTTCTTCTCAAAGTCCTTTTTTGCCCTCCTTATCTCCGCTTTGCATTTGGCTTGGCATTCCTTATGATCTATCCTGTTACTTTCAGTTGGTTCTCTTCTCCACTTTCTGAAGGATTGTTTTTTGGCTCTAATGACTTCCTTTATCTTACTGTTTAGCCACGCCGGCTGACGTTTAGTCTTTTTTCCCTTTTTTCTAATACGTGGAATATATTTGTCCTGAACCTCCAGGATGGTGTTTTTAAACAGCATCCACGCCTGACGCAAGTTTTTTACTCTGCGAGCTGCTCCTTTCAGTCTTTTTTTCACCATTTTTCTCATTTTGTCGTAATCACCTTTTCTATAGTTAAACGCTAGCGTACTTGATTTCCTAGTTTCACTTCCTTCAATGCCAATATCAAAACCGATCATATTATGATCACTGTTATCAAGCGGCCCTCGTACTGTTACCCCCTGCACTAGATCATGAGCACCACTAAGGACTAAGTCTAGTATTTTTCCTTCTCTTGTCGGCTCCTGAACTAGCTGTTCCATGAAGCTGTCCTTGATTTCATCAAGAAATCTTATGTCCCTTGCGTGTACAGATGTTACATTAACCCAGTCTATATGCGGGTAATTGAAATCCCCCATTATTATTGTGTTGCCCAGTTTGTTTGCGTCCCTGATTTCCTTTAACATTTCCGCATCCGTCTGTTCGTCCTGGCCAGGCGGACGGTAGTACACTCCTATCACTATCCTTTTCCCCTTTGCACATGGAATTTCAATCCACAGTGATTCCAAGGAGTGTTTTGTTTCCTGCAGAATTTTCAATCTATTTGATTCAAGGCTCTCGTTAATATACAATGCTACCCCTCCACCAATCCGATTCACCCTATCACTACGATATAATTTGTACCCCGGTATGACAGTGTCCCACTGGTTATCCTCCTTCCACCAGGTCTCAGAGATGCCTATTATATCTAATTTTTCATTTAGTGCAATATATTCTAACTCCCCCATCTTATTTCTTAGGCTCCTGGCATTCGCATATAGACATCTCAAACTATGTTTGTTGTTCCTAAGTACATCATGCTTAGTACTTGACAGTATTAATTGGCAATCTTTTGTCTGATTTTTATTGTTATTTAAGGATACCCGATCTACTACAATCTCTTTTGCAACCTCACTATCAGGATACTCTATCTTCCCTGTTATGGTGATATCTTTGAAAGATACCTTATCCCGAACCATGCTCTTTTGAGCGACTGTCGGCCTTCCCCCCATTTCTAGTTTAAAAGCTGCTCTATCTCCTTCTTAAACGCCGATGCCAGCAGCCTGGTCCCACTCTGGTTAAGATGGAGCCCATCCTTTCGGAATAGGCTCCCCCTTCCCCAGAATGTTGCCCAGTTCCTAACAAATCTAAAGCCCTCCTCCCTGCACCATCGTCTCATCCACGCATTGAGACTCTGGAGCTCTGCCTGTCTCTTGGGCCCTGCGCATGGCACAGGTAGCATTTCAGAAAATGCTACCCTGGAGGATCTGGATTTCAGCTTTCTACCTAAGAGCCTAAATTTTGCTTCCAGAACCTCTCTCCCACATTTTCCTATGTCATTAGTACCCACATGTACCAAGACAGCCGTCTCCTCCCCAGCACTATATAAAATCCTATCTAGGTGACGCGTGAGGTCCGCCACCTTCGCACCAGGCAGGCAAGTCACCAGGCGATCCTCACGTCCACCAGCCACCCAGCTATCTATATGCCTAATGATCGAATCACCAAGTACAACAGCTGTCCTAACCTTTCCCTCCCGGGCAATATTTGGAGATATATCCTCGGTGCGAAAGGATAGTACATCCCCTGGTGGGCAGGTCCTGGCTACAGGAGTACTTCCTACTTCACCAGGGTGATGCTCTCCTTCTAGGAGACCTCCCTCCTCCAAGGTAGCACAGGGGCTACCAGACTGGAGGTGGGACTTCTCTACAACATCCCTGTAGGTCTCCTCTATGTACCTCTCTGTCTCCCTCAGCTCCATCAAGTCTGCTACTCTAGCCTCAAGAGAACGGACACGTTCTCTGAGAGCTAGGAGCTCTTTGCATCGGGCACACACATACATGACACCTCACCAATTGGGAGATAATCATACATGTGACACTCAATGCAAAAGACTGGATAGCACCCCTCTCGCTGCTGGACTGCTGACTCCATCTTAGTGTTTTTTGAGTTTTTCCGTAATTTAAAACTTGCTAAAGTATTAAGGATATCAGCCTATCACTAACTTACAGTTCCTCCTTTAAACCCCAATCTTCAAGTTCCGAAAGCACAAGCAAAATTTGTTCACTTACCAGAGAAATATCCTCTTCTCCCAGAACTTATTAGAAGGAAAGCTGGGCACCTCTCAACCAAGAAAAGGCTTACCAGGGGTTAGGCCGAAGCCAGCATTCCTCCCCCTGAGGGTCACCTGATCTTGGCTAAGAAGTACCTGGTGTGAGAGGTTTGATATGCAGAGTTCCTTTGGCCCATTTGGTGTGTGTGGATTATAATTGCGCAGTTATTTTTCATTAAAGAATGATATTTATTTGAGTTGGAGTACCTTTGGATTATTTCTACAGAATAATCATCAGACTCACTCTGGAATATAGGACCAACCTAATAATTCTACCACTACCTAATGCAACCAAGAACGCAAGAATCTATCTTAGCCTTCACTTCCCCAAGATATCAGGGACTGAAATACAAAACCGCATACACTAGCAGCTTGTCACAGATTCAGGGATGATGCCTTGGGCCACAGCTGGGTCTGCAGCAGACAAATCCTCTGGGCTGGTACAGGGCAGGAGTAACAAGATACAACAAACAAACAAGACAAGGACCGGATCCAGATGAGGCAAGAAGAACTGGAACCCATGTAGAACAAGGCAAGACTCAGAACTAGGTTAAAACTGGGTTCACAATGGGCAAGACAGAATTGAACCCCAAGCAGAACAAGGCAAGATACAGAGCTAGATTAAAACTGGGTCCAGAAATGGCAAGACAAGAGCAAAGCAAGAACTGGATTTGGACAGGCCTGGAGAAGACAAGGCAATGCTAGGCACAACTGGACAAAGCAGATAGGCAAGACAAGAGCTGGATCCAGATGAGGCAGGGAGAGCAAAACAACAGGGCTAGAACTGAACCCAGACAGGAACAAAGCAAGACACAAAAACAAGGCTAGAACTGGGTTCAGGCAAAGCAAGGCTAGGCAGGGCAAGAACTGGATCCAGTCACAAGAAACAGCAGAATAAGAAGACACATAGCAGACAAAGCAGGGCTGGAGCTAGGCAGAAACAAGACAGGGCTGGAACTAGGCAACAGGAACAAACAGAAGCAAGGATAAAGACAAGGCAGGAACAGAGCTTGGCTATAGTAGAAACCAGGAGTGGAGCATGGCTGTAGCAGGAAGTAGGAACAGAGCATGGCTGTAGCAGGAACCAAGAACGGAGCTTGGCTGTAGCAGGAACCAGGAACGGTGCTTGACTGTAGCACAAACCAGGAACGGAGCTTGACTGTATTTATTTATTTATTATATTTGTATCCCGCACTTTCCCACTAAAAGCAGGCTCAATGCAGAAAGAGAGCTTGGTTGCAGTAGGAACTAGGAAGAGGGCTTGGCAGTAGCAGAAACCAGGAGCAGGGTTCGGCAGTAGCAGAAACCAGGAACAGTATTTGGCTGTAGCAGGAGCCAAAAGCAGGGTTTGGCTACAGCAGGAGCCAGGAACAGAGCCAGAGTCGGCACAACCCGGTAAGCGCAGTAAGCATGGCAGGGGGGCGCCGACCTCTGGAGGCCGCCACAAGCCATGCTTACCGCTGCCGCCGGGAGACTCACAGTTCTTGCAAGCAGCTCTCGGTCCTCACCTGCCCGCCCTCAGCTTCCCACGACAGCCCTCCTTTCCTTCCTGCCACCCTGTGTTTAAAACTTTTATTTTTGGAGGTCACGTGATGCCGTGCTAGTAAGCGGGCGCTGGTGGAGCGCGCTCCTGGGCCCAAACCTCAAAGAAGTTATTTTTAGAGGGTATATCAGTGATTGGTACCTGGCCAGCGAAGGATTGCTACCTGTATCTGTGTTTTGCAAATAATTTTTGTTGGTTGAAGAGGATGGCACTGCGAGCGCTACGACGAGACAAAGAGAAGCCGCGTCAGAGTGAGAGCAACATGGCGGAAGATGGAGACCTGGGGCACTATTTGATCAGCTCCGCCTGGGTAGCAGAGATTGTGACGAAAGTTAAACAGGCTATTGATGCTTCATTGGATAAGGGTTCGCAGTATATCACCGATAAGCTCGACATTGTTGATAGTCGGCTAGAATCCTTAAAGGGAGAATTTACTGCGTATTGCCAACGCGTATCGGGCTTAGAGGACAAGGTGCAGCAACTTTCTACAGGTAATGAAGAGCTGCATAATAGGGTGCGTACCTTGGAAGACAAACTGGACGACTTTGAAAATAGGTTGTGAAGGGGGAACCTGCGTTTGGTAGGTCTACTCGAAAAGATTGCTGAGTCGGAGCTTCGGGAATTTTTGGAATCCTGGTTGGTTTCAAGTCTACAGCTACAATCTGAGGAAAATTCTTATTTCGCTGGAGCAAGTAGAGTGTTCCCAGGTGCCATCCTTGTTAGTTAGTTTTGACGCAGGAAAAGCTTTTGATCGTGTGGATTGGAAGTTTTTATTTGCTACTTTGCGTCAATATGGTGTGGGAGATTTTTTTTTAAGGCAGTCAAGACTTTGTATGCCTCACCTCAGGCAGTGATCTGAGGTGGGGTTTTCTCGTCATCCTTTGGGATTAGTAGGGACACGAGGCAGGGTTGCCCCTTATCTCCATTACTATTTCTACTTTCTTTGGACGCTTTGATTAGAGAACTCCTGGGTAATCCTGAGATTAAAAGGGTTAAGGTTGGGATACAAGAATTCAAAGTATCTGCTTTTGCGGATGATATATTAGTACACATTACTGAGCCTCAGAGATCTTTAGAAGCACTTATGGATAGTTTTGTGGAATATGGTAATTTTGCTGGCTTTAAGCTAAATCTTGAAAAGTCTTTAGCTCTCCCTACTACTGAATCAATGTGAAGAGATTGGGTAGGGTCGTTTCCTATGCGCTGGGAATCCATTTCATTTGTCTACCTGGGGATTAGATTATGTTATAAGACCACATTACTGTACAATTGTAATATAACTGGTTTACTGGACTTGACTAGAGAGTGTTTGTCACGGTGGATGTATCTTCCGTTGTCGGTGAATGATAGAATACAGTTATTTAATATGGTTTTGTTTCCCAGATGACTCTATACTTTCCAGCTATTGCCTCTCCGGTTGTTGAAGCGAGATTTGCACTTATTGTGGAAGGTTCATTCTAAATTTTGGAAATTCGGGGGTATGGGGCTGCCTAATTTACGTGTGTACAATCAAGCCTGCTTGCTGTGCCATCTTGGAGAATGGTTTTTAGGTGAGCAGGACTTCACCCCAATAGATTATGAAACTGCATTTTATTCATCATGGCACGTCAATTCTTTAATGCAAGGTTCTTTGAAGATGCTGCCGAAGGGGTTGCGTCAAAGTGTAATTCTTAGGCCATTGCAGGAGGTTTGGCAATATTTGGTTCTCTTGTTGGGTGGAAATCCGGAAATTTCAGATCAGATCCCTATTCGAGGTAATTTACAATTCCACCAGGGCAGGACAATGCCAATTTTGGGCGATGGGCTGTGCAAGGGATGACTCTTTTACAACATGTGTTGGGAGATGACGGTTTGTTGCTAAGTTGGGCACAGTTGCAGGCTAAAGAAGTGATGGAGCCAAGAGATCTGATGGCATACCACCAACTACACCATTACCACAAGTCATTAGATAGAGGAGGATTGGCTTTTCGTTTAGGCCACCATTTAGAGGAATTTTTTGGGAAGTTCAGGGAAGGCATCCTGTCCATTTCTTCTCTTTATAAGGAGCTACAGCGGCTGTTAGTTGCTAGACCTCGGATGGCTCTTTTGGAGAAATGGAGTCAGAATCTAGGTATGCCTATTTTTTTTGTCGGATTTCATGGCACTAATTAAACGTATTCCTGACATTTCTATATAAGTGCTGAATTGAGAGAATGTCAATACCAAGTATTACACAGGGCTTATTTTACACAGGAGCAGATGTTTAAGATTGGTGGGGTTGGGACACCGGTTTGCCTGAAGTGTAGGCAAGGCCCTAATTCTCTTTTCCGTGTTTTTTGGGAATGCTCAAAGGTGCAATTATTTTGGGAGGCTATTTTACAGTATGTGGGAGGGCTCTTGGGCTGCTCTTTGCTGATTACACCTGTGGGTTTGCTTTTAGATAAATATGAAAATTTTTGTGTCACTAACCGTGATGCTGTTCTTTTCATAAGGAAAGCGGCAGTTTGGGGTAAACGAATCATATTGGCTGTATGGAAAGGTGAACCAGTACCGTCTTTTGAGGCATGGAGGAATCGTTTACATGCATTGTTGCTGTTGGAACAGAGGGTAGCGTGCGGCTCTCCAAAGCGAAAGAAGTCATTTTTGGCAGTATGGGTTGCATATATTCAATCTCTTCCACATAGAGCAAGAAGTTTGATTTTGAATAGTCTTTGAAATAAATATTCCCTTAGTGTTGGCAGTCGGTTTTTCTGCCTGCTTTTGAATGAAGTGTTCCCCCTGCTACACATGCTGGAACTAACGGGGGGGGGGGGGGGGGGGGGGGGGGGGGGGGGTTTGGGGGGGATAGGGAGGGGGGTTGGGGAGGAAGGTTTGCCTACTTGGGGGAAGAAAATTGATGAGTTCTAGTTTACCTTTGGCTTAATCATGGTAGTTTACTAGAATATGTGTTACAGTGTATTCACTGGTTGTTTACTTTTTGTATTTTTGATAATTTATCAATAAATATCGTTGAAATATAAAACTTTTATTTTACCTCAAGTCGCAGCAGCGGCGGCAGTGAAAGCTGCAGGCTCGCCTCCAGCCTACCCTTCCCTCTCAGTGTCCCGCCCTCACGGAAACAGGAAATTATGTCAGAGGAGGGCGGGACACTGAGAGGGAAGGGAAGGCTGGAGGCGAGCCTACTGCTTTCACTGCCGCAGCTGCTGCCACAACTTGAGGTAAAATAAAAGTTTTAAACACAGGGCAGCAGGAAGGAAAAGAGAGCTGTTGTGGGAGAAGAGGGTGGGCAGGTGAGGGCTGGGGTTGGAACTGGAACTCGTGGGCTGAAAAGGGGGGCAGGTGGGGGCTGGGGTGAGTCACTGGACATGGATGGGAGGGGAGGGCAGGACAGAGGAGAATCACTGGACATGGAGGAGAGGGCAGGGGAGAGAGGAGAAATCACTGGACATGGATGGAAGGGGAGGGCAGAGGAGAATTGCTGGATATGGATGGAGGAGAAGGCAGGGAAGAGAGGAGAGTTACTGGACATGGATAGATGGAGGGGAGGGCAGGGGACAGAGAAGAGTTGCTGAACATGGATGGATGGAGGGGAGGGCAGGAGAAATGCTGGACATGGAGGGAGGAGAGGGAAGACAGAAAGGAGAGGCACACAAATGGAGGGAAAAGGAGAGAGGAGAAATGCTGGACATGGATGGAGGGGAGGAAAGACAGAGGAAGTAGATGCACATGGATGGAGGGGAGAAATGCTGGACATGGATGGAGGCATGGGCGTAGTTTGACTGTTTCATTTGGGGGGGCAAAGGGTGTGGTTTGGCACATTTGCATATTAATTTGCTTATATACATCTCATACATATTCATTGTGGCTATTAATAAAAACAAAAACACACACGCACCAGACTAAAATGCTGAATATGAAGCCAGCATATCAAAAACAATAAGGTCAGACACTTTATGAAATAACACAAAACCCTACAAAAAGACACTCAAAACCTATACAGAAATATTAACACACAACAGTCTTAACCCACCTCTGAAAAAACAGTGCTACAAATTTTACACTGGACCCTAGAGCATCAATATACCTGCTACTGGAAAACTGTAACACTTTTCCACTTTCCATGTATCAGTCTTCTCCTAAATTCTTTTCCATGTTGACATTTCCATTTCTTCACTCTTGTCTTCTTTCTGTCCTTCTCTGCATCTGTCTGGCACTGATCTTTCATTTTACGGTCCCCCCCCCCCCCCCCCCCCACACACACACACACACTTTTCTCTCACTTTTAGTCCATCTACCTACTGGCTTTGACCATCTCCCACTCATTCGCTCTCCAGCACTCCTATTCCCCTGTCTCTCCCTTACCCAGTCTCCTAAATTCCTCCCCCATCTTTCACCCACTTCATTAGTCCCCCGTTCCCATACTCTGTACTCACCCTCTTTGCCCTCATCTACCCTCTACTGCATCTCATCACCCTATCAGTCCCAGCTCCATCCATGTCTCTCCTTCCTTTCCTTGCCTCCAAGACCACTCTTCTGCTTGTTACCTTATACCTCATGCCCAATAACTTATCTTTCACCATCTTTTTAACCCCTTTCTACCCTAACTCAACCCCCTTCAGAGACTTATCCCCTTCTCCTATACCCCTCACCAGTACCCCAATCCCTTGGGGATCGAGGGCACACACTCGATCTTATCTCACACAAACTTTCAACTGACCAGAACTTAACAATAACAGATATCAAATAGACAAAAACACCCTGGACCGACCACAACAAACTAAACTTGCCCCTACACTGGCAGAAGAAGGGTGTCACGATTGTGACCTTTTCTTGGTTTTTGCTCCTCTCGCCCTCTGGTGGCCAGAACCGGTGGCTGTCATAGACTTTCCAAACTCTCTTCAGTCCGGACCAGATATTTTAGCCCTCCAGTCTTGCTTGGAAGTTTGGCAGCTAGCCTCACCCTTAGCTGCCTTGAGATTGCTGCAGTTGAGCCTCAGCTGCTGATGGGCTTATTAGACACCTGTAAACTTTCTGCTTGGCCTTTGCAACGCCAAAGGTCCAGGTTAGTGTTTGGTGCTGATAGGAGCACTTCTGTCTTGCTGTGTTGTTAGGAGCACTTCTGTCTGCTTGTTTGAGCTTGCCTGCTTTACCCTTCGGGTGCTGATAGGAGCACTTCAGTCTTGCTGTGCTGTTAGGAGCACTTCTGCCTGTTTGTTTAAGTTTCCCTGCTTTACCCTTTTGGCTTCCCTGCTTTACCCTTCTGGTGCTGATAGGAGCACTTCTGCCTTGTCTTGTGTCTTACCTGTATGCCTTGTTCTTGTCTGGGTGCCGGTGGGCACTCCTGTTTTGAACCCTAACCCTGTTTCTGTCAAGCTTGCTCTGTATCCTATTCCCTGTCTGAGAATCCCGTATCCGCCATAGTCCCGAACCCTGTGTTAGTCAAGCTTGTTTAGTATCCTGTTGGTCTAGTCTGTCTGCAAGCTAGGTCCAGTAAGTCCTGCCGGCCGCCTGCACCTGGGGGCTCAACCCCTGGAGAATTGTGGTCAAGCGCAGGTGAAGACCGGTTGCTCTGTCCTGCTTATTCCCTGCCTGCCTACTGCTGTAGTTCCAGTCCTGTGGTTCCAGTTTGGTTGTTCCAGCTTTGCCTGTCTGCAGCTTCTCCTGCCTTGCTTGCTTACCCAGTCCTGGTTGAGGGTCTTGCCAACTGCTGCCGCTTGTCAGCAGCGGTCCAAGGGCTCACGTGGTGCCAGTGTCCGAGAGCCTGAGACCGTGACAAAGGGTTTACAACAAATTCAAGAATGCACATCCTACAGCACAAGAGGTCACGTAGACACGAAAACATTCTGGCAACTGATATACAATAACGAATGGACAGCACAAACAGACTCCACAAACTACCTCATAGAACGGGATAAAAGATGCAAAAGCATACAAGATGAAATTGCACCCTTACGAACAAGAACCTCCCGCAACCACAACTCGATACCATGGTTCAACGATAAACTGTAAATGCTAAAAACACATACCAGGAAACTCAAATACACTCAACACATAGAAACAAATACAAAGAAAATACAAATACGCAATAAGACAAACAAAAAGATCATACTACAAAACTAAAATAGGGACAGATTACAAAGACACAAAGAAACTATACCAACTCGTGAACAAACTCCTAAACACCAACTTGGTCACTACAACGAATACAGACATCCCATTTGCAGACAAACTTGTATTTCAATGAAAAATAGTAAACCTACGCAGCACACTACCTCATGACAACACAGACATCGAAACCTTCCTCAACGAGCTGGACCCAACCACTGGAGAATACCTGGCTGACCGGATTTGGTTAAACCGCACCCCCCTTACCATTGAAACAGTCACACAGGCAATTAGCAGGTTCTCCAACACTCATTGCAAACTAGACATCTGTCCCAGCTATCTAATGAAATCCGCCCCAGACTGCTTCATAGCAGACCTCACATCCCACTTAAATTACATGCTTCAACAGGGTCTCTTCTCCAAGGAAAACGGAAATATCCTACTCACTCCAATACCAAAAGACACCAAGAAAAAAAACAAATGAAATCACCAACTACCATCCAGTAGCATCGATCCCGTTGGTAGTCAAACTGACGGAAAGCATGGTAACCAAACAACTTACAGATTACATAAACAAATTCTCAATATTACACGAATCACAGTCAGGTTTCCGCCCCCTCCACAGCACTGAAACAGTACTACTCACCCTCCTAGTCAAATTCAAACAGGAAATAGCAATAGGCAAAAGCATCCTTCTCCTCCAATTTGACATGTCTAATGCATTCGACATGGTAAACCATAATATACTAATAAGACTACTAGATAAGTTCGGGATTGGTGGAAATATACTTAGCTGGATTAAGTTCTTCCTAACCCCCCATCCGAAGGGACACCACCTTGTAGTGGTGGAGGGGCTTCTGTATTTCAATGACTCAGAGGGCTATGCTGAAGGGTTACCCATATCAGACAGGCCTCTGAGGAGAAACCAGACAAAGAGTGTCCCAAACTGGGAGAGTGGTAAGATGGCGACCTGAAGTTCATATGCCCAACAGCCCAGCTGCCCTCTGAAGTTTCGTATTCTTTACGTAAATTTCCTCTCTGCAATTGCAGTTACCTTAACTGAGAGGAAGGGGACAACCGGCGATCAGCCGCCAATGGCCAGCGTTTTGTCCCCTGAGCAGCAGGTGTGGGACTGCTGCGCGACAAACTGCCCACAGATGAAAGGGTTGGCGAGTCCTTTAATTAGTGCCGGCGAAAGAGCGTCGACGATCTTGGACCTGGAAAAAACAACTCCATCGCTCCCGAATTATTCAAGCACTATGTCCAAAGGAGTGAAGGAGTGAGTTAGAGGCATATGATGAAACAGAGGATGTTTACAGCAGAACCCGAATCGGCGTAACCACTCCTAAACACCTAAGAACAATCAACTTGGAGTTTTTGGCTCCCATGGAGGTTACATTGAATACCATCTAGAAGGCGCTTTGGGACCTAACGGTGGCAGTAAATAATTTTGTTTCAGATATAATTTTATTAGAGAGTTACATGGACAATTTAACTGAACCCTTTGAGAGTGAAAAATGTATATAACAAATGATTCTACACGAGCAAGAAGTGGTTATGATTTTGAAAATGATAATAGACCAGAAACTTTGAATAATAAAATGAATATTATTATAGATGATTAATATCGAGATTATTGTTTTTCTCAGAGTTCCGGGTATAACTCCTAGAGTTTTCCTCAGAAATATTTCCTCAATTATTACTTTAAAAGGAGTGAAGCCTGTGAAAACTGGGATTACTTAATGAGTGGAATTTGAATTAGAGACTTAAGTATATATATTGTTAAATAACTTCTGGTTTTTAAAAGAGAAAGAATGTAATCAGATGTATTATTTCTAACTAATACTGGACAATAAGTATGTTTTCAATGAAATGAATTGACTATATACCGTATTGGGCTTGAAGAAGCCAACCAGATGATCAATGTAAAATAATTAATTAGCCGAGTAGTATCTGGGGATAATCAGGTTAATACCATTTTTTTCCTGTTTACTGTTTAATTGATCTCCTTGTCTTGTTTCACTCTCCCTATTTAGTGGTCTAAGGAAGAGAATAGAATTACCTGACTGAAATAATTCCTATATATTACTTTCTCTGTATTTCCGGCAAGTTGTTTTATCGCATGTAAAAATTTAAATGGTTATAAATTTAAAAAAAGGGCTTCTTAACCACAAGAACATATCAAGTAAAATCAAACTCCGGCATATCATCACCGTGGAAAGCAGACTGTGGAGTACCACAAGGATCACCGCTATCACTGACCTTCTTCAACCTAATGATGACCCCATTAGCTAAGACCTTATCCAACCAAGGCCTCAACCCTTTCATATATGCAGACGATGTCAATTCCTTACAAAACCAAACTGACAGAAATCACTAACGTAATCAATCTCAGCCTAAACATCATGGACTCATGGGCAAATGCATTTCAACTAAAACTCAATAAAGAAAAAACACATTGTCTCATCCTCTCTTCCCAACACAGCTTGGACAACCCTACAAGTATCAACACCCCACACTACACCCTTCCTATCTCAGACAGCCTGATAATCCTCAGCGTCACGGTGGACCGTAATCTGCTAGAAAGCCAAGTGGCATCCACAACAAAAAAAATGTTCCATTCAATGTGGAAACTCAAACGCTTGAAACAACTTTTCCCGAGGGAAACATTTCACAACCTGATACAATCAATGGTACTAAGCCACATAGATTACTGCAATGGAATTTATGCAGGATGCAAAGAACAAACCTTAAAGAAACTTCAGATCGCTCAAAACACGGCAGCTAGGCTTATCTTTGGAAAAACGTGATTTGAAAGCGCAAAACCCCTCCGCGAAAAGCTACACTGGCTCCCAATCAAAGAACGCATTGCTTTCAAAATCTGCACCCTGGTTCACAAAATCATCTACGGCGAAGCCCCGGGATACATGACAGACTTGATCGACCTACCAACCAGAAACTCATCCGAATCAACACGTACATTTCTAAATCTGCACTACCCAAGCTGCAAAGGACTTAAATACAAATCAGGGGCCATTCCCCCCCCCCCTCCGACGCCATTTTTGACACCCCCCCCCCCTGCCGACGCCATCTTTGACTCCTCCTCCGGCATCGCCAACCCTCCCCGTCGCCGTCGAGTACCTGTGCTGGCGGGGGACCCAATCCCCACCAGCCGAAGTTCTGTGTCTTCACTGAAGACTGTTCAGCCTGTCTCTGAGTCGGCGTGTTGCTGCAGACTGCTGCAGCAGCTGATCTGATTCTGCAAGCGGGAAGCCGATTCTCTTTGCGTGGTATGAATCGTCCTGATGTCAGGACGATTCATACCACGCAAAGAGAATCGGCTTCCCGCTTGCAGAATCAGATCAGCTACTGCAGGCTGCAGCAACGCGCTGGCCCAGAGACGGGCTGAAGACACAGAACTTCGGCTGGCGGGGATTGGGGACCCCCACCAGCACAGGTACTTGACGGCGATGGCGATGGGGGAGGGTTGGAAAAGCCGTGGGAGGGGTCCAGGGTCAAATCTGAGGGGGCCCAGGCCCCCCAGGCCCAACGTAGCTACACCACTGATACAAATCAACCTACGCATCCAGTTTCTCCTACATAAGCACGCAACTGTGGAATGCACTACCAAAAGCCTTGAAAATGACGTACCACCACCTAAACTTCCGGAAATCACTAAAAACCAATATGTTTTAAAAAAACATACCCTACCGATCCAACTTAAATACCTGATCTCTGCTACACAACAAAACTAAAGTACGTATGAACATAACTCAACTCTACCGTTGCACAATTCCTTAATATGGCAATGCTACATGAACTTTATCTTACCACAACATCATATTGTATTTGTTCACACCAGAGTCTGCAAATGCCTCTCTGGTATTCTGCAAACGCCTCTCCGGTATTATGTAAGCCACATTGAGCCTGCAAATATATGGGAAAATGTGGGATACAAATGTAACAAATAAATAAATAAAATACAGTATTTCACATAAACATCATATCAACAATCAAACACGATGGTGGTTGTGTAATGGTGTGGGGATGCTTTGCTGCCTCAGGAACTGGAAAACTTGCCATAACTGAAGTAACCATGATTTCCGCACTGTAGCAGAATATTCTTAAGCAGGATGTCCATCATCTGTCCGTGCCCCCTCCAAATGACACAAAGATTTACAATTTAGAACTAATTACTACTCTAACCAATGAAACCAATACATCCTCTATGTACATCGGTATATGCTGCATAAGCCGGCATGTTTGAAAATATAAGTGAAATCAAATAAAAATGCTACCAACAATAAAAAAACGACAACGTGGATAGAACAGCTCATAGGTTTGCTTGCCTTGTATTGGGTGAATGGGGATGACGGATACGCGGAGGAGAGGGAAAGGGAAATTAATGTAATTGGATTCAGCTTTTGACGTCATACCGACTCTATCAATTAACCTGCTTGGTTGAGCTGTAGTCGCGTATCACAAGGTGGGAGGGAAGAAGAGGCTGCTTGGTTTCGCTTCTTTTCCTGACAGAACATCGGTCTCTGTCAGGTGGTAATCGCATTAAATATACCTTGAACCTTGCATTAGGCTCCCTGTGTCCCAGGGTTTTGGCCTGGTCTGGTGCCTCCCCAACTCAGTCTTGCAGACCGCGGGGAACAGATAGGAGACAAAGTGATGCATAATATTAACCAACAATAATAAGCTAAATATAACGCAACAGCAGGGCGTCCTCCTTCCCCCGTCATGCCCCGCCCCGTGGCAAGAAAGCTTGCATTTCTATTCCACATCCCAGGAAGGAAGAAAGAAAGAAAACGGCAGAAGGTCCTTTACAGAAAAATCAGCGAATAAATGGTGGGGGGCGAGAGTTACTCTCGCTAGTAAGCGGTTTATATGTCTCCCCTCCTGTGCTCCTCCTCATCATGTGTACCAGGATGGCCGAGTGGTTAAGGCGTTGGACTTAAGATCCAATGGACGAATGTCCGCGTGGGTTCGAACCCCACTCCTGGTAGCTTCTCATTTTTTTAATTCCTTTTTTTATTTTTCTGTTAAAGTTTTTGTTTTGTTTATTTTTTAACCAAAATTATTTTATGTAAAAAAATTGTATGTACATAACATAGGTTTAATGTTGGGGGTTTTGTGACTTTCTCACTGAGATGCTTCTTTTCTATCTACGGAACAAAGTTTTTTATGGAAAAAAATACTTGGCATGCTTAAGCTTAACTTTGGCCTCGGGGTTTTTTGTTTTTTTTTTTTGGGGGGGGGAGGTGAGGCCCCTCATCATGTAGGCTCATCCGGATTTCTCCTCCGCTGAATCCCGTAGCTCCTTTAAACAAGATTTGAAAGTGAAACCGCGGACTGCCTTTTTATTAATAATGAAAAGCACACACACACAAACAATTCTCCACCATCCCTTCATTCCCCACAGGGGTCTCCCGCTTTCCTGTCCTTAGAGGGCGTTAGAGACCTATGAGAGAGGTATGGTATGCAAAGGGGGCAGGAGGGGAGAGGGACAAGAAAGCAGACAATTTCTAGCTAACAACTGAACACACTGGTGCACATTTCAGGTTATTGCTTTATTCTATTACGTGCAGCAGGAAAACACTTGGAAGAGTTTTGCCTAGGCCAAATTATAAGATTGTAAAAAGCACTACCAGAAGTGGGTAAGAAACTTCTAGCTAAGGTCTGAACACTTGTTATTGCTTGTATTAAGTACAAGCACTTGGAGGAGTTTCTCCTAGGCCTCATTGTTAGGTTGAGAAGAGAAAAGCACTACCAGAAGTGGGGTTCGAACCCACGCGGACATTCGTCCATTGGATCTTAAGTCCAACGCCTTAACCACTCGGCCATCCTGGTTGACATACAATTGTAGGTAGTAATATGCTTGGAATTCTCTTTGTAGAATGTCACCAATACATTTATTTTAGTGTTTTTTTTTTTATGTATGTCCCTAGTCTCTTTTAATGACAGTAGTTACAGTAGAACTAAAACATTTTTATTTTATATTTTTTGCTTTTAACTTTTTAATTCACAGCATGTTAATCCCCTGTCCCCATCCCTTCATCTCTCCCTACAGCCCCACCCAATCTCTTGTTGTATTAGTTATATCTTACCAAATAATTAACTCTTCTCTTAGAGATATTCATCCTGACATAAATCTCCCAAGAGGTTTGGGTATTTTTGTTTCATTTTTAAAATGTCCCTTCAGGTAGTGCCTGGTCACTATAATCTAAGGTGTGGAAGGAAGAGTGCTTCACTTACTTGTCAGACTGTCCCCAGTGGTATGCCTTGACATACTGCTTGAAGGTAGTGTAGCCCTTCAAGGTGTGTGTGTTGTGTATGCACCCCCTGTCAGTACCTCCCTTCTCCCTCCTGCTGCATCTCTCCCTTCCCAGAGATACCAACAGGCTCATTTTCAAAAGAGAAAAACGTCCAAAAAATAACATAAGTCAGCATTTGGACATTTATCTTACAGAAACGTCCAAATATGGACGGCCAGAAGACCATCACACCCGTCTTCACACATGCGGGGCCTTATATGGATGATTACGTGTTCATATGTGTGGAGCCTTATATGAATCATTATCAAGTATGCAAACGTCTTCATATATACAATGTAAAATTTGAACGTTCTTTACATTTGCAGTACCTAGATCTCCTGCAAGTAGAGCAAATGTTTGTAGTTGGCAACATTTCCCGTATGGACGTCCTTCTGCGGTTCTGTAAGATGGATGTCTTCTGGTGGTCCTTTGGACATCTCTGATTTGAACGTTTTGCACTGCGATTTTGGAATGTCTAAAGACGTCTATACTATTTTTTTTTTTATTATACCTACCTGATTTTCAAAAATGCCACTCCAGATGACCACTGGAGGGACTCAGGGATCACCTCCCCTTACTCCCCCAAATCACAAAACATTTTTCCAAACAGCACTTTCAAAGGGAAAAGAGAGACTTTTTTTTTTTTTTTTAGAAAATTACCTTTCCTGTTCTGATTTTGGACATTTTGCAAAAAACATCCAAATTCAGACTTAGATGTCATATCCAGAAATGCTCTTTCTGTATTGATATGCCCAAAGTCTTAAGGGGCAACAGTGGTAATTGAACCCATGGTGCCAAGATCAAAGCCTGCTGCACTAACCATTAAGACACTCCTCCTGTGCTTTCAAAGTGTTGCGATTTGGATGGTTTTTGTTTGAAAATGTATCCAAAACAAGGACGTCCAAATCACAGGACGTCCTTGGAATTTTTTAAAAATGAAAGATGGATGTCCATCTTTATGACCTTCTCCCCTTTTCTGAATTTGGAAGTCTTCCAAAGTCTTTGTAAAAATGTCCAAATTCTGATTTAGACGTTTCTTTTGAACATGGCCCTCTGTATGCTGTTTTGAATTCTGTGTATAATGACCGTTCTACTGTAGATTCTCTGTTGACTGTACTCTGCCTAGAACTTAACAATTAAGTGGAATAGAAATGCCAAAATTAAATTAAATTAAAAATGCAGCCTGCCCATCCATGCCATCTACTATCCCTTCCTTTCCCTTAAAGATCCTATGTACTTGTCCCAAGCTTTCTTGAGTTCAGATAGTCTTCTTCTCCACCCCCTCCACCAGGAGGTCATTCCATGAATTCATCACCCTTTCTGTAAAGAAGTATTTCCTTAACTTACTCCTGAGTCTGTCCTGAGGGACGTTATGGTACTGGGGCCGCTTGATAACAGTGACCATAATATGATCAGTTTTGACATCGACCTTGAAGTAACTGTACACAGAAAGTCAAATACGTTAGCGTTTAACTTTAAAAAAGGAGACTATGATAAAATGAGAAGAACGGTAAAAAAAAAACTTAGGGGGGCAACTGAGAGAGTAAAAACTGTACAACAGGCGTGGACGCTGTTCAAAAATACCATCCTGGAGGCCCAGGCCATACATATTCCGCAAATTAGAAAAGAAAGACGGAAATCCAAAAGACACCCGGCCTGGTTGAAAAGTGAGGTGAAGGAAGCTATTAGGGCTAAAAGAAACGCCTTCAGAAAATGGAAGAAGGAACCGTCTGAAAATAACAAGAAACAGCATAAGGAGTGTCAAAGCAAATGCAAGGCGCAGATTAAGAAGGCCAAGAGGGAGTATGAAAAAAAGATAGCATTAGAGGCAAAAAAACATAGTAAAAATTTTTTTCGGTATATTAAAAGCAGGAAGCCGGCAAAAGAATCGGTTGGGCCGCTGGATGACCGAGGGGTAAAAGGGGCGATCAAGGAAGACAAAGACGTAGCGGAGAGACTGAATGAATTCTTTGCTTCGGTCTTCACCGAGGAAGATTTGGGTGGGATACCGGTGTCGGAAATGGTATTTCAAGCGGACGAGTCGGAGAAACTTACTGACTTCACGGTAAACCTGGAGGACGTAATGGGGCAGTTCGGCAAACTGAAGAGTAGCAAATCTCCTGGACCGGATGGTATTCATCCTAGAGTACTGATAGAACTGAAAAACGAGCTTGCGGAGCTACTGCTAGTGATATGCAACTTATCCTTAAAATCGAGCGTGGTACCGGAAGATTGGAGGGTGGCCAATGTAACGCCCATTTTTAAAAAAGGCTCCAGGGGAGATCCGGGAAATTATAGACCGGTGAGTCTGACGTCGGTGCCTGGGAAAATGGTAGAGGCTATTATTAAAAACAAAATTACAGAGCACATCCGAGGACATGGATTACTGAGACCAAGTCAGCATGGCTTTTGTGTGGGGAAATCTTGCCTGACCAATTTACTTCAATTCTTTGAAGGAGTGAACAAACATGTGGACAAAGGGGAGTCGGTTGATATTGTGTATCTGGATTTTCAAAAGGCGTTTGACAAGGTACCTCATGAAAGGCTACAGAGGAAATTGGAGGGTCATGGGATAGGAGGAAATGTCCTATTGTGGATTAAAAACTGGTTGAAGGATAGGAAACAGAGAGTGGGGTTAAATGGGCAGTATTCACAATGGAGAAGGGTAGTTAGTGGGGTTCCTCAGGGGTCCGTGCTAGGACCGCTGCTTTTTAATATATTTATAAATGATTTAGAGATGGGAGTAACTAGCGAGGTAATTAAATTTGCTGATGACACAAAGTTATTCAAAGTCGTTAAATCACGACAGGATTGTGAAAAATTACAAGAGGACCTTACGAGACTGGGAGACTGGGCGGCTAAATGGCAGATGATGTTTAATGTGAGCAAGTGCAAGGTGATGCATGTGGGAAAAAAGAACCCGAATTATAGCTACGTCATGCAAGGTTCCACGTTAGGAGTTACGGACCAAGAAAGGGATCTGGGTGTCGTCGTCGATAACACACTGAAACCTTCTGCTCAGTGTGCTGCTGCGGCTAAGAAAGCGAATAGAATGTTGGGTATTATTAGGAAAGTATGGAAAACAGGTGTGAGGATGTTATAATGCCGTTGTATCGCTCCATGGTGCGACCGCACCTTGAGTATTGTGTTCAATTCTGGTCGCCGCATCTCAAGAAAGATATAGTAGAATTGGAAAAGGTGCAGCGAAGGGCGACTAAAATGATAGCGGGGATGGGACGACTTCCCTATGAAGAAAGACTAAGGAGGCTAGGGCTATACAGCTTGGAGAAGAGACGGCTGAGGGGAGACATGATAGAGGTATATAAAATAATGAGTGGAGTGGAACAGGTGGATGTGAAGCTTCTGTTCATGCTTTCCAAAAATACTAGGACTAGGGGGCATGCGATGAAACTACAGTGTAGTAAATTTAAAACAAATCGGAGAAAATGTTTCTTCACCCAACGTGTAATTAAACTCTGGAATTCGTTGCCGGAGAAAGTGGTGAAGGCGGTTAGTTTAGCAGAGTTTAAAAAGGGGTTGGACGGTTTCCTAAAGGACAAGTCCATAAACCGCTACTAAACGGACTTGGAAAAATCCAAAATTCCAGGAATAACATGTATAGAATGTTTGTACGTTTGGGAAGCTTGCCAGGTGCCCTTGGCCTGGATTGGCCGCTGTCGTGGACAGGATGCTGGGCTCGATGGACCCTTGGTCTTTTCCCAGTATGGCATTACTTATGTACTTATGTACTTTCACCTTCATCCTATGTCCCCTCATTTCAAAGCTTCCTTTCAATTGAGGTTCACCTCCTGTACATTTATGTAAGGAAGGTACTTACATGTCGCTATTATATCTCCCCTCTCCCGCCTTTCTTCCAAAGCATGGGTGTAGCTACATGGGGCCACAGAGGTATGGGCCCCCACAGATTACGCCCTGGCCCCCTCTACATTTGACCCCCCCCCCCCCCGCCGCATCAGGTACTTTGTTTGCTGGCGGGGGGTCCCCAAACCCCGCCAGCTGAAGAGTCTTCTTCAGCACCGGTCGACTCCGGCACCTTTGTTGTGTGATCATCTGTTTCTGACACCTTACATCCTGCACCGTGCATGTAGCCCCAGGCAGGACGTAAGGCATCAGAAACAGATGATCACACAAAGAAGGCACCAGAGTCGACTGGCGCTGAAGAAGACTCTTCGGCTGGCGGGGATTGGGGACCCCCGCCAGCAAACAAGGTACCTGATGCGGCGGCGGGGCAGGAGGTGGGCGGCTGTGGTGGCGGCAGGGGGAGGTGGCTAAACAGTGCCCCCCCCCCCACCTCGGGCTCTGCCCCCCACCCCCGCCGAGGTCTGACTACGCCCCTGTTCCAAAGTATGCATATTGAGATCGTTAAATCTGTCCCCACATGCTTTATGATGAAGACCACTGACCATTTTAGTAGCCATCCGCTACAGGATGGAATCAGTCCAGAGGACAGCTACTGAAATGGACAAGTCTCCAACTGAAGGGAAGCTCTGTAATGAGGAGGCATAGGATGAAGGTGAAAGAGGACAGACTCAGGAGTAATGTAAGGAATTATTCTTTATGGAAAGGGTGCATGGAACGGCCTCATGGTGGAGGTGGTAGAGACAAATTCAAGAAAGCATGGGACATGCACATAGGATCTCTAAGGGAGAGGAAGGGGTAGTAGATGGCTTGAATGAGCAAACTGGATAGGCCACATGATCTTTATCTACAGTCATTTTCTAAATTTCTATATAATGAGTATGAAAGAAGGTTTGCTATCCCCCATAGAATCAATTGTTAATACCTCTACCTGCATCAGGGTCTAACGGCCATAGATCTGTCAAAAAAGGAAAGAGATCAACACAGGAAATACATTTTCACTGGATAAAACTTAACTCTCTATACTCGACTACCAAGGTCTACTCTACCACGAATGAACTTTAACGCAATACCACTTTATTTCTCATTCCAAATATGAACTCTTTATACTTGACTGCTTAATCTACTCTGTCAATCATGAACTTTAATGTAATACCACTTGTATCTCTCACTCCGGAAATGGCGATCGCCATGATGGAAAAATGTAAGCCACATTGGGATACAAATGCAATAAAAAATAAATAAATCACCGTGGGTCTCGGTCTGTTTCTTGAGAAAAGAAAGGAAAGGAAAGACTACACAGCTAAGTACAATATAAGTACAGTACAATGTTTTAAGCCCTGTGATGTATCATTGAAGGAATTTTTGTAGAATCTGTTAATTTTGCACATGTTGTCGCAACGCAAGGAGGTGTTTTGTGCCAATGATGAAGCAGTCCTGCTCCCGTTGCGTTTTCTAGCTGGGAGCTTCTTGAGGCTTTTTCCTCCTTGTGATTCTGTTGCAGGAATTGATGCATGAATTACCCCTATTGTTAGCAGAATCTGTGGTACTTCAGGAGTCAAGCAGCACACACCAGAATGAGGGAGAAATCTTCTTTATTTGCCAGCAAACAAAGCAGGACATCAATTCTAGCTTTCTTCTCTCTCTCAGCTCTCTGGATGTTATGGCTTCTGTCTCAGCTCCTTCTCTCCTTCTGCTGTCTCTCCCTCTTCTGTCTGTTCCTTCTGCTCTCTTTCTTCTGTCTGTTCCTTCTGACGTAAGCTGCTTCTACTCCCACTTAAATACAGTCCTAACCTCTAGCCCCCCTTACTCTCCAGATGGTAAAGAATAGATTGGTTACCTTGCCTCAGCCAATCATTACTTTAAAAATATCAGTTACATAGGTTCGATATTTCTCAAACTGACCTATGACCTGGAGCCTCTCAAACCAGACAATTTGGCACCAGTCTCTTACTTTTTATTATGATTAACTTAGGTTCATTGAGGGGCGAAGGGGCCAATCTGACATTTATTATTCTCATATTCCTAGTCTGGTTCATACTAACTACTAACTGAACTCTGGCATTCATTAAGGGGTCAAGGGCCAGTCTTACTTAATAACATACATATCAGTTATTACTTTCAAGACCCATTCCTACATTTACCTATAATTAATCAAGGAGAAGAGAGTTGACTAGTCCTGACCTCTTTTCACCTATTAGCTTCCTTCACAGAACTAGCTAGGACTGTACATAAGTCAAACCAGATGCTTGACCTCTTAAACAGCAGACAAAGGCTCCACTTGAAAAGTCAGGCACTGATGTAACTCTGGATTTAAAAAGGTATTCTACATATTAACTACACAAAATACACATATTCTAAAATAAGCATAATCAAATTCCCTATAAAACAAATCTAAACATCAGGAATATCTACATATTAAGCACTTCTAAATAGTATTTCAGCTTTAAACTACTTTTAAACTACAGCATGTCTGGCTCATGCTTTGTTCATTCATAATAGTATCCCCTCAAGATTTAATGGTATACAGATGTATGTGGTAAGGTAATATCTTTGAACTAGCATTAGCAATCCATCACTCACAAAGGGTGAAAGAAGTTGCTCTCTCTGACCTTTCTAACCTTTAGCTAGATTTCTAAATAATCTAAACCAGATGACATTCCTCCATCACTTGCAGAACTAAACCAAACTTTTAAACCCCAATTAATATGGCTTCTTATATATGTATAATTATGCCCATGCTGCCTCATTCCCCCCTTTGAGACTAAAATCAGCTTATGCAGAGATAAGTCTCATAACTCAAACTCTGGAGATTATAGTGATCCTAACTAGGAATAGGCTTGTGAATCACCATTACCCTACTTGTTAAGGTTCGACGGCATACTGCCGAAGCACATGAGGCCAGGAAACAAAACAACAACCCTGTTAAAACTAAAACTATTAGGGAAATAAACAAAGGACGTATCCAGGAGGTCAATGACCACCACCAGGAGGTAAGGTCTAATCCTCCTCGGTAATCCTCCACATTAAGGCTGGCCAACTGTAGGACTTTATCCATAGCATGCCTAACTACATGCGTCCTATTTATGACAATGGTACAGCACTCTGAAGAATTTAGCACTGTGCAGAGGCCACCCTGGGCTGCAAAGAGGTAGTCAAGACCCATACGGTTATACCGAGAAACTATACTTAATTCATTAATTTGATCCTGCAATGCATTGACTACCACGTTCAGCTCATGAACTAAAACATGGAGTAGGGACTGAAGTCTCCGGGTAGCCATACCTAGTTCAGTAATACCCGCTACCGGACCCCCAATTGGAATCCAGGCCGTGGCAGAAAGGGCTACAAGTCTCTTTTTAGTCAGAGGATAAGTAGAGTTAATATACTGGAGAGCTAATTCAATCGCCTCATCCTCTGTGGCAACGGAGGAAGGTAAGGACAAGGCCTCTCGCTTAGAACGGTGCGGGGATGGTGGCCTGAGGAGAGGAATAACTTTAGGAAAATAATTCAAGGTTACCAATACACAAAAATCATATGTGGGGGGAAGAATCATGTGGAGGACATTATCACAAAGCCAGTAATGACCAAGGAGAGGGCGAGGAAAGTTCCCAATAAATGTTGGCACAGGATGGACATTAGGATGCCCATAATGCGAGCCCCTATCCCAGGGGGAACTAAGAAGAAATGGAGACTTTGTACACCATAGGTGCCAATCCCCAATTGTGACAGACTGCTCATATGTTGCAACCCTTTCATACCCCGGGGACTTATGAAAGTAGAAAATAGGCCGGGACACTATAGTCTTCTCAGTAGTAAGGTTAGGAGCCAGATAATCACCTTGGTCATAATCTGCAGGTATGGTAGTAGGGCACATAGGAGTACCTGGAGAGACTACCCACACAGATTCCCCTTTTTCTGGGAGAACATTAGTATAGTTACAAGGAATGGGAAGAATAGTTGAGATGCTTCTTGTTAAACAAAACACTCCAGAAGCTGGATAGGGAGACGTAAAGACTGGCCTTAGAGAAGATTCAGAGGGGGAAGTAGCATTATAAAAGGACCACCAAGTATAATCCTGGCTCCAAGGGCCTGAACTCGAAAAGTAGGGAGGTATAAGAGCTGGGAGCTGCACAGGGACAGGTACAGCCGGGACATCTGTAGTATAAGGAGAAAATCGGGAACACACAATACAAGGGGAAGTAATCTTTGCCTGGCTAATTAGTTCCTGGACAGAGTGTAACCAAAGGTTGGAGTGAGTTGGGGTACTAGGAAAAAGGAGGCAAGGAGTAGAAAACAACAAAAGCATCCAAACTATTAACATTTTCTTTCTTCCTAATCTAAAACAAATACAGCAACTAATTAAGCAATAATATTCCAACAGTCTGTGCTAGTCACAGATTACTCTCATATAATGTTCTCAGTCTTTGAGTTCTTATACCAGTTGGGATAGACCCTCAACTGACAAGGATCAAGCTCTCAAATTCCAAGAAAGCCAGAATCTGGACAAGAAAGAGTCTCAGTGTGAAGCCGAAGTTCAGCAGCTCCTGCAGTATGCAGTTGACCCTTCTTTTCAGCTAGTGGATTCTTTGGTTCGGGTCAAGCGCAACTTCAATGGCTCCGCTGGATCACTTTCTGCTCTCCACTGTTCAGGCTCCGTCTGATCCTTGCTGGGCTCAGTCTGGTCAGCAGACTTAATTCGAGACCAATGGACCCATGGAGTTATCCCTGCAACCTTCACAGCTGTAGGGGTAGAAAGCAAACCAGTAAAAGGTCCTTTCCATCGGGGCCCCAAAGGCTGGAGCCTCCAGTCTTTCACCCAAACTCTATCCCCTGGCAGGAAGGAATGTACCTGAGCCTGGAAGGGGACAGGGTTTATTTCTCTCACATAAGACTGAAGCTCAGAAATTATCTTGCCCAAGAGGGCTACCTGCTCCTGCACCTGGGCAGACCCTAAAATCCCTATGTCTCCCTTAATTCCCTGCAAAATGGCTGGGGGCTTCCCATACACAATTTCAAAGGGAGAGAGGGCTGTTCCTTTAGTTGGGGTGCATCGGAGGCGGAAGAGGGCTAGTGGCAGTGCCTGTGGCCATTTCAGTTGGGTTTCCTGACAAATCTTTGCTAGGCTATTTTTCAAGGTTCTGTTTGCCCGCTCAACCTGCCCTGAACTCTGGGGATGGTAGGCACAATGCAATTTCCAGGTAATGCGCAATGCGCGGGACAGGGCCTGAAGTGTAGCTTCAACAAAGGCGGGACCATTATCTGAACCTATGGCAAGGGGCAGTCCATACCTGGGGATGACATCCCTAAGGAGGGCTCGAGCTACTTCTGTGGCTTTCTCAGTAACTGTAGGATATGCTTCCACCCACCCAGAAAAGGTACAGACCATGACCAAGAGGTATCGGAGCCTACCGCTCCTGGGCATTTCTGTGAAGTCTATAACTAGAGACTCAAAGGGTGTTAGTCCCCTAGACTGAACTCCTGGTGGAATACGGGGTCCCTGACGAGCATTATTCTGGGCACAGAGAGTACATCGGGCAGAGGCAGTGGCAACCAGACTATCCAATCCTTCCAAGACCACTACTCGACTGAGTAGGCGAGCTAGTGCTGTTTTCCCTAAGTGTGACAGGTCATGAGCTTGAGACACTACAGGCCAAGCTAGGTGGCGTGGCACCAGAACTCTGGTATCAGGGAGATGTAACCAGCCATCAGGTCTCCTTACTGCACCTTCCTCTTGAGCCCATTTCTCTTCCATTTGGGTATACATAGGCGTCCATTCTTGCAGTCGAATTTGGAACAGGGGGGTCACAGTACTTGCTGGGGGTCCTCGAGCAGCTTCCTTGGCCACCCGATCAGCATGGCGATTCCCTCGGGCCACTGGAGTATCTATCCTTTGGTGTCCCCTGCAGTGAATGACAGCTACCTTCTTAGGGGCCCAAACAGCCTCTAGCAGCTGAAGTATTTCAGGTCCATACTTAACAGGTTGGCCTGCGGCATTTATGAGTCCCTTTTCCTTATACAAAGCTCCATGAGCATGTAGAGTTGTGAAGGCATACTTGGAATCAGTATAAATGTTGGTCACCAGTCCTGCTGCTAGCTCCAGAGCTCGTATGAGGGCCACAAGTTCTGCTTTCTGGGCTGAAGTTCCTTGGGGCAGGGCTCTTGCTTCTATCACCTTGTCCTCTGTCACCACAGCATAGCCTGCCAATCGCTTGGAGTTCTCCACGTAACTGCTTCCATCTGTGAAATAAATTACATCTGGGTCCCTCCACGGAACATCTTTGAGATCTGGTCGACTGGAGTACACTTCATCCATGGTTTGGATACAGTCATGATCCGGTGGTCCCTCAGATGCTGGCAAAAGAGTAGCAGGATTGAATGTAGCCACTGTTTCCAGGTGTATCCGTGGATTCTCACACAAGCTAGCTTGGTACTTAACCATACGGTTATTTGTAAACCAGTGGTTGCCCTTATACTCCATGAGGGTGAGAACTGCATGGGGGACTTTAACAACCAGTTCTTGCCCCAAGGTCAACTTATCAGCTTCCTGGACCAGTAAGGCTGTTGCTGCAATGGCCCTCATGCAGGCTGGCCATCCTTTAGCCACTCCATCCAGCTGTTTAGACAGGTATGCAACAGGCCTCTGCCAGGATCCCATCATCTGGGTCAGCACACCCAGAGCAACCCCCTGTCGCTCATGGACATACAATGAGAAAGGTTTCTCCACATCAGGAAGGCCTAACGCAGGGGCTTGGAGTAGGGCTTTCTTTATGGCAATGAAGGATTGTTGAGCAGTAGGTCCCCATTCAAACGGTTCCTTTTCACCCCCCTTTGTAGCCTGGTAAAGGGGTTTCGCCATCAATGCAAAATTTGGAATCCAAATTCTGCAGAATCCAGCTGCTCCCAGAAATTCCCTAACTTCCCTTCTGGACTTGGGTTGGGGAATTGCAGCAACTGCTTGCTTCCTACTGACATCCAGTCTCCGACTTCCCTGGGAAATGCAAAAGCCCAGATACTTCACTTCTGACTGACAGAGTTGGGCCTTTGAGCGTGAGACCTTATAGCCTGCATCCAAGAGTAGCTCCAGCAATTCTCTGGTAGCCTCAAAACACTCTTCCTGAGTCACTGCTGCAATCAGAAGGTCATCTACATACTGGAGTAAAACTCGCCTGGAAGGCTCAGATTTAAAAGTCTTAAGGTCTTGCCCTAGGGCTGTCCCAAAAATGGTGGGGGAGTTCTTGAACCCCTGTGGCAGGCGGGTCCATGTATACTGAAG
The DNA here is from genome assembly GCF_901765095.1 of Microcaecilia unicolor. Classification (NCBI taxonomy): domain Eukaryota; kingdom Metazoa; phylum Chordata; class Amphibia; order Gymnophiona; family Siphonopidae; genus Microcaecilia; species Microcaecilia unicolor. Next base: position 169,408,460 of record NC_044033.1, read on the forward strand.
CTTCCTTCCTGTTACTGGATTTTCCCATTGAAAGGCAAAAAGCAGTTGACTGGCGGGGGCCACCCGAATACAAAAGAAGGCATCTTTTAGGTCTAGTGTCGTGAAATGGGTAGCTCCAGAAGGTATCAATCCTAGCAAGACATATGGATTAGGCACTACAGGGTGTAATGAGATAGTGGATTTGTTGACCACTCGTAAGTCTTGGACTGGCCGGTAGTCCTCAGTCCCTGGCTTCTGAACTGGCAACAGTGGCGTATTCCATGGAGACTGGCAAGGACGAATAATTCCATGGGATAACAGACGATTCAGATGTGCTTGAATCCCTTCCAGAGCCTTTCGGGGAATTGGGTATTGGCGAAGATGGATTGGCCGGGCACTTGGAAGTAAATCTACATGAACAGGGGGAATATTTCGGGCCAACCCTGGGGGATTATCTTCTGCCCATACCCCACTGACCTGAAAGCTGTCTGCCAGGGGTAGGTCAACTTGGCCATGCGACTGATGCAGCCGCCATTCTTCTTCAAGGGGGCAGCAGAAACTCAATATACCCTTAGGGCTGGATGTCGGGGGCCGAAAGGAGACTGAAGTCTGGCCATCAGAGTCAAAGGAAATTTGGGCCCTAAGCTTGGACAGCAGGTCTCGACCTAACAAAGGGATTGGACAGTCTGGCATATACAGGAATTCATGAGTGACTGTGTGTGAGCCTAATTGGCATCTACGGGTCGTCAGAAAGGGCCTCCGGTTCTGCACCCCCGTGGCTCCCACCACTCGGACAGTTTTTCCAGACACAGGCGCTAATCGCTCCGTCACAACAGAATGTTCAGCTCCTGTATCAATCATGAATGGAATTGAGCGGCTCCCTATAGTTAACTTGACCATAGGTTCCTGGGAGCCCAGTTTGTAGGAACCCGGTCTGTCCTATTCGTCCCATTCTGCCATCTCGGCTATCCCGATGATGTCAGATTCAGGAGGCTCATATCTTCCCTCTCGAACTCGGCCTCGGCTTCCTCGATCTCCTGGTCCCCTTCTCAGTACCTGGTGCCTCTGGGGGCATTCATCTTTCCAGTGCCCTCTTTCCTTACAATAGGCACACTGGTCCCTCTCCAATCTTGGTCTGGGATTCTCCCCCCTTGGCCGGGATTGATTGAAGGAATCTCGAGGCCTGGCTGGTGGTCCAGGGTCCCACTTTGGCTTCCCATTAGCTAGAGGTCGACCTCGGTTAAGGGTGGAATTAGTAATGGCTGCCGCTAAAAGGTCGGCCTTCTTCTGCATCTTCCGGTCAGCCTCTCGGCGCACCTCCTGATCCCTATTAATAAAAACCTTGGTTGCGATCTCAATTAGCTGGGTGGTATTCATCCCTGCGAATCCCTCCTGACGCTGTAGCTTCTTCCGGATATCTGGCATACTCTGGGCCACCAATGCACTATTCACCATTCTCTGGTTTTCTAGTGCCTCAGGGTCAAATGGGGTGTATGTTCTGTAGGCTTCAATTAGTCGCTCTAAAAAGGCCCCAGGGGATTCAGTTGCCCCTTGGAGAATTTCAGAGACCTTTGCCAGATTAATGGGCCTCTTTATGCCTTTCCTCATACCTTCCAGCAAGTCCCGGCAATAGCCAGACAACAGTTCATAGTGCTGCTCATTATTTGGATCCCAAGCTGGAACTGCGCGAGGGAACCGAGTTCTAACCCATTCCTCTAGGTCCGGTGTCCTCTCGGGGGCACGCGCTCGCGTGATGGCCTCAGCATTTTGTAAAATCTTCCGCCTCTCCTCAGTTGTGAAGAGGGTCAGGAGAAGTTGTTGACAATCAGTCCAGGTTGGGTTATGGGTGGCCATAATGCTAGCCACTAGGTCCACCACTGCCTGAGGCTTTTCAGTATAAGAGGGGTAATGCGTCTTCCAATTCAAGAGATCGGTGGTTGTGAAGGGTACATACTGGTAGGCCTGTGCCTGCATAACCTGGCCCTCATTATTAGGATCCGGTCGAGTGATAGTTACCTGACGGAGGGGCAGAACTCTCGAGGAGGTGGGAATAGAACCTGAGGTAGAGCTAGGAGCTACCCTCCTATCATGCTCAAAAGTGATTGCAGCAGGTCTAACCCATTCAGTGGAGGTGTGTTGAAACCCTGAGGGATGGGGAGGGGTACTCATAGACTGAGAGGTGGTCACAGGTGATTCAGTCCATTGAAAGGGATGCCGGGCCCCTGATGAGTGGGGAGGGGTATTAGAAGGAGAGGCTGGGCTGTCGGGAGTTGAGGAGTCAGGGGGTGCAGCCCAAAGCGGGTCTTGGGAGGTTAACAGGGGAGAATGTGGCAAAGAAGGGTAGAGGCCGGATGAAAAGTCCAACCTAGGATGTGACGGGGTTTGCACAGAAGAGGAGCTATCCGGAGAAGCCTGTGCTGGAGAGGCTTGGGCTGGGCGGCGTGGATCTCTGGGGGTGGCACGGAACCCCAACAATGGGCCATAAGGTGGTGGCTCAAGATCTGAGGGGTCATCAGAGAGTATGGGTTTTTCGGACAGGGTAGGGGCGGAAGCCACCGATTGGGTGGTAGGCTTCCTGGGGCTCTTTCCCTCTTCCAATTTAGATTTTCTAATCTTTCTTTGAACGCGGCCCAACATGAATTTTACTGGGGATCCCATATAAGTTTTCAACCAAGAGGGAGGGTCAGTCACAAGGCTGTCCCAGGAATCTATATAGGGGAGTTGTTCAGAATATTCTGGTTCTCCTACAATTATGCTGTAGACCTTCCGGATTACTTCAATATCTAAGCTGCCACTAGGGGGCCACCCCACTCCCATAGATGGCCACTCAACTTCACACAAGGTTCTTAGAGTACTTGAGCTTAAAGTCTGTCCATAATCATTATTTAAAAATCCTTTTTTGAAATTCTTAAGCATACAATCTAGGGGAGTATCAATTTGTCTAGACGATTTCCCTCCCATAATGCTTACAGTTACAACACACAAAGGGGAGGGAGTTTTTGAGAGTGCAGTAAGGGGTCCACACTCTCGAGACACAAGGTAAGACAGACACCAATCGCTTCCTTCCGTCACTGGCCAATTGAACTCGCGTTAATTGGAAACGCAGTTATAAGAAGTCCGCACTCAGTTAATCATTCAAGCATCACACATTCCATACAGAAAATCCCACCCAACAATTTCAAATTTCTCAGATACAGATAAGCTCAAGCGGTTTCGCTTCTAATCTCCACTAGACTAAAAGCTACTAAGGCCTTCGCTGAGAGTTGATCAGACTCCCCTTCCCTCAATTTTTGAGGGGCTGGTTTACAGTTTCCTAGCTAGGATTACAATACAGAATACAGAATACATACCCGGCGAATGTTCCTCAGTCAGTTGGGTGCCAGAAATTTCTGCAGGGTTCGAAATCCCACCGCTGCCACCAAGAATTGTTGCAGGAATTGATGCATGAATTACCCCTATTGTTAGCAGAATCTGTGGTACTTCAGGAGTCAAGCAGCACACACCAGAATGAGGGAGAAATCTTCTTTATTTGCCAGCAAACAAAGCAGGACATCAATTCTAGCTTTCTTCTCTCTCTCAGCTCTCTGGATGTTATGGCTTCTGTCTCAGCTCCTTCTCTCCTTCTGCTGTCTCTCCCTCTTCTGTCTGTTCCTTCTGCTCTCTTTCTTCTGTCTGTTCCTTCTGACGTAAGCTGCTTCTACTCCCACTTAAATACAGTCCTAACCTCTAGCCCCCCTTACTCTCCAGATGGTAAAGAATAGATTGGTTACCTTGCCTCAGCCAATCATTACTTTAAAAATATCAGTTACATAGGTTCGATATTTCTCAAACTGACCTATGACCTGGAGCCTCTCAAACCAGACAATTTGGCACCAGTCTCTTACTTTTTATTATGATTAACTTAGGTTCATTGAGGGGCGAAGGGGCCAATCTGACATTTATTATTCTCATATTCCTAGTCTGGTTCATACTAACTACTAACTGAACTCTGGCATTCATTAAGGGGTCAAGGGCCAGTCTTACTTAATAACATACATATCAGTTATTACTTTCAAGACCCATTCCTACATTTACCTATAATTAATCAAGGAGAAGAGAGTTGACTAGTCCTGACCTCTTTTCACCTATTAGCTTCCTTCACAGAACTAGCTAGGACTGTACATAAGTCAAACCAGATGCTTGACCTCTTAAACAGCAGACAAAGGCTCCACTTGAAAAGTCAGGCACTGATGTAACTCTGGATTTAAAAAGGTATTCTACATATTAACTACACAAAATACACATATTCTAAAATAAGCATAATCAAATTCCCTATAAAACAAATCTAAACATCAGGAATATCTACATATTAAGCACTTCTAAATAGTATTTCAGCTTTAAACTACTTTTAAACTACAGCATGTCTGGCTCATGCTTTGTTCATTCATAATAGTATCCCCTCAAGATTTAATGGTATACAGATGTATGTGGTAAGGTAATATCTTTGAACTAGCATTAGCAATCCATCACTCACAAAGGGTGAAAGAAGTTGCTCTCTCTGACCTTTCTAACCTTTAGCTAGATTTCTAAATAATCTAAACCAGATGACATTCCTCCATCACTTGCAGAACTAAACCAAACTTTTAAACCCCAATTAATATGGCTTCTTATATATGTATAATTATGCCCATGCTGCCTCAATTCTACACTGCTCATAAGTTTAGGAGAACCCTTGTGTCCTTGTCTATATTTACATTACAGGAATAATTGACATTTAATAAAGGTTCTGAACAATTTGTTACTAACACATGGCTTATGTTTAAATTATAACAAGAAAGCACAGATCTTGTGTTACATAAAATCATTCAGGCTCAGATTCCGGATACTGTGAATAATGGGAACGGGATCTGTGCTGGACATTATGCCATCTCTGTGTTCTGATTCAGTGGCTAGTTTTTAGTGCAGCCTTTACCTTCCTGTGAGTTCCAGTGAGTTCCAGTTCTGGCTCTGCCCCCCCCCCCCCCCCTCTCCTACTGGAATTTTTATTTAGACAATGAGTGCTACTCCTGTGATCTTAGGAAGGGGAAGATATGGCACATTGTCAGGCGCTAAGCCACACAGAAGGCCTTCTCATACTTTAACTCCTGTCAAAACTGAGTCAAAGGTCTCTTCTAATTATCAGGCCCAAAGGTGTTTTTATTACTTGTGAATGCCCGGTCAGTCAGGAACAAAGTTGAAGTTCTGAGAGATTTTCTTGACGCCTGTTGTCCTGACTTATATGTAATGGAGACTTGGTTATATGATGTGGACGCCATGTTAGTTAATCAACTTTGTCCTGAGGGTTACAATATTTTTGTGAAGTCCAGTGTTGGGCAGAAAGGAAGTGGTTTATTTATATTAGCAAAGCATGGAAAAGCCTTCACACAGAAATCCATCTTAAATTCTAGCTTGTGTGAGGTTCTGTTTCTCTCCCCTCTGGAATTAAATATTTTTTCTCTGTTATTGTGCCCCCCTCCCCCAGGTTTATTTATCCTGATGGCTCTATTCTTTCTAATATGTTGCTTACTAATGGCTTTTCATCACACAATACCATCTTGCTGGGTGATTTTAACCTGCATTTTTATTCAGTTGCCACTAATTTAGTTGTTTCTGTTTTCTTCTGAGTCTCTTTTTGGTTTAGACTGGAAACACATCCTTTGTTCCTGTTCTGCAGGACAATTACTGGAGTTATGTTTTTTTTTTTAATGTACATTTTCTAAATAGCCATTCTGTGACTATTTCACAGTCTCCAGTCCCATGGTCTGATCATTATTTGATCTCTCTTTCAATTCCCATATTAAGGAAACCCATTGGTTTTGCTTCCAAGATACCAAACACCTTTAGAGGTTCAATTGATCCTTTAAAACTGAAAGAACTTTGGATTCCAAAGTTGAGTGATTAGGATACACTGCTTTGGATGCTGTCAGTGGTTGGTATGAGTCTGAAGTTCAGTGTTTGGATCTAGTTGCTCCCTTTAAGACTGTTACATGTGTGCGAAAACATAACGCCCCCTGGTTTAGGGATAAGTTGAGGTCTTTAAAAGCAAATGTTTAGAAGGAAAGAGCGTGAATGACGAAAATGGGCGGACGCTGCCCATTTGGTGGAGAATCAAATGCATTTGAATACCTATCAGCAGGAGACTTTGAGGGCAAAAAAGTGTTTTTATGATTTTTTTTTTGTATGAAGTCTTTATTAACCAAAAAAAGACAGTACAATAGCTCTTCGAGCAACGATAACATTACACTGTTGCATATTTTATACAGACATTCAAGGTTATCTGAGAGCATCTTCTTCTTTTCAACAGCTATTTAGAACAATTAAGAACTTAACTACTGTATTTTCTGTGTTACCTCTATGTGATATTTCATGTCAAGAGTTTGCTGATTTCTTTCAGAAGAAACTAGTGGATATTGAATTATTATAAGTTCTTATAATAATTCAATTTTGCCTTCTGAACAGTTTAACTGTTTGAAGTCTAACTTTCCTACAGTTTCTAAGGAACAGGTTATGGCTGTGATGAGCAAGTTGAATCCTTCGCGTTGTTCCTTGGTTAATTGTTCTCCGATGATTATTAAATCTTTAAAACCAGCTTGTAGAATCCTTTATCTACGACCATGAACAAGTCACCAGGGTTGGTGCTAGGGCCTCTGGCACCCCTCTGCAAACTATCAGTCGGTTGGTGCCACCCCCCCCCCCCCTATTCCAGTATCTCTCTCTTCTCCCTCCCCCATTCTCCCACCCGCCCCCTTTTCCAAGCCGATTATTTCTTCCACTTCACCTCTCCAACCCTCGTTCTGCAATCTCCTCTTTTTGAACCCTTACCCCCCCCCCCCCCCCCCCCATCTAGTGTCTCCCTCACCTGCACGGTCTAACTTAAAGATGTTTTTTTCTAAGCAGAGAGTTTCTGTCACGGGAGTGATTCAGACATGCCACCTTCGGGGGTAGAGAGAAGGGGAAGATATGCTGGCCCAGCACGCACCATTTCTGGTGTCCAAATGTTGGTGCCCCTGCCATGCATATCCTGCTTAATGCATTCTTCTAGCCCTGCAAGTCACTATCAGAGGGAATCATCCCTGGGACTTTGAAATAGGCAGCTGTTCATCCTTTGCTGAAGGGAGGAGCCCTTGATCCTCAGCAAGTTGTGAATTATCATCTGATCTCAACGTTGAAATTCATAGCAAAAATTTTGGAAAGACTTGTGTTGGATCAATTACATGATTTCCTTGAACTGGATGATTTAATTGATGTTTGTCCATGTTGAGGGGCATAATCGAACGTCGCCGGTGAAATAGATGGCCGGCGATCTATTTTGGCGGCGGTGCAACAGCTGGTCGGAACCATATTATCGAAAAAGATGGCCGGCCATCTTTTTTTTCGATAATACGGTTTAGCCCGGCCAAATGCCAGAGTTCACTGGGGTTGAGATGGCCGGTTTTGTTTTTCAGCGATAATGGAAAAAACTGCCGGCCATCTCAAACCCAGCGACATCCAAGGCATTTGGTCGTGGGAGGAGCCAGCATTTGTAGTGCACTGGCCCCCCTGACATGCCAGGACACCAACTGGGTACCCTAGGAGTCAATGCGGTGGACTTCAGAAAAAGCTCCCAAATGCATAGCTCCCTTACTTTGGGTGCTGAGCCCCCCAAACCCCCCCCCCCCAAAACCCACTACCCACAAATGTACAACACTACCGTAGCTCTTAGGGGTGAAGGGAGCAACTACATGTGGGTACAGTGGGTTTTGCAGGGCTCCCATTTACCAGCACAAGTGTTACAGGTAGGGGGGGATGGGCCTGGGTCCGCCTGCCTTAAGTGCACTGCGGTAGCCACTAAAAGTGCTCCAAGGACCTGCATACACGCAGGCCTCTAGGACTTGTTGCTGCTGCACACCAGTTGATACCTGAAGACTAATCTTTTTGAAAAAGTCCTTTATTTGAATAAGCACGTTTACTCACAGTTAACTGCAGATCTGAGGTTGTGCCCCACTGGCAAACAGTCTCCCTGGTACTGAGATTAGCAGTAGGTCAGAGCTGGCAGAAGGTGTACAATGCCCTCTTTCAGCAACATTCAAGGTAATAACTAAGTTCTCTAACGTGGGTAACACATGAAAGAGATCTAAAACTGGCTGACAAAAATGGCCACTACCTCATGGACTACCGGAAACAAAACAGGGCACACTCTAACCCAGTTAGCAGGGGGAAAAGCACCATGGCAGTAGAGCCCACTACCCTACACCCACCACAATGCATTACTGATGTGACTCTGCAGTGCACCTAACAGAAAAGGTTTCACACTCACCCGAGAGCCACATCACAACCAGGGAAAGGCTGTCAGAGGATAGAACATATTCTGCTGTCATGGAGGTGGGTACGGCATTTGAGGCTGGCATACAGGCTGGCAAAAAAGGTTTTTAGTTTTATTGTTTTAGTGTGGGAGGGGGTTGGTGACCACTGGGGGAGTACGGGGAGGTCATCCCTGATTCCTTCCGGTGGTCATCTGGTCAATTGGGGCACCTTTTTGAGGCTTGGTCGTGAAAATTAAAGGACCAAGTAAACCCAGCGAAATACTGCTGAACGCCGCTTTTTTTCCCATTATCCGCTAAAGCCAGCCATCTGGTATCCACGCCCATGCCCGCCCATGTCCCGCCTTCGCTACACCGCCGACACACCCCTTGAACTTTCGCCGGCGAGGCGACGGGAAAGTGGCGATGCTGTCAAAAAAAGCAGCTTTTGATTATACCGATTTCGCCGCTTTTAAGAAATCGCCGACCATCTCCCGATTTATGTCGGGAAATGGCCGGCGATCACTTTCGAAAATAAGCTTGATAGTTTCAGATCTAAACATTCTACTGAAATGCTGTTGATTCCTGTATTTGATTTGATACATGCGGGGTTTGATCAGAGTGAGGAATATCTAATGGTTTTCCTGGATATTTCCGCCGCTTTTGACACAATCCACCATGAAATGTTACTAAGTTGGTTATGTTCTTTAGGGATTCAGGAAATGGCCTGTTCTGTTTAATGTCTACTTGATTCCAATTTGTCGTGGTCTCTCTGGTATGGGTGTGCAATACGTACTTTATGCTGATGATATTCAGTTTTTCCCCTCCAGTAAAGTTTCCTGTCTCTGACACTGTCTTTTTGGAAGATGTGCTTGCAGAAGTTAGGATCCTAGTTTAGCACCAACAGGTTGAAGTTAAATGTAGGGAAAACACAGATATTGTTGAATCATTCACATCCTGAGCACTGGCCCGCTGCGCTCAGCTTTGCAGCTACTGAGATTGTTTTCGCCACCAAATGTAAGTATCTTGGAGTTCTATTAGACTCTAAGCTAATTTACAATTTCAAATAAGGAATGTTATTTGGAAAGCCTTCTTCAGGTTAAGATTATTAAGACTTGAAGAATTTATCTGAAGTAAATTTCCGTACAGTTTTGCAAGCTTTTGTATTATCTATTCTGGATTACTGTAACTTACTGTACTTGGACCTCTCTAAATCAACGATCCATTCTCTTCAAATTGTTCAAAATTCTGCTGCTAGGCTTCTGACAGGATTGTCGAAATCTGATCACATTACATCAGCTTTGAAGGATTTGCACCGGCTTCCTGTGCTTTGGCGGAATAGGTATAAGGTGTTGACCTTGATTTTTAAGAACTTGAGCAATGGATGCACCCCTGACATTAGCTTCATTTTTAAGACTACATCAGCCGTCTCATAGTTTACATTCTACAGATAAACTTTTATTGGATATTCTTTCCGTTAAGCGTGTTAGACTTGAAGCATTGCTTCAGATTGCAGATACATCTCTTTGGAATTCTTTGCCTGTGAACATAGGTGTTTATTTATTTTAACATTTATTACACCACATTATCCCGAACATACTCAAGTTCAATGTGGCTTACAATAAATAAACTCACAGAATAATCCGCTGCCAAGAAATGACAGTAATTTAAACTGTATACAAAACAGTATTACACTTAGCAGGAAAAAAAGGCCTCAAAGAGCTCAAAGATCGTAATGAATGTATCAGAGCTAGAATGGATCACAGGGATCCTGCCTTCATCATCGGCTAAAACCTTATGATGTACAATTTTTCCTGCAGGTGTTGTAGGTCTCAAGTTGACTATTATATTGTATGTATATATTACTCTTTCAAAATATATAATAGCTTTATAGGCACCATCACTTACAATAAATAAAACAACAGGCAAGGTTTATAATACCATAAACAAATATCAAATAAGAGCAGAGTAGCACAAATAAGATACAAATAAGAACTAAAGAATAAACCATTGATGGCCAGTTACAATCTAACACACTCCATCAATGGGTACAAACCTCATAAAGAGGAAATTTTTCAGTCTTTTGCGAAATACCAAGTAATCAGGCTGACCCTTGATTGCGATTGGCAGCGAGTTCCACCACTTAGCACCTTGGTATCTTAATTCTGAGGCGTAAACTAACTTATAGGAGTGGAGGATTGGCTTAGTGGCTAGAGCACTGGTCTTGCAATTCAGAGATGGCTGGTTCAAATCCCACCACTACTCCTTGTGATCTTGGGCAAGTCACCTAACTCTCTATTGCCTCAGGTACAAACTTAGATTGTGAGCCTTCTTGGGACGGAGAAATATCCAGTGTATCTGAATGTAACTCATCTTGAGCTACTACTGAAAAAGGTGTGAGCAAAATCTAAATATAGCACACTCTCTACAAGATGAAATCTAAGGTAAAACCAGAGGTTATATTGCATAGGGTAATATTTATTAAGGGATGCATGTATCATGCCATATAATATTTAAAAGACAATCTTTTACTAAAGCTTAGCTCGAGTTATCTTCAGCAGGGCCCATTTTATTCCTGTGGGCCCTGCTGCAGATAACTCGAGCTAAGCTTTAGTAAAAGACCGTAAAAAACACATAATTTAAAAATAATCATGGCTTTAATGGGCAGCCAGTGCAGCTTGCATAATAATGGAGTGGCTCTATCAAAACGCGATACCTTGAGGACAAATCTAGCTGCTATATTTTGGGCTGTTTGTAGCCATTTTAGGACAGCCTCCTTACATCTAGCATAAATGGAATTGCAGTAATCAAATTGAGTTAAAACCAAGGATTGAACTAGCAGTCTAAAGATGTCAGGTGAGAAATATGATCTGATTCCCCTCAGCTTCCAAAGAGACCTGAAGGATTTTTTTCACTACTGAGGAATCCGGAGGCTCAAGCGTGAGGCGACTGTCAATTAATACACCCAGTCCCCAAAACGTAATGTCTAGGGGGTAGGACACATTGTCAATGGTAAAATTATTATATACAGTACAGTCAAAGGGTTACCACAAGAAATGTAATCTTATCTCTATTTAACTTAAATTTGATTTGGGGAGATCCTTTCTAACCCAGATATCAAAGAGGTTCAGTTGCAACATTTTGAGTTTAAGACTGCTGCCTTTGCTGACAATCTCCTTGTTCACCTTGTCGAGCCTCACGCCTCTCTGACAGCTCCGTTGGAGAGTTTCCATGAGTACGGGGATTTTTTTTACTTTCAATTAAATTTGTTAAAGCCTGAAGCCTTGCCCACCACTGAGTCTGTGAAATGTGAGTGGGGAGGCAGTTTCCCCCTCTATTGAGCAATAGATGCTTTTAAATATCTGGGTATTTATTTAACGGCAGATGTCACCACAATTTATATTCTTAATGTATCCAAATTATTAGAGAACTCCAAGGCCTTACTTCAGCAATAGCAAAATCTGCTGATTTCTCTTTCAGGGTGTATCTGCTTATATAAAATGTCCCTATTTCCTAAATGGTTGTATGTGTTGCTGCTGCTCCCCATCTGTTTTTTTAAGAAGGATCTTATGCTTCTATCTCACCTCTTTACTGGTTATTTTTGGCAGGGAAGAAAGCCCAAGCTCAAACTCCCTGTATGGTAGGTGGTCACAGGGAGGTCTTGGCTTACCAGAGCTGGGGAAATACAATATTGCATGCTTGCTTCGTCATGTTCGGGCCTGGGTTTTTGGCACACATTATTATACTCCAATTGATTATGAACAAAACTTCTTGGTCCCTTGGACTTTCAGTTCTTTTCTACATGCTCATTTTAAGTCCCTGCCTAAGCTTTTCACTCAGAGCTTGATTGTGCAAACTTTAAGGGTGGTTTGGAGGGTCATTGCAGATTTGTGGGGCCAGGATCCTCACGATAGGGATTACTTCCAATTCAAGGAAATGTTGACTTTCCGTGGGTCAGGATTCAGCTGTATTTCTTGGCTGGGAGCATGGGGGGGTGACATGTTTGGACCAGATACTAGCGGAGGGGGCACTACCACCTGGGCAAACCCACAATTACAACACTACGTTAATTCTGTCTCTAGGGAGGGACTGTCCACTCATTATAGTAGAACTCTCCGTACATGGTTGGCATCTCCCACGGGAGATAGGCTATCCCTTTCTGACTTACACTGTCAGCTTCTTCAAAGAAGTAGACAGACAGATTATATGATTATTATTTCTAAATGGGGGGAGGACTTATTTATGGAACTAATGATAGATCTGAGGTGAATGATTGCCACAATACCATCCATTACCTTTTTGTCTGGCCTGAGAGAAGGCCATAAGTACCATACTGGGAGAGACCAAAGGTCCATCAAGCCCAGCATCCTGCTTCCAACAGTGGCCAATCCAGATCACAAATACCTGGCAAGATCCCAAAAAAGTACAAAACATTTTATGCTACTTATCCCAGAAATAAGCAGTGGACTTTCCCCAAGTCCATTCTAATAATGGGCTATGGACTTTTCCTTTAGGAAGCCATCCAAACCTTTTTTTAAACCCTGCTAAATAACCGCCTTTACCACATTCTCTGGCAACGAATTCAAGAGTTTAATTACAATGAGTGAAGACAAAATTTTTCCAATTCATTTTAAATTTACTACTTTGTAGCTTCATTGAATGCCCCCTAGCCTAGTATTTTTGGAAAGAGTAAACAGACGCTTCACGTCTACCCTTTCCACTCCACTCATTATTTTATAGACCTCTATCATATCTCCCCTCAGCCATCTTTTCTCCAAGCTGAAAAGCCCTAGCTGCTTTAGCCTTTCCTTATAGGGAAGTCGTCCCATCCCGTTTTTCATTTTTGCCGCCCTTCTCTTTACCTTTTCTAATTCCACTATATCTTTTTTGGAGATACAGTGACCAGAATTGAACACAATATTTGAGGTGTGGTCGCATCATGGAGGGATACAAAGGCATTATAATGTCCTCATTTTTTAATTTCCATTTCTTTCCTAATAATACCTAACATTCTATTTGCTTTCTTAGCTGCTGCAGCCCACTGAGCAGAAGGTTTAAACGTATCATCAACGACGACACCTAGATCCCTTTCTTGGTTGGTGACTCCTAACGTGGAACCTTGCATTATGTAGCTATAATAATGTAGAACACTTTTGCGAGGATAAGATACTCAACACCAGGCATGCCATATGGGTGTCATATCATCTTATGTCTGTGCAAAATGCCAAGAACCACAGATCACATTTCTACATGCAGTGTGGAGTGGCTCCCCCATCTTTGTTTTTTGGAAGCGTCTTTTTAGCTTTTTAACAAGGGTGGTGTGTCAGCCCATCCACTGCTTGCCTATGGGTGCTATTGTAGATCAAAGTATTGATTTTTATATTGTGGGGGCGGATAAAAGGCTTTTGTTCTGCAAAGCCAGCCTTGTTGAGAAGAAATGTGTCCTTCAGCATAGGGTGGGACAGGCTCCTCCTTCCTACTGGCAATGAAGGTTACAGCTCTGTAATTTAATATTGTTGGAATTGTGGAATGCCAATCATACCTTTAAGAGGAGGAAGCGATTTTTGGGTGTATGGATGGACTACATCCAATTGTTACACAGAGTTTTATGTTAAATAGACTACATTTGCACTGAATGATGGGATTTCGCTATGTCTTATTATCTGTATTTGTTAATTGTCAAGGAATATAAGAAACAAATTTCCTGATAATATTTTTGATTGCTATTGTGATGGGGTGGGATCTATGTGGGAAGGGGGAAGGACTTTTTCCTATTGAAATTTTACTACTCGTTGTGTTTGATTTGTCTGACTTTTTGCATTCCCTTGTTCCTTCAATAACAATTATTGAATATAATACCTTATATACCATCCAGATCTCATCGCTGTTCACAATATAACCATCTTACAGTACCAACCCATCAACAAATCTGTTCTGAGACCATCCAATCCAAAATATTTAGTGTCAATGGACCCTCTGTTTGGAATGCACCACCTTTACACCTTCATTTAGAATACTTCCTTTACTACATTCAAAATAGATATGAAAACCTTTCTCTTTACAGATGCGTTCTGTGATCACCTTTAACTTTTTTAGCCTTCTGCTAGGTTGGAATACAATAGTGAATGAGTCTATTTCCCTTAAAATACCTTCCTTCCTTCCCACCTCCCTTCCAAACCTATTTCCATTTTCTGCCCTTCTTCTGCCAACTTGCTCCTTCTATTCTATTAACATTGGACAGGTCCAGAAACGGCTCCTGGCTGGTTAAATCGTCCGTTTATGGCTAACCACTAATTTTCAGAAGCACTTAACCGATTAGTGCCACTGAAAGCAACCGGTTAACACCAAACAGAAAACTGGCTATTTTAGGAGCATTCACATTTAAACCAGCTATGCATTAGCTGACTCAGCAAACTCTGAAATTCAGTGCCTGTGATCTGACATGGCCTGGTGTTGAATTTATGGATTTAACACCAGCAGTGGTCAGCAAAATGCTGATTTCTGCCTTCTGAATATTGGACCATAGTTCTTTTCAACACTATATTACAGTTTTTATATAAAGCTTCTACTGGGTGTCATATATCAAATATAAATACATTTAAACATAAACTAAAACTTAAAATAGATGATAACTGTCCAATGGATTGATAGAGTCTTTAGAGAGGAAGTCTGCTTGTCTGGCCTTAAGACTGAAAGGTTCCCACACATTTAATGTTCTTGCATCAGTTCTCAAAGGTATTCAAACCAAGGTTGCCATCAGATGAACAATTGTTAGAAAAATGACAGACGATTCCAACTTTGTGAAAGCCTTCTCTGTAATTGGACAGCATGATGATAATAATGAAGATGAAGATGCAAATGATAAGTTATACAACATTACTTTTATTGCAGATGATAATGACAGTGATAATAATAAAGTATTCTTTGCTCTATGGAAATAAAATAGATGATAATATAATTCAGGTTTGTGATGAGGTTCAGTACCTTGGTATTTTGCAGATTTGAAACTGATGTTTAAACCTCATATTAAATATGTAATCTAAAAGACTTTTGATAAGCTTGGGCTTTTGCGGTGACTGCAATTTCCACTGATTTTTGTTGGGTATTACATCATTGCAGCCCCATTTTAAATAGGTCGTAGAAGTAGGAATTGAGACGAGAAGGTCATTGTGGCTCAAGTTTCACCAGTATTTCCTGTTCTAAAATACAGGAGAAATAGATGTTTATGTGTTGGGTGTGTGCAGCATAATCATCCATTTTAGAAAAATAAACTTACAAAATATCAATGGATTCAAAGCTGGCACATAACCGCTTATCTTGTGACCTCAGAAACATAACCAGGTCAAAATGACCAATTTCCCTTGCCAGTTTGGCATTTGGGGTGGAGGGGGGGAACCACTTGGAGATTAAGGGGGTGACTCTAATACCTGCAATGGAGTGCTGCTCAATAGCAGCTGTTTACCAAATCCTAAACATGCTATGCTTTATAGTAGGTGTAATGTAAAGGGTTAAAAAAATAATACCGGAAATTAAAACAAAATTAGGGAATAACTAATTGTTATTATTCGAATAACTAATTGTTATTATTCTTCAAACTATACGTAACCTTAATTCATAAGAATAGAATATCATAAATGAAATATCATATAATTTCATTTATGATATTCTATTCTATTCTTATAAATTAAGGTTTAAAAAATAATAACCTGGCTGGGCTAAGGGGTGTTCAGGCTGCAGGTTGATGTTGGGCCAGTCCTGGGTCAATTCAGACCATTTCTGGATGGCTCAGGCATTTCCAATGGGACCATTTCAGGTCCAGAACAGTTCTGGGGGCTGCTGGGCCCAGATTCACAGCAGGCACAACTGTCTGTGCCAGCCGCAAGTATAGGAAAGGTTGGGGATGTGGCCTTGTCAGGACCAGGAGCGTTCTGAGGATATGTGAGTTTCCATGCATGCCGTCACGTCTGTGGCTGTGACCACCCTCAGCCTTACCTTCTTTCTGGGGGTCAGCAGCTATCTTTGTGTTAGTCTTGTCTCTGGCTCTGTGTGCTGATTACTTCACTAGACCTCACCTGTGTGTGCTATGCCTCTCTGGGGAGCCAGCATCTAAGATGGCTGCCACCGGCTCTGTGCCAGCTTCCAAGATGGCTCCTGCCTGTCTTTCCTGTGGGCTCACTTCCTATGTGTGTCAAGCCTCTCTTTGAGGTCAGTGTACTTCCTGCTTCTGTCCTACTGCTGGTGACTCATCAGTGAGAGCCTTCATAAGGAAGGGCTGTGCTTGCAGTCAGGGCCTTTGCAGAAGTGTTATGCTCTTAGGTCAGGTCAGGTTAGTAAGTATTTGCTGCACTACTGCTTAGCCTCTCTCTGGGTTCCAGCCCAGTTTCTTTCTCTGTCTGTGTCTCTGTTGTCCTTCTGTGGGGGGCCTTCCCTGCCACTGTCTGTCTGTGGACTGCGGGTCCTTCCTGGCTTACCCTGTGTTTGGGGTGAAGCCTCTGTTCCTGGCTTACCCTGTGTTTGGGGTGAAGCCTCTGCTCCAGGCTTACCCTGTGTTGGGGTGAAGCCTCTGTTCCTGGCTTACCCTGGGTTGGGGTGAAGCCTTTGTCCTGGTTTACGCTGTCTGTTCTCCTGTCTGCCCCAAAGACCCTTGGCCTGTTATTCCTGGTTACTCTGTTTGCTCTGCTGCCAGCCCAAGACCCCTGGCCTGTTCTTCCTGGTTTGCTCTCTTTACCCTAAGTCCTGCCTTGCCTAGCCTGTGTGCCTTCCCTGCTTGTATATCCTGTGGGTATATCCTGAATCCTGTATCTGTCTGGCTAGTGTGTTTTCCTGGGTGATTATTCCTGTATCCTGTCTCCACCTAGCTAGAGGGTTTACCCTGTGGGTATTCCCGGATCCCCGTTCCGCCTAGTGTGTTGCTGCCCTAGTCCTTGCTCCTGCTAGCTTCTGTACGCCTTGTGTTCCTTGGTCTGTCTTCTGGGTCTTGCTAGTGGCTGTGCAGCAGCACACTGTCTGAGTCTAGTTCCGTGCCCTGTCACCCTCGTGTATCCCAGACCCCGGGGTGGGTCCTCTGGATCTTCAGTTCCTGCCTTATCCTGCAAGTCCTGCTGGCCGCCTGCACTTCGGAGCTCAACTCCGGAGGAACGGTGGCTAGGTGCAGGTGAAGCTGTTCCTGTCTCATCTGTTCTAGTTGCCTGCCTTGTACTACTCCAGTCCAGAGTTCCAGTACTGCTCTTCTGTGTTTCCAGTCCCGAGGTGGTCTTGCCTGCCACTGCCGCTCCTCGGCAGTGGCCCAAGGGCTCACGAACTCCTGACAGAATGCCAAGGCCCTCGAGAACGCAACACATGCTCAGAATGGCTCCAGAGCCCACAGTAGGCCTCAAATGAAGCTGGGGCCTCGTAGTTTGAGGTGGCCCAGCAGGCTACCATGGGGTATCACACCTGGGACCCAACTTAAATGGAGGTCCATCAGGACCAAATCCAGAGGTGGGGGACATTTAAGGAGCCTAGTGGGGACTAGGTAAGAGGTCTCTTGGGTCTGCCTAGGGAATCATAGCATGGAATCTTGCTACTATTTGGGTTTCTGCCAGGTTCTTGTGACCTGGATAGGCCACTGTTGGAAACATACTGGGCTAGATGGACCATTGGTCTGACCCAGTATGGCTGTTCTTATGTTCTTATTTTAATTTTTAAAGCTGTGTTTGGAGCCCATGGACTCGGTTCCAGGGGTCATTTTTAAATTATTTTTTGTGGTAGTTGTGAAGTGTAGTGGTCTTCTAGAGATGGGCTGAGATGTGTTTGGACCTTAAAGTTTATTTTGAGGGTTAAAATTGTGGTTTTGGAGCCTGGTGGTGAAACGTGCATTAAATGCCCTGTTTTGGAGGTATGCCACTTAGGGATGTGATGGAGGGTCTCAACTTAATTTTTAAAAGGGACCTCAGTGGGTTTCAGATATTTTCTATGTATAGTTTAGTGAAAATGAAGGAAATACAATTTACAGCATGGAGAAAAAATGGAAAAAGTTACAGTGAGGTTGGGTTTGATTTACTATGGTTTTGAGTAGTATTCTAAGGGTTTCTGGTGCTAAAGCATGTAAAGCGAATGCTACATACCTGTAGAAGGTATTCTCCGAGGACAGCAGGCTGATTGTTCTCACTGATGGGTGATGTCCACGGCAGCCCCTCCAATCAGAAACTTCACTAGCAAAGGCCTTTGCTAGTCCTCGCGCGCCCATGCGCACCGTGCATGCGCGGCCGTCTTCCCGCCAAGAAAATGACCTTCCAGGTCAAGTACTTCAGATGGCAGGAGTTCAGTGGCTCAAAAGGAGGTTTCATCAGCTGGGTGAGAACGACATTGAGATCCCATGACACTGTAGGAGGTTTGACAGGGGGCTTTGACAAAAGCAAACCTCTCATGAAGCGAACAACTAAAGGCTGTCCTGAGATCGGCTTACCTTCCACACGGTAATGGTATGCCCTGATTGCACTAAGGTGAACCCTTACAGAGTTGGTCTTGAGACCAGACTCAGACAAGTGCAGAAGGTATTCAAGCAGGGTCTGTGTAGGACAAGAGCGAGGATCTAGGGCCTTGCTGTCACACCAGACGGCAAACCTCCTCCATAGAAAGAAGTAACTCCTCTTAGTGGAATCTTTCCTGGAAGCAAGCAAGATGCGGGAGACACCCTCTGACAGACCCAAAGAGGCAACGTCTACGCTCTCAACATCCAGGCCGTGAGAGCCAGAGACTGGAGGTTGGGATGCAGAAGCGCCCCTTCGTCCTGTGTGATGAGGGTCGGAAAACACTCCAATCTCCACGGTTCTTCGGAGGACAACTCCAGAAGAAGAGGGAACCAGATCTGACGCGGCCAAAAAGGAGCAATCAGAATCATGGTGCCTCGGTCTTGCTTGAGTTTCAACAAAGTCTTCCCCACCAGAGGTATGGGAGGATAAGCATACAGCAGACCCTCCCCCCAGTCCAGGAGGAAGGCATCCGATGCCAGTCTGCCGTGGGCCTGAAGCCTGGAACAGAACTGCGGGACTTTGTGGTTGGCTCGAGATGCAAAGAGATCTACCAAGAGGGTGCCCCACACCTGGAAGATCTGGCGCACTACTCGGGAATTGAGCGACCACTCGTGAGGTTGCATAATCCTGCTCAGTCTGTCGGCCAGACTGTTGTTTACGCCTGCCAGATATGTGGCTTGGAGCACCATGCCGTGACGGCGAGCCCAGAGCCACATGCTGACGGCTTCCTGACACAGGGGGCGAGATCCAGTGCCCCCCTACTTGTTGATGTAATACATGGCAACCTGGTTGTCTGTCTGAATTTGGATAATTTGGTGGGACAGCCGATCTCTGAAAGCCTTCAGAGCGTTCCAGACCGCTCGCAACTCCAGAAGATTGATCTGCAGATCGCGTTCCTGGAGGGACCAGCTTCCCTGGGTGTGAAGCCCATCGACATGAGCTCCCCACCCCAGGACAGACGCATCCGTAGTCAGCACTTTTTGTGGCTGAGGAATTTGGAAAGGACGTCCTAGAGTAAAATTGGACCAAATCGTCCACCAATACAGGGATTTGAGAAAACTCGTGGACAGGTGGATAACGTCTTCTAGATCCCCAGCAGCCTGAAACCACTGGGAAGCTAGGGTCCATTAAGAAGATCTCATGTGAAGGCGGGCCATGGGAGTCACATGAACTATGGAGGCCATGTGGCCCAGCAATCTCAACATCTGCCGAGCTGTGATCTGCTGGGACGCTCGCACCCGCGAGACGAGGGACAACAAGTTGTTGGCTCTCGCCTCTGGGAGATAGGCACGAGCCGTCCGAGAATCCAGCAGAGCTCCTATGAATTTGAGTCTCTGTACTGGGAGAAGATGGGACTTTGGATGATTTATCACAAACCCCAGTAGCTCCAGGAGGCGAATAGTCATCTGCATGGACTGTAGAGCTCCTGCCTCGGATGTGTTCTTCACCAGCCAATCGTCGAGATATGGGAACACGTGTACCCCCAGCCTGCGAAGTGCCGCTGCTACTACAGCCAAGCACTTTGTGAACACTCTGGGCACAGAGGCGAGCCCAAAGGGTAGCACACAGTACTGGAAGTGACGTGTGCCCAGCTGAAATCGCAGATACTGTCTGTGAGCTGGCAGTATCGGGATGTGCGTGTAGGCGTCCTTCAAGTCCAGAGAGCATAGCCAATCGTTTTCCTGAATCATGGGGAGAAGGGTGCCCAGGAAAAGCATCCTGAACTTTTCCTTGACCAGATATTTGTTCAGGGCCCTTAGGTCTAGGATGGGACGCATCCCCCCTGTTTTCTTTTCCACAAGGAAGTACCTGGAATAGAATCCCAGCCCTTCTTGCCCGGATGGCACGGGCTCGACCGCATTGGCGCTGAGAAGGGCGGAGAGTTCCTCTGCAAGTACCTGCTTGTGTTGGAAGCTGTAAGACTGAACTCCCGGTGGACAATTTGGAGGTTTTGAGGCCAAATTGAGGGTGTATCCTTGCCGGACTATTTGAAGAACCCACTGATCGGAGGTTATGAGAGGCCACCTTTGGTGAAAAACTTTCAACCTCCCTCCGACCGGCAGATCGCCCGGCACTGACACTTGGATGTCGGCTATGCTCTGCTGGAGCCAGTCAAAAGCTCGTCCCTTGCTTTTGCTGGGGAGCCGAGGGGCCTTGCTGAGGCGCACGCTGCTTACGAGAGCGAGCACGCTGGGGCTTAGCCTGGGCCGCAGGCTGTCGAGAAGGAGGATTGTACCTACGCTTACCAGAAGAGTAGGGAACAGTCTTCCTTCCCCCATAAAAATGTCTACCTGTGGAGGTAGAAGCTGAAGGCTGCCGGTGGGAGAACTTGTCGAAAGCAGTATCCCGCTGGTGGAGCTGCTCTACCACCTGTTCGACCTTCTCTCCAAAAATATTATCCGCACGGCAAGGCGAGTCCGCAATCCGCTGCTGGATCCTATTCTCCAGGTCGGAGGCACGCAGCCATGAGAGTCTGCGCATCACCACACCTTGAGCAGCGGCCCTGGACGCAACATCACCCCTCTGGCCAGGAATTTTCTGAACGCCTTCAGCTGCCTGACCACCTCCTGAAATGGCTTGGCTTGCTCAGGAGAGAGCTTGTCCACCAAGCCCGCCAACTGCCGCACATTGTTCCGCATGTGTATGCTCGTGTAGAGCTGGTAAGACTGAATTTTGGCCACGAGCATAGAGGAATGGTAGGCCTTCCTCCCAAAGGAGTCTAAGGTTCTAGAGTCTTTGCCCGGGGGCGCCGAAGCATGCTCTCTAGAACTCTTAGCCTTCTTTACGGCCAAATCCACAACTCCAGAGTCGTGAGGCAACTGAGTGCGCATCAGCTCTGGGTCCCCATGGATCCGGTACTGGGACTCGATCTTCTTGGGAATGTGGGGATTACTTAAAGGCTTGGTCCAGTTCGCCAGCAATGTCTTTTTTTAGGACATGATGCATGGGTACTGTGGACGCTTCCTTAGGTGGAGAAGGATTGTCCAGGAGCTCAAACATTTCAGCCCTGGGCTCGTCCTCCACAACCACCGGGAAGGGGATGGCCGTAGACATCTCCCAGACAAAGGCCGCAAAAGACAGACTCTTGGGAGGAGAAAGCTGCCTTTCAGGGGAGGGAGTGGGATCAGAAGGAAGGCCATCAGACTCCTCGTCAGAGAAATATCTGATGTCCTCCTCCTCCTCCCACGAGGCCTCACCATCGGTATCAGACACAAGTTCACGAACCTGTGTCTGAAGCCGTGCCCGGCTCGACTCCGTGGAACCACGGCCATGGTGGGACCGTCGAGAGGTAGACTCCCTCGCCAGCACCGGCGAAGCTCCCTCCGCCAACGTCGTCG
This sequence comes from Microcaecilia unicolor, assembly GCF_901765095.1. Lineage (NCBI taxonomy): Eukaryota > Metazoa > Chordata > Amphibia > Gymnophiona > Siphonopidae > Microcaecilia > Microcaecilia unicolor. Next base: position 169,430,588 of record NC_044033.1, read on the forward strand.
GGGAGCCTTCCTGGGAGGCGACCGCAGTCGGTACCACAAGCGGCACCGATGTCTGAGACCTCACCCCGGGCAAGGGGCCAGCCGGAGCCTCACTCGACAGTACCGGTGGCGCAAGCACCCCCGGTACCGGAGGGGAAGGGCGCAACAGCTCTCCCAGGATCTCTGGGAGAACGGCCCGGAGACTCTCGTGCAGGGCGGCTGTGGAGAAAGACATGGAAGCCGATGCAGGAGTCGAAGTCAGAGTCTGTTCCGGGCGTGGAGGCTGTTCCGGGCTGTCCAAGGTGGAGCGCATCGACACCTCCTGAACAGAGGGTGAGCGGTCCTCCCGGTGCCAATGCCTGCTGGGTGCCGACTCCCTCGGCGACCCAGAGCTCTCGGTACCGACGCGGGAAGGAGACCGGTGTCGATGCTTCTTTGACTTTTTCAAACGAAGCATGTCACCAGAGCTTCCCGGTACCGACGAGGAGGACGTAGAATCCAGCCGTTGCTTCCTCGGGGCCGAGGCCGAAGAAGGTCGGTCTCGGGGGGGCTGTACCGCAGGAGCCCTCAGGGTAGGGGGAGACCCACCCGAAGGCTCACCTCCACCAGCAGGGGAATGGACAGCCCTCACCTGCTCTCCAGACGAAGCACCACCGTCCGACGACATCAGCACTAGTGGAGGTCCCGGTACCACCGACGCCGACGCAGCCTTCCGATGTCTCGGCCCCGACGATGCAGAGGGTCGATGCCTCGATGCAATCGATACAGTCACAGCCGAAGGCAGAGGTCTTGACGCTGTCGACGTCGACGCACTCGATACTCCCGGTGCCGATGCCGACGAAGAGCCCAAGAACAAAACTGGGCCAATCTCGCTACCTGAGTCCTTTTCTGTAAAAGGGCGCAAAGACTACAGGCCTGCGGGTGGTGCCCAGCCCCCAGACACTGAAGACACGACGCGTGCCTATCAGTGAGCGAGATTACCCGGGCGCACTGGGTGCACTTCTTGAAGCCGCTGGGAGACTTCGATGACATGGGCGGAAAAATCACGCCGGCGAAATCAAAACTCGTAATTGCGGTAAGGCACCAAAAAGAGGGGGAGAAAAAAACTCGACCCGAGGCTTCAAAGAGGCCTACCCCGAAAACGAAAGAAAACTTATCGGGGCCAAAAACTAGAAATACGGGGAAGGGAAAAAGACCGTAAGGCCCTTCTCTGAAATCCCTTTTTTTTTTTTTTTTGTAATAGAAAAAGTCAAAAGACGCGCGAGGGTCAACTTAAGGGGCGCGAACGGCGCAAACATGACCGTACCGAGCGCAGACAAAAGAAGACTGACGAACACGAGCTGGTTCGGGTGGGAAGACGGCCGCGCATGCGCGGTGCGCATGGGCGCGCGAGGACTAGCAAAGGCCTTTGCTAGTGAAGTTTCCGATTGGAGGGGCTGCCGTGGATGTCACCCATCAGTGAGAACAAGCAGCCTGCTTGTCCTCGGAGAAAAAATATAATTTTCCACGTTAGTCTATGGAGAAACAGGGATTTACAATGGAGATTGTCCTTGCAAAACATGAGGACCATGCATGCAAGTATTAAGGGAATTTCTTGAGAGCATGATTCTGATTGGCTACAGGGGGAGCAGTAATAACATCCATGGCACCACTGCCCTAGTAACGGGCTGGGGTGATGGTGGGCAAAGCTGCTGAAGACCTGGGAGAGTGCAAGTGTGTGAATGTTTCTGCTGTGAGGAAAAAAAGGTTAAGGGAAAAGGTACTGAGAAGTTTGAAAAGTGACTGGAAAATACTATGTTGAACAGAGCTGTATGGCTGAATGATAACCTGGGGAAAGATTGAGGTTTAAAATTCAAATTTTTTTTTTTGTTAAATGATTTTTTTAGGACCTTGCAAATACAAGGCAGTGGGGAAAAAATCACTTAACAATCAGAAATTAAAAAAAAACACTGCAGAATCGTACAAGAACCAAACCAGACAATTATTACTTCCCCAATTTCAATTAACAGCAACCCACACCCATCCCAAACCCACCCCATTACAGTATGTTTCTATAATAGGTCTATTACGCCAATGTTTCTTACGCCATAATAAGACCAATGTAAGAGACCCTCAGAGTTAATAATTAAGAATCAAATTGCATACCCTAGTAGTGGTCTAGTGGTTAGAGCACCAGTCTTGCAATCCAGAGGTGGTTGGTTCAAATCCCACTGTTGCTCCTTCTGATCTTAGGCAAGTCACTTAACCCTCCATTTCCTCAAGTACAAACTTAGATTGTGAGTTCTCCTGGGACAAAGAAATATCCAGTGTACCTGAATGTAACTCACCTTGAGCTACTACTGGAAAAGGTGTGAGCAAAATCTAAATAAATTTCAGTCCAAATTGGCTCCCATATTTTCCTAAACTTAAGCCAATGGTTGGCATCTCACCAGCCTGCTCTATGGCACTCAAGAACCATCATCACATAAACTGTATTTAGTCATTTTGAGAGGGTCAGAACTTCACTATTGGAGAAGTTTTCATTTCCTGCCAAGAAGAAATAAATAGCAAAGTAATTCTTTAACTGGTGCAGCAGTGGAATATCATATGGTCGAACAATCGTGAAACAAAGAGAACTGAGGACTAAATGGAAATTGCTTCTGCAATACTCCAAGTATGTAGTGATGGACCCACTCCCAAAACAATCGAATATATTCACAAACCCAAAATAAATGCCCCACTGTAGCCCCAGGCTCACCACATTTTATACAACGATCATGAGAAGTAAATAAAATTAAAAGTTTATAACGTGGCAATAGGGAGAGCTATTAAAACCATTCATACACTGGCTGAGCTTTAGCAAGCTGTGCGATTTGTTTTCTGTGTGAGAGAGTTACAGCGGCTGAGGACTGCTTAGATTCAAAAAGCTGGTGTAGCAGGCTTGAAGCAGTTATGCTTGTATGGTAGGCCTACTTGAGAAGGAATAAAGTTTTCTCTGAAAGGGTTTGTTTTGGGATAAAAGCAATGTAATTGTATTGCTTGAAGCCTGAAACTTGTGCTGGTGAGTTTGAGTGTGCTCAGAATGTGGTAAGTGCTCCTCTTTAGTGCAGGGAAATCAGTTTTAGCTCAAGAATCTACCTTAGCAGGGAGTCATAATTGTTTTTTGATTTTGACTAGCTAACAAGCCCCAACAGCGTTTACAGAAAAAATTAAAAGACATTCATTTAGTTTATTGTTGATGTAATATACCACCCTTCATAAAATCAGAGCAGTTAATAAAATAAAATCAATAATTAAAAGAAAGTAAAAAGAACTCCAACTGTTAAAAGAACAGAGAGGCTAGACTTAGAACAGTGAAAGAGATAAGCAGAGAATACTAAGCTGATCAGCCCACCAAGCAGAACTGGTAATCAGAGGGGTTTATAAAGGCCTTAGTGAAAGCAGGTCTTTTGAATTGTTGGTAAGATTGTTCGTTGGGAAGTGAGAAAGGCAGGGAATTCCATAGGGAAGGACTGGATTGAAGCCTAGTATGCTCTTAAAGCAAGAGAAAGAGAGATAGGGTTTTCTCTCCTTTTTGGTTTGTCAGACAGGCTAGGTGTTCCTGAAGAAGCACAGCACAGATGACATCGAAGAATTACACCAAGCCCTTTCGAAAAAAGACCAAAGCCTATATATAAGCAAGGCCCACAGATAAGTGGTTGCTGCTTTTCGACAAACATTACAAGGGGTGCGGAGGAGAGAGATACTGGCAGAGGACTCCATTTAGGAGTCCTTACTTACTTGAGTGTAAGTTCAGTGTTGAAACTTACCAGAGAGGAAGTGTAATCCCGGTTTTGGGTGAGATCTAGCAAAAATAGAAAAGTAAACATAAAGGATCAAAACTTGGGGAAACTTTTAAGTGATTAGTGAGCAAGTCTTGACAAACCAGGGAAAGCGAAGAAACATTTATCTGATGGTAATCCTGAGGCTGAGATTTTCTTGATTGAAACAGTAGTTAAGAAATAAACAGGAGTTTCTCATTCAATTTTGTGAAAACTGGAATGAAAATAAATTGTTCAGCAATTACTTTAATTAATTGTGTACTTTGACATCTAGTTAATTTCATTTAAATTTGTTTTAGTACACAGCTGTGTTTTCCAACTTATGTGAACTGCTGCTTTTACCTATTCAGATCTAAATGTTTTTCAAACTTGAGTACAATAAAGCATAAAAAATATCATTAAAATGTATTGTGATAGATATTGGTTCTAACATCACACCTGGAACATTACCTGTAACGGTACACTTGGTTTTGCTTAAAACACAAAGAAACATGTAATCCAAGCTTCAGGTATTTGGTTTCTCCACAACACCCATACCTGTACTTAGAACCCCATTACTAATATTTTTGTGAATCCCCTAAGTGGTACGAGTGAAAGTGGGACCCCTAAGGCGATGACAAATTCCATTCAAAATTCCATCATGAATATTTTTCATTGCAATTACATCATTTCACCATTAGTGCACTTACAGTAACTCTTTACATTGATCTTTTAGGACCTCAGGCACAACCTTAATTCAGACGGGGTTCCTCGCTGACTTTTATACCAGCCTCCCTGACTTATAATCGCCCTGAAGCGAGGCTATTCAGGCTATTCTTGGGGACCTAACAAAGTCTCTCACACTTCACAGGCTGGGAAGCCTTCGGCACATACCAACCTAAGGCCAAAGCATCCCTGGCCCGACATTCAAAACAGACTACCTAACAGACAAATAAAACTCTATGCATACACAAGAATTCGGCTACTCACTATTACTATAACAGTGCAACTACCCTTCCATTAAGGGAATGCTATCTCAACTGCTACATACACAACCTAAAAAAAAAAAACTTCAAGGGACCCAAATACCTAGTTCCCCAGTCAACCTTCTGTTGCATCTAATGGCAGACCCAGCATAGGACAAACCTGAGTGCAAGCCCTCGGGCTTATACCATTCACGCCCCAGGTAATTCTTTTGGCCTCTTTTTTTCTTTTAGCCCAGGACACGGTCTATTGAGCACATCTAAATCCTGACACACAATCCCCTGATATGATTTGCTCCTTCCAAATGGCATAGACTATGCGGCTCTGCTTCCATCCATCTGCTGCACTGATCCACTTGGCTCTACACATACTAGGCCTAATCTGCAGCAGGAGGGGACCTTCACCCGAGTGAACAAATAAATAACTAACTTCCCCAGGGCCAAGGAAACCTAGTCCTGCTCCAGGCTCTCGTCCACTGGTCGTGCTACTGCCCAATGCCTGTCCACCGCTCGTGCCAACGAGGTTCTTTCCATCAGAGCCCACCAAGGTCACCCCCATTCACCCATTACTGTGCGGGGGTGGGGTTAATGGGATGGACTTGAAATCTATTGAGGTCTCCCCCGGGTAAGCTAAAATCCCAAATCCTCAGGGTATACAGAATGGGCCTAGAGCCCCGCTCCACAGACAGATTGGGCAATGAATTTCCCAGCAAAAGGAAGAAGGCCTAACCCACATCCCCTGCTTGTAAGACGTTATAAAAAGTGCCCCACACTGTGTTCTCTGTAAACCTCAGTTTTTCCCTTAACTCTGAGGCCGGGGGCCACTTCACCTAATGACTGTAACCAGCCAACAGGCTCCTGAAAGGGCCTGACCCACTATGTCAACTCCTTGCTAACCCTTAGCCCGTTCCTTTAGGGCAACAGAAACATAGATCCTCTTAGGTTCATCACAACAGGGGCTGCAGGCTACAAACCTCCCCTCCCCCCCACACACACACACTAGAAAACAAATATAATTAGGATCCACCTGCAAGTACACGGACCTCTTACCATGCAGGGTCAAGGCCGACCCCTATATAATTAGTTCCAGTACAGATAGATTATACAGACAAACACATATGTACCAGCAAATATATTGGAACACCAACTGGAATAGTTCAAACTCAACGATATAACATAAAGCAATACCAAAGTGGTCTTTGCTCTTGAAACCACATTCTCAGAAAATCACTGACCTAACTCCTATCAGTGCCAACACGACCCTTTATGTTTGGAACAACCCTATCCCACACTACTCTGGCTATTTCTTGGCCCTCAAATAGCAGTTGATTCGCTGACACACTTCAGACCAGCTACTTACATACATAGACAACCCATATTCATGGTACATGGGGATAAAGACAACAACCAAGTCAGCACCGCGATCATGAAACAGTACAGCCCCCACATCTTTGGATGCGGACACAATCATCGTGCTCGGTTCCATATGCCCCAAGGCTTTTTGTGCTATCTCTTAGGCACCTCGTGCATGCTCCATCTGCTCTCATATTGACTAATGAGAGTTCAGGACTACCTCCAAAAAAACAACAACCCACCACAAAATCAACTTTCAACCCTTTATGACCAAATCAACTGCATACCATGCCGTCCAGAGGTCTGCAGTTCACCGACCTTCTCCTCCACAGTTCATTACCACCACCCATCCCGGTGGCCCTCACACTGAGGTGTCATGGGTATTCTGGTCTAACAGTTCTGATACTCATCATTGCAGATCACCAGTATTCATTCAAATAAGTAAAATTCAGACGAAGAAGAAGAATGACCCGTGGTATTCCTGTCCCACAATGCTGTGTTCTTCCTGTTCCACTTCTACATGTTACACTATCAATGCCGGTCGCCCTGATATGGATTTCGTGCCTACACTACCACTAGCGGTCACATAGGAATGAGAATAATAACCTGTTGTATTCCTGTTCCACAATGCCGTGTTATCCCTGTTTCACTTCTACATGTTACACTATCACTGCCAGTCGCTGTGATACGGACATCATGCCTACACTATCAATGGCAGTCACTATCATATGGACTATGTGCCTACAGTCAGGCTGTTTGTTTTTTTCCACAAACTGCTGACACTCCAGTGTACTTACTGCACCATGTTTACTGCAAACCTTCATGACTATTTACTGCCAACAAACTTGGTATGACCTTTTTCACTCCCTGCTCCTGCAGCTGGGGCCAGACCCTCCTACCACAGCACATCAAGGGCCATAAGGACCGAAAACCTACTGGAGCACCTAACCCTCCTTACGCCCCTTGGCTCGGGAGTCACCCATATGTGGCTGACGCATCCTGCTTGTCCTAGGAGAAAACGAAGTTACTTACCTGTAACAGGAGTTCTCCGTGGACAGCAGGATAAGTCAGCCACACAACCCACCCACCTCCCCTTAGAAGGATCCGCCCCTTGCTAGGGACTGGCTGAGGCAGGAAGTGGGAGTGAGGAGACCTACTGCACATGCTCAGAGGGATTAAAAAAAATCTCTCTGAGCTATTGGAGAGCATTTCCGTCCAATGGGCTGTCGGATGACTTATCCTGCTGTCCACGGAGAACTCCTGTTACAGGTAAGTAACTTCGTTTTCTTGACTCTTCAGAGGAGAGACACCATACCTGTCTTCCAAGCATAGATTAAAATCAAGCCCTACTAGGTGCAACTAGCCATCAATTCATGTTTTGTTGATAGCGTCCTGTAGGTGTAGCAAGGAAAAACCTACCAGAAGTGGGGCTTCAACCCACAAGGACACATTTCCATTGGATCTTAAGTCCAACATCTTAACCACTCAGCCATCCTGGTGGCAGTATGGCCCACATGTACAAAAACTGGCTGGCGACAGCAAGGAACACCTCTATTTCAGCTTTCCTTTTACATCAGTTTGAAAAGGAAAGCTTTGCAAATGTCTTCATAACAGAAAATACTACATCACTCACCTCACTCCCCTCACCCTTGTAAACTAGCACTTTCAAGCGTTCAACAGAATGTATTTGGCCTGGCTGAAGGTAGTCAGTTCAACACTTAAGGGGTTGTTTAATAAAGCTCAGCTCGATTTATCTGCAGTAGGGCCCACAGAATTAAACAGGCCCTGCTGCACATAACTCCAGCTAAGCTTTAGTAAACAGGGGGGTTAATCTCTTAATGGTGCAAAGTACGGGAAAGGGCACGTAGAATATCTTCAATGAAGTAGAAAGAGGTGTCATTTTCCAGCAAGCAAAATAAGATGCTTTCTGGAAGTAAAAGGGCACTGCTAGACATCCAGATTAGCCTTCTAGCAAAGTTGTTGGGAAGTAAAACTTGCACCCAATTTAAGTGTATCACGGACAGATACAGATAGCGGCGGTAAGTACATGGATAGGTGAAAGAAACGGGGACTTTGGTGTTGCTTTACAAACAGAAACTTCCATGCTTATGTACCCACAACGATGTCTGCAGCCTTCTACAGTTATCATCTTGAGGATGAATGCACTATTGGGTAAATTTATACAGTTTTCAGCAGGAAGACGTGCTTTGCTACATCACAGCAGGCAGAAAGGTGGCAAATTGTGTGAAAAAGGGCATCTGTTCTTTGTCCCGGCAGTGTGCACCTCTATATTCTGGGCACTGGAGATTTTTCTTACAATGACACAGGGAGCAAGTTATCCTATTGCTTCTCTTGCTCGAGGCAGACATCACCTTAAGTTTTTTGGTCATGCAGCGTGCCGTTGTTGACTCTTCAGCAGAGACACGCTGTACCTGTCTTCCAAACGTAGATTAAAATCAAGCCCTACTAGGTGCAACCAGCCATCAATTCACGTTTTGTTGATGGCATCCTGTCTGTGTAGTAAGGAAAAGTCTACTAGATTTGGGACTTGAACCCACAAGAGCAGATATCCATTGGATCACACATTCAACACCTTAATCACTCAGCCATCCTCTTAGCAGTATGGCTCACTTGTACAAAAACTTAACTACATTTTTAGCTTTCCTTTCATATCAGTTTGAAAGGGAAAGCTTTCCAAATGTCTTCATAACAGAAAATGCTATGTCACTTACCTCACTCCCTTCACCCTTGTAAACTAGCATTTTTAAAGTGTTCCACAGAATGTATTTGTCACGGCTGGAGGTAGTCAGTTCAACACTTAATCTCTTACTGGTGCAAAGTACAGGGAAAGAGCATATAGGATATCCAGGCATCTTCAATGAGGTACTAGGAGGTGTAATTTTCCAGCAAGCAAAATAAGATGCTCCAAAGCATCATCGGATCCTGTGATCTTACAGGAAAGGAGGCTTGTGGATGAGAGAAGTAAATATTTCTGGAAGTAAAAGGGTGCTTGATATGTGGATTAGCCTTCTAGCAAAGCTTTTGGAAAGCAAACCTTGCACCCAATATAAGGATATCAGGGATAGATACAGACGGCGGTGGTAAGTAGATGAAAGAAATGGGGACCTTGGTGTTACAAACAGAAACTTCCATGCTTATCTACTGATATTCCCTGTTTTTTGCATTGACTGTGATCCTCGGGATGCACATAATTAAAGAGGGAAGAGGAAGGAGAATCTATAATTCCTTCAAGTCTCTGCACCACTGAAGAGTTGGAGCAGATAAATCAGAATGTGGGAAAAGTGCGTCAATTTTGTATGTAGAACAGACACTGTCCGGAGGTAGAAAGTCTTGAAATGTTTATGAGTTTTGAAGGGCGTCCAAATCTAGAGAAGTAACATAGTGATCGAGCTCTCTGTGAGCATAAATGTTCAGTATTCTCTTCAATCCTTCAGTACCTGGTTGACCCAACAATTTCAGATGCGCATTCTCCCCCTTCACCTGATGTAGAAATTTAATTCCAAGGTCACTCTATGAACGAAAGGCAGGTTTAACCATACCAGGGCGAAAGGAAGCATTACCCCAGATGTCTCAGCAGAAACCTTCCAAATATGAGTAAGATTTTGCCACAGAACCCTCAAAGGGTGAAGATTATTATTAATTACATCCAACGGTTGTTTAGTGGAAGGTGTGTGAGGTAAGTTATGTGCCAGGGGTGAAAAACGGTATGCTATATATCCAGGATTGTATAATCTGAACAATCTAGAATCTAATCATCCAAATGGCAAAGTATGCAAGTCTGGTTATACCTTTTAAGATTAGGGAGACTAAGACCTCCCGTGTTCCAGGAGCCCAAAAAATATCCAAAAGGGAATCTTTGGTTTCATCCCGCTCCGACAGAAATGGGTAGCAGCTTTTGTAACATTCAAAGATCTTTTTTTTTTTTTAACTCATCTTTATTAACATAAAGTTCAAAAGCCGGGCACAAATCATGAAAAAAGAAAAATAACAAGTACAAAATTGGCCCGTCTTATCTTATACAAGTATCAAGATTTCACATTTTCAACATTTTCTCCCCTCCCCCCCCTCCCATTCTACCCCACCCTCCCCCCTCCCTCTCTTCAGGAATTTAAGATTCTGCTGCGGGCTACTGAAGTCAATGTGTCCCAAAAGGGTGCCCAGGCTGTACAAAAAAGGTTTCCCTTAGTCCCTGCCAGGTCTGCAATCCCGCTGCGTTCAAATGAGCACATGTAGATCATGAATGAACGCCATTGAGCTATGGTGGGGGTGTCCGATGTCATCCAGTGTTGTAGAATTGTTTTTTTTCCCATCAATAAAGATCTATGTAAGAAGGCGCGTAAGCCTGGCTTAGATTGTCCATGTATAGTATAAATTCCAAATAATTGAGTGGGAGTATGTCGCCATCTCACCTGCCACATAGACGAGATGTGTGCCGCTAAGGCTATCCAGAATTGTTGAATGGCGGGGCAAGACCAGAACATGTGACTCAAGTGGGCATTTTCCTTCCCACACCTGCGACAGCGGTCTGATTCACACAAAGTGGCCCGGAATGCCCTCCTGGGAGAGATGTGTAGGTGAAAAACAAACTTGTACTGAATTTCCCACCAGCTAACATTTTCAGTCAATTTATAGGTTCCAGCCAAGATAGTCTTAATGGTCTCCAGGGTTATTTGTGTAGACAACTCCACTGTCCATTGCTGTGCCACCCGGTCAAAATCTGGAGAGTGCAGATGGTCTCTCAAATGTGCATGGAAGTACTTTAAGGGGATCCGTAGTCGTGCATCAAGACCAAACATTAAATTAAAACATTCATACACTTCCCTGGATAAGTCTTTCTTGGGCAGGGAGTGCACGTAGTGTTGAAGTTGTAAAAATGCAAATGTATCAGTTCTGTGTAAATGGAACTCTCTGTTGATTTCAGGAAGCCTTTTAATCTCACCCTTATCTGTTATCACCTGATGCAGAAAGGAAACTCCCTTGGCCTCCCATTCACGGAATGTTCTAGAGGTGTCTCCCACTGGGAATTCCGGATTACCCCGTAATGATAGTAAGGGAGAGGTCGACTTATTAAGACTAAAGAACTTACATAACCATCTCCAAGCCTGGCGTAGTGGACACAGCACGGGCCCCGCCATTCCCAAACTCGAGGGTGGTCTCTGACCCTGGTGTAGCCAGTTTGAAAAGTGTAGGGAGCCCAACCAGCTAGTCTCTGTCGCTGCAAGGGAGAAGTGACTAGTGGACCTAAACCAGTCCGATATGTGGCGCATGTTACTTGCCACAGAGAACAAGCGAAGATCCAGCAATCCCAGTCCCCCTTTAATTCTTGGAAGGATGGCTCTGTTTATGGTCATGCGCGCCCGTTTCCCTTGCCACAAAAAGTAGTTTAACTTTGCCTTCAACCATTTTTCATCCCTAACGGACAAAAACATAGGCAGGGTTTGGAAAGCATATAGCCACACAGGGAAAAGGACCATGTTATAGAGTGCTACTCTACCCATTAATGAAACAGGGAGGTCCTGCCAGTCCTGAAGGGACCGGGCCACCCGCCTCTTCAGGTGTACCATATTTCGTGAGTATAGTGAGTGCAAATCCATGGGAATCCTTACCCCCAAGTAAATCACCTCCTCCTGTGCCCACTGTAAGGGGAAAGGGCCCTCCCAATTCAACTGAATCTCTGCTTTGGATGGGAGTGCTGTGGATTTCTGCAGGTTCAAACTAAGACCTGAATATAATCCAAACTCGTCAATGGCAGCCAGGACTCTAGGGAGAGACCGCTGGGGATGGGTCAAAGTTAACAGAATATCATCCGCAAAGGATAAGACCTTTACCCGTTGACCCGGGAGAGGCACCCCACCTATATCTGGGTCTTTCTCTAAAGTACGTAGCAATGGCTCTACATATAGTAAAAATAATAAAGGAGAGAGGGGGCATCCCTGTCTGGTACCAGCTTTGATCTGCAGTGGAGGGGACCTTGTTTCATTAATTAGAAGTCTGGCTACAGGCTCTCTATACAGTACTTTAATTGCTTCTAGAAACCAGCCTCCTATTCCCACGTATGATAGTACTTGGAACAAATATTCCCACCGCACTCTGTCGAACGCCTTCTCGGCATCCAAGCTGACTAGCAACAAGTCGATGTCTGCGGCATGGCAATGCGCAATTGTCAAAAGTACTTTACGTACATTGAGCACTGAGTTTCTGTCCCTCATAAATCCCACTTGGTGTTCCCCAATCAGTGTATTCATACAGGGGGCTAACCGATCTGCTAAGATCCGGGCCAAGATTTTAAGGTCCATATTAATAAGAGAGATGGGTCTGTATGATTCCACTCTATCACTCGGTTTGCCCGGCTTTGGGATTAAAGTAATTAAAGCTTCATTGCTCCCCATGGGCAACTCTCCTCGTTCTATCACTTCTTCTAAGTAGTCAATGAAAGTGCTTATAAACTGAGGGGGCAAAGTTTTATAGTATTCAGCTGAAAACCCATCTGGGCCCGGAGCAGAGCCCAGAGGGAGAGACTTCAGCACTTTCTGGACCTCCTGTGCCCGCAACGGTTCCATGAGGGCTCTCTGAGCCAGAGGGGAAAGGCGGGGGAACCCTGCATCTACTAGGTAATCTTCCACTGCCATATCTGTAAAGTCTCCCTCGCCTGAGTATAATCTAGAAAAATAGTCATGGAACACCTGAGCAATCCCTTCTGTAGAATATATCTTGTCTCCCTGGGGAGTCAGTATTGATGCTATCAATTTTCTCTGACTACGTGCCCTCGCCATTTGTGCTAACAGTTTTCCGGGTCTATTCCCATATCTACGGTAGTTAAATCCCCTTACTGTTAGTCTCCTTTGAGTTTGCTCGTGGATTAAGGAGTTCAGAGCAACTCTAGTGGAGGACAGTAGATCACTCGCTTCCGAAGAGGGGTTCTGCAAGTATTGTGCCTTTACTGAACGTAGGGTGCGTTCTAGTCTAATTATTCCCGCCGCTAGTCTTTTTGCTCTAGCACTCATATAGGCAATGATGGCCCCCCGCAAAACTGCTTTCGAGGCTTCCCATAGGATTATTGGGGAGTCACAGGAGTTTTGATTGTTAAGAATGTATTGTTCCCACTGAGTCTTTATATATTCATTGAATGTTTTATCTTTATGTAAATAAGCGGGATATCTCCAATGGTATGATTGTTCCCCGGGAGCATTAAACTGTAATTCTGTCCATATCAAGGAGTGGTCAGTGATTTCCATAGGGCCTATCTCAGCCTGAGTAATTTGAGAGAACAAGGAGCGTTGCACCAGGATATAATCCAGCCTAGACCACGAGTGGTGAACCCGAGACTGGTGAGTGAAATCTATTGTGGAGGGATGAAACAGTCTCCATGGATCTACTAAATTTAGGGACTGGCACAGAGCCGAAAGCCCCCTCTCTCCCCTTCTCTCACTTCGCAGGGTTCCCCTGGATCTATCCACCTCTGGGTCCAATACCTGATTGAAATCTCCCGCCCACACCCAGGGTGCATCAGAGTATCGCAGGCCCAGGGAAACCAGAGATTGAAAAAACAGGGGTGAATATACATTTGGCCCATACACCGCACACAAATATAGCTGCTGACCGAACATTGTCAAGCGGATCAGGACCACTCTACCCTCCCGATCTTTATATATCAGTTTGGGCTGGCACAGAACACCCCTTCTAATCAAGATCGCTACACCACTTCTTTTTGCTCCCGATGATGAGTAAAAGCACTCTCCCACCCATTGCTGCTTTAACTTCTCATGTTCTTTGTCACTCAACTTCGTCTCCTGGAGACATGCAATTGAGACCTTATGACGCTTCAACTGGGCTAATATCTTGGTCCGTTTAATCGGGGAAGAAATCCCAGATACGTTCCAAGACATCAGCCTCACTGGGTCCCTATGAGGTTAAGTTAGTCTGTGAATTTTGTTGGCGTTTCACCGTAAGGGAACCCCAGGAGGCCCAGCCCCTCCCCCCGGGGAATGTTGTGCTCCAATAGTTAGAAATGTTGACTACAGCCTGCCCTTTTATTTTCTTTTGTGTTCTTCCTGACAAGAATCCCACCCCTCCCTCCCTCCCATGTTCCCCACCCCCCTCCCTCCTTCTTCCCTTCTCCCCCTTCTCTTTTATCCATCCAAGAATCATATTCTCCTGTCTAGCAGTTGAATACAGGTCACTTCCATGCTAGAGGCCCCCCCGTCCCTCCACACCAACAATCACAATGTCTCAGTCATTATAAAGTCTCAGCTCTCACCCTCTGCCAATACCTTCGCTTGACTCCAGTTGCATTCATGAGATGACTTTCAGGTCTCAGTAGCGGCCTCCAAACCATTATCTGGTGCAGTATCTAGGTTTTGGACAAAGGTGTGCGCTTCATCCGCATTATTAAATGCTTTCCACCCATTGCCTTGTTTGATTTTCAACACCGCGGGGTAAAGAAGCATAAATTTGATTTTCTGCCCATGTAGCTTCTGGCATATAGGGTTAAATAGCTTCCTTCGTTCCTGCAATGCCGTGGAGTAATCCTGGAATATGCGGATCAGCTTTCCATCATATTTAGTTGAGTCCCTCTTCTGCCGATATCCACGCAGGATTTCCTCTTTATGTAGGTAGTTATGGATTTTAACAAGGACTACTCGTGGGGCCTGGCGGCCATCTTGAAGGCGTCCCACACGATGGGCCCGTTCGAGGCATAGTGGGCCCATGCTGTCTGAGAGCGCGAACTCTCTCTTCAGCCACTGCTCTAACTCCGTGGCTAGGAATCTGTCTCCAATTGATTCTGGGAGCCCTACGATTCGTAGGTTTGCTTGGCGCGACCTATTCTCTAGATCATCAATTTTCGCTAGTAGTTGCTCGATCGTGCCATTTTGTTTTTTCACCTGCGCCGCATTAGATATGCACGTGTCTTCTAGCTCCGAGACCCGGCGCTCGAGTTCTCCTGTGCGGCCCGTAGTGTCCGCCTGTGAGGCCGTCAACGTAGCGATCTGGGACGCCAATTGTTCAAACTTTGGAGCCAGTGCTAACCCCACCGCATCCGTAAGTTGCTTTAATTGTTTTGGGGTAAAAGTAGCATTATCGCTCTTGGCGTGTTCTTCGTCGCCGTTCAGCGCTTTAGTTTTTTCTTTTTCCCTCTTCGCGCCTCTAGCGGGTAGGCTTTTGGTTTGCGGTTCCACAAATTTATCCATTAGGAGTTCTTGTTAGTCCGCTGTCAATTTAAGACCGAAATTCTAAGTTTTAATCAGGTAGTTGGTGAAGAGTAACGGAGGAGCCTCAGAGAGCACAGAAAACACGTCCTGAGCCCTCTAGCGCATCACGTGACCTCCCTCAAAGATCTTTTTTTAATGTGCAGTGGCAACATCTGTACAGTATACAACCATCTTGGGAATTCCATCATGCGAAACAACTGAATCCTGCCATGAAGGCTCAGAGGGAAATTACACCACCCAGCTAGATGATCTGCTGTAGACTGCAACAACTTGTACAGCAGATCGTCTAGCTGGGTGGTGTAATTATCAATGTTTAAGTGATAAAGCATGGATGTGTAGACTGATAGTTGTATTCCTAGATAGTGAAAGCCCCCTGAGCCCACATCAAAGGAAAGGAATCAGGCCAGGCACTCATAATGGAATCATGAGACGCCAGTGCTAATGGTTTGTGAAAATTCAATTTGAATCCAGAATAATCTCCATATTCCACAAATAACTCATCAAAGCAGCTAAAGACTGATGTGGGTTAGGAAAGTGAACCAAAAGATCATCTGCAAAAGCTGAGATCCTAAAACTTGTGTGACTAAAGGAAATTCCCTCTGTCTCCAGATGGTGTTGGATTTTTCTAATTAAAGGATCTAACGTGAGAATGAATAAAGGAGGAGAGAGAGGGCAGCCCTGTCTAGTTTCTCTGCCGAGAGAAAATGGGATATAACTGATACCATTAACAGAGAGAGACACACACGTGGTTGATGATACAAATTCCATATTGCCTGAAGAAAGAATCCTTGAAAGACATATTTATCCAGAGAGAGATGCACATGGCTGATGATACAAACTCCGTATTGCCTGAAGAAAAAATCCTTGAAAGTCATATTTATTCAACATTGCAAACAAGAAATCCCAGGAAACCCTATCAAAGGCTTTCTCAGCATCAAAGCTGATTAACAAAGAGGGTGTGCCTTGTCATTGGACCTGATCAAGTGAAGCCAAAATAGCTGCGATGTTGTTAGTAGCTGTACATCCCTGCACAAAACCAACTTGGGACTCATCAACCAGAGATGGTAAAAGTTTGGCAAGGCGGTCAGCCAGTATCTTGGCTTCAAAGTTAAGAAGAGAGATAGGATGATAAGAGGACTGGTGTAATGGATCTCTACCTGGTTAGGCAGAACTATCACCTGTGCAATCTGTAATAAGTCGGGAATGAGTTGTGTGTTGATGATAGAAGTAAACATTGCTGCCAAATGGGGACAGATAGGAGTTAAAAGAAATTTGTAAAATTCAGCTCAAAAACCATATGGACCCGACGCCTTACCCATGGCACTAGATTTTATCACAGTGGATCTCAGCCAAGGTAAAAGGTGCATTTAGCATAGTGGTCTGTGAGGGGCTTATACTAGGCAGGTCCAGATTACCAAAATAAAACGAGCCTGGCATATGAAATAATGAAGAAAGATAGAATTAATTTCCTTATCAGAACGTGTTAGTGTCCTATCTGTCCAATATAATTGTGAAAACCTTTTTGGGGCCTTGATGGGCTAGTATTAGATTTGACATAAGTCTTCCACTCTTATTACCATGAAGGAATAACTGATATTTATAGTAAGTAAGAGATTTCATAGCCCGCTGATGCAGTAATGTGAACCAAAATGTATTAAGTAGTAATGTATTAAGATCAGTCTGAGCTGTGAGCTGTGAGCAAGAGAGTCCTATTTTGAGCCGTGGGAGCCAGGCCAAAAAGGCGTCTATATTTTGCTCAGGGCCGTGCCTAGGGTCTCTGGTGTCCCCCTGCAGACTATCAGTTGGCGCCCTCCCCCCCCCATGTGGCACAAGATGGCAAGGCTTACAAGCCTTTCTTGCAAAATACTTGATCGCAAATAATTGTTTATGATTTTTTAACCATGAAAATGATTGCTCACCACTTGCCACACTGCAGGAATTGTCAGCAATATTCTTAGAAAACAAATTGATATACATTGCAAAATAAGATAGGTTATGTAAATTCTCAAAGTGGACATATTCCAAACACTAAAATGAAAATAAAATTTTTTTCTACCTTTGTTGTCTGGTGACTTTGTTTTTCTATCCATATTGGTCCGAGTCTCTGATTCTGCTGCTCTATATCTGTTCTTTTAACTCTGTTTAGTAATTACACACAAAAAAGCAATCAGATTTTCACTTACCAGCTCTTCAACACAGCTAAACTTCCTCTTTGAACCTACTGTTTGAACCATCAGCCAATGAAATGGCTTTAAGCTGTAGCTATCCCAGGTTACCTGATAATTATGCACACATCATTGCAGTCATGCCCTCCTCTCAGTGTACATGCTCAGAAAAAAAAAACTTTGAACCACTTACAGATTTTATCAAACAATTACACTATTTATTTTTTATTTCTCCCCAGTCTCACTTGCACACCTCCCTCCAAACCTGTTCTCTTTAATTTGAATGTTGTTCAAGCTCACCCTGAATGAGGAGTTCTTCCCACACCAAAGACATATATACTGTAGCTCTGGTTGTACTCTTTGAAGCAACTTTAGCAGAGCGTGTCTGCTTCAGTTAGTACTGCTGGGCTGCCTTCACTTCCTGACGTGGAGAGGGAAGGGCAGGGGAGAGAGGAGAATCACAACTTCAGGTAAAAGATTTTGCAAGTGAGGTCGGCGCCCCCCTGCGGTGCTTACCCCGCTTACCATGTTGGCATGGCCCTGGACATGCTGATCTCTCATTTTATGTTTTTGTTTGCAATATGCAATAATGGGGCTCATTTTCAAAGCACTTAGACTTACAAAACTCCATAGGTTACTATGGAACTTTGTCAAAGTACTTTGAAAATTATGGGCAATGTCTCCCTGCAATACAGCCTTTGCCGCATCCCAAAAAGAAAATGACTATCTAAATGTTGTTGATTGTGGAAATGGTATTCCTGCCACTTCAGATAAAGAAAATTTTGGAACTGGGGTTCAGTGTACAAAATCTAATGGAAACCTCCACTGATAAGAACCAACATCGTTCTTTTCCACCCATAGCTGAAACCAAATTAAAGCATGATCTGAGACCCCATAGGGTCCAATTTCTGCCTGCGGGATACTGGAAAATAGGGCTCTGGAAACCAGCTGATATTCAATATGGGCCTGAGTGGAGTGTGCACGGGACATATGTGTGTAATCCCAGTCACCGGGATGTAATGTGTGCCACACCTCAATGAGGTCTAATGTACTATACAGCAGAGGCAACTCTTTGTCCTGCTCAAATTGAGCTTGACTAGGCAGGTGAGATTTATCAAACAGTGGGTCATAAACTACATTGAAGTCACCCCCCAGGACCAAATTATTATCTGTTCAAGGAGAAAGAACCTGAGTCAATTTGCAAAAAAACTTGATTATTGAAAACATTAGGCACGTAAAAATTACAGAGCAAGAATTTGTGATGGGATAAGGTGACTTAAGCCAAGATGCATCTACCATCAGCACTCTGGGTCGTTTTATATATTTGTACTTCTAGATTATTACGAAATAGTATTAATTCTCCAGCCTTCCAGTTCACCGCTGGTGAATCTACTATGTGACCAACCCATCACTACCGAAACATCTGATGTTTGGCTGAAGTAAGGTGAGTTTCTTCTAGGAAGGCGATACCAAACCTCTGACGTTGCAAGGCTTGTAGTATTTTTTGATGTTTAACAGGTGAGATTAACCCCCAACATTCCAAGAGGCAATTTTAAGTGTGGTCATGTACAAAAGCTACTAAATTTGCATGACGGCCAAAAATATGTGTGTGGCAGAAGAGGCCGTCCCAGCCAGCGGCCTCCACCACAAGATAATAAGTTTGAACACATATGGCATCCTGGGATCTCGGTGTAAAAACTCCTGCCAAGAGAGGAAAAAAAATGTTTATCAAGTCAAAAGGATCCATTGAAAACAAAAGAAATAAATAGAAAAGCTCCAATTTTATAAAAAAAAAAACCGGGCTGAAAAAATCCGCAATTTGCCTTACAGAATATAAAATGAAATAACCCCAAAGCAAATAAACACAGCACAAACCCTTCTAACAATGTATACAATCTGTTATCCCCCTTGTCTCCCCTGACCCAACTCACTCCTCAAAACCAGTCTACTGTCCATTTAGTTGACTTTGGTCACTGTGAGATGAAACCCCCTCTCGAGACCTAACATAGGATAATAATTATTGACGCTGTAATAATTGGCACGAGGAGCAGAACAGCATAAAATGAATCAATAAATCTGGAACAGGAAAAAAAGCAGTGAAGCAGTTTCAATCCCCGTGCAATGTACAAGGCATAGTAACATATCTCAAGAGAACCAGTACATTTCAGGATAGAAAGTGGAATGGCAAATTATCAGCTTTTACCAAAATAACAGCAATCTAGGGTATGCCCTCAGCCCCAAACTAAAGATCATGCTCAGCAGTAAATGCTCATTAAGCTGCCCTCTAAACACCACAAAGAGGGGCATAATCAAACGGGGCGCCCAAGTTTTCCTGGGGCCATCCTCGCAGGACAGCTCCGTGAAAGGGCGGGGAAACCCGTATTATCGAAACAAGATGGGCATCGTTTCGATAATATGATCGGGGATGCCCAAATCTCAACATTTAGGTCGACCTTAGAGATGGTCGTCGTTAGAGATGGTCGTCCACGGTTTTCGGTGATAATGGAAACCGAGGACGCCCATCTCAGAAACGACCAAATCCAAGCCATTTGGTCGTGGGAGGAGCCAGCATTCGTAGTGCACTGGTCCCCCTGACATGCCAGGACACCAACCGGGCACCCTAGGGGGCACTGCAGTGGACTTCAGAAATTGCTCCCAGGTGCAAAACTCCCTTACTTTGTGTGCTGAGCCTCGCAATCCCCCCCCCCAAACCCACTCCCCACAACTGTACACCTCTACCATAGCCATAAGGGGTGAAGGGGGCACCTACATGTGGGTACAGTGGGTTTCTGGTGGGTTTTGAAGGGCTCACATTTACCACCACAAGTGTAACAGGTAGGGGGGGGGATGGGCCTGGGTACGCCTGCTTGAAGTCCACTGCACCCACTAAAACTGCTCCAGGGACCTGTATACTGCTGTCATGGACCTGAGTATGACATTTGAGGCTGGCATAGAGGCTGGCAAAAAAAAAAGTTTTTTTTTTTTTTTTTTTTTTTTAGGTTGGGAGGGGGTTGGTGACCACTGGGGGAGTAAGGGGAGGTCATCCCCGATTCCCTCTGGTGGTCATCTGGTCAGTTCGGGCATCTTTTTGAGGCTTGGTCGCAAGAAAAAACGGACCAAGTAAAGTCGGCCAATTGCTCGTCAGGGACGCCCTTCTTTTTTCTATTATTGGCCGAGGACACCCATCTCTTAAGCACTCCCCAGTCCCGCCTTCGCTACGCTGCCAACACGCCCCCATGAACTTTGGTCATCCCTGCGACAGAAAGCAGTTGAGGGCGCCCAAAATTGGCTTTCGATTATGCCAATTTGGGCGACCCTGAGAGGACGCCCATCTCCCAATTTGTCAGAAGATGGGCGCCCTTCTCTTTTGAAAATAAGCCTGAGAGTGTCCTAATCGCAATAAGACCGTATCCACATCTGTACAGTAAGAAGTGTAGACCCTTTGATTTAACAATAGGCACTCAAACTTCTCAACCATTCATTCATGTGTTAAGAAACATAATAAAGCAGACTAAGGATATTAGAAAGTAACCATGCAGAATATCCACTAAGTTCGAAGCATCCAACAGCCAACTTAATAATATAGGTGCACTGATCAGTTCTATACTACACAAGTCCATGTACGTTTGCCTCCAAAGTACAACTGGGTGTGGTTGGTATAAGAGTTTGTGAACAAGCTTCGCCTGCTGCCATTTATCAACTGCTTGCACCTCGAACCGAGGCGGCTTAAAATTGTTCATACAAGAGATAGAGGTTGGAATAAAGGAACAGATAAAATATGAAAAACGGTGTCCGACTGAGTCCACATAGGTTTGATGATGAACCACACAAATTTTGAATTGTCCATGTAGCAGCTGAACATCCAGTGAGAATAAACCATTTATGTCTCAGAAAGGCAGAAGGCCCGGGTCTGTTCTCTGAAAGTCCCCATCATGGTTGTGTATATTCAATCAGAAGATGCCAAAAAGAGCCTTCATTTAGAAAGGTTGAGTACATTTTCCAGTAGGCTTTTTGGGCTCCACAGTTTGGTGAAAGAGATATCCATCTGATCATCTTGACTCCCCTGCTGCTGGGCAAAGGACAGGGCCTCTTCTGCTGCTCGGAAAATTATGGCCTACCCTCCTTCATGATTCACAATGTAGCTGGCTATTGCAAAGCGAAGGGTATCTTTTTTGCATGAAGGAGCACACTGTATTGAATGTTTTGCGTTCTGACAAAGCCACCGCCAAAAAATCCTGGAAGCATACAATTTTATGGTTATCATATTGGAGGGATCCGGTTATCCAGATGGCCCATAGAATTTCTTGTTTGTGGGGGGAATTTAAAACTTTAAATACCATCATGCAAGGTCAGGCATCTGTATCTTACAAGGGCCCCAAACGATGTGCCCTCTCAATCTGCTGAGGGCCTAAGCCTGGCGACAGCTTTAATGTCTGTGGGAGCCAGAGCTCCAAAAAGGCTCTCAGGTCCACCTCTCTAATTGCCTCCAGTAGTCCCACCAAGCAATTAACCCGGTGAGACCTATTTTCCAGGTCATCTATTTTCTCCTCTAATTTGGTAATCATAGCGTTTATAGCCTGTTGTTGAGTGTCCTGTCTGTGGACAGAATCCCGAACATCTGATAACCGCTGCTGGTAAGATAGGAGATCACACTGTAGGGCCCCAAGCTTACTGTCAACTGAGTCGGGCTTGTCCACAATCCACTGCATTTTTAGCTAAACATCATGTGACCTCTACTAACATAATTTCTATAGCGCTACTAGATGTACACAGCGCTGTACATGTGAACATGAAGAGATAGTCCCTGCTTGACAGAGCTTAAAATCTAATCGGGACAAACAGGTAAAATAAGGGGTACGGGAAATACTTAAGGTGGGAATTATAAAACAGACATAGGTACTGAACAAGAGAATAAGGGTTAGGAGCTAAAGCAGCCTCAAAAAGGTGGGCTTTTAATCTAGATTTGAAGTCAGCCAGAGATGGAGCTTAACGTACCGACTCAGGAAGTCTATTCCAGGTGTATGGTGCAGCAAGACAAAAAGGAACAGAGTTTGGAGTTGGCAGTGGATGAGAAGGGTAGATATAAGAAAGATTTACCCAATGAATGGAGTTCCCAGGGAGGAGTGTAGGGAGAGAGAAGAGTGGAAAGGTACTGAGGAGCTGCAGAGTGAATGCACTTGTAAGTCAATAAGAGGAGTTTGATCTGTATGCAGAAACGGATAGGGAGCCAGTGAAGTGACTTGAGGAGAGGTCTGATATGAGCATAGCGGAATATAAGTTGTGCAGCAGAATTTTGAACAGATTGAAGGGGAGAGAGATGGCTTAGTGGGAGACCTGTGAGAAGCAAGTTACAGTAGTCAAAGTGAGAGTTTGGATAAGGGTTTTGGTAGTGTGCTCAGAAAGGAAGGGACAAATTTTGGTGATATTATAGAGAAAGAAATGACAGGTTGTAGCAGTCTGTTGGATATGTGCAGAGAAAGAGGAGTCAAAGATGACCCCAAGGTTATGAGCTGATGAAACAGGGAGGTTGAGAGTGTTATCCACAGAGACAGAGAATGGGGAAAGAGGAGAGATGGGTTTAGGGGGAAAAATAGAAATCTTAGTCGTGGTCATGTTTAGTTTCAGATGGCGGTGAGACATCCAGGCAACAATGTCAGACAGGTAGGCTGAGACTTGGGCCTGGGTTCCTGCTGAAATTTCTGTTGTGGATAGATCTGGGAGTCATTAGCATAAAGGTGATATTAAAAACCATGGGATGAGTTCAGAGCACCAAGGGAAGTATAGATGGAGAAAAGAAGAGGTCCCAAGATAAAGCCCTGAGGTACACCAACTGATAGCCAGTGCCTTTGGTCCAGCAGGAGGGGCCTTGAGAGAGAAAGAGAGGTGGAGATACTGGATCACAGGCAGGGTGGGAATGGGGGAAGAGACACCAGACCGGTGGGCAGGGTTGCCAATGCCAAAGTTGGCCTCAGGGTACCACAATATATATATATATATATATATATATATATATATATATATATATATATATATATATATATATATATATATATATTGTGAGAAGGAAGAGGCTGTCCTACCCTGGTTAGGCCCCTAGAGGGCGCTGTTCCCCTAAAATTGTCCAGGGAGAAGGGCTGGGTGAGTCACTAAAGGGAGCCAGAAAGGGGTGTATAGCTGGAGATCGCTAGGACCGAGGAGAATCCTGGGGATAGAAACAGGTGCAGCAGATTATGGGATGGGTCCTGTTTGGCCATTAATCACTTAATACCCCACCTGAGTTGTGAGGGGAAGGAGGGAGAGCTAGCAGCTGCAGAGGAGGGCTGGTAGCTGAAGCAGGAATAGCCCCATGGAAAGTACTGGCTGAGCCCTATGGCCTGGTGGTAGAACTGTGTGTTCCCAAGAAGGAAGCTGGCTGGGGTAAGAAGGCCCTAGAGTGCCAGGTAGAAGAACTGTGTGTTCCCAAGAAGGAAGCTGGCTGGAGTAAGAAGGCCCTAGAGTATCAAGAATAAGAACTATGTGCTCAAGGAGGGACTGTGTGTCCAGGGACTGAGTAAATGACTGTGGGTCTAGAACAGTGAAGAGGTACTGTGTGTCCCAGAGGAAAAGCCTGTGTGTCTAGAACAGTGAAGAGGGACGGTGTGTCCAAAATGAAGAGACTGTGTCTACAGCGGTGTGCTACAAGGAGGGACTGTGTGTCCAGGGACTGAGTAGAGGGCTCAGGGGGAAGAAACCTATGGATATTGAACTGTGCAAGAAGAAATGGTTAAAATGGAAGATTGCACTGAGTAGGAAGAAATGAAATGGTTAAGCTGGAAGAACTGTTTAAGCTTGTGAAAGTGTTTTAAGCTAAAAGAAGTGTGCCCCAGAGGCTGGAATAAAGATGTGTATGAAAATAGCCTGATTGGTGAGATCTGACTATGTTTGCCTTTTGAGAAGCAGGTCACCCTGAGCAGAAAAGGGTAGTATATTAATTTGCATAAAATCTGCATACTGAGAACCAGCTCACCCTGAGTGAAAGAGGGACCTGGGATCCTGAGGTGGGAGCTTCATCCTCATAGTAGCCTCATCATTTTCACAATATATATTTATTTGTTACTTATATCCCACATTTTCCCACTCATGCAGGCGCAATGTGGTTTACAGAGAATTAAATAAGAGTACAAAGTTAAAAGCTTAGGCAAGCATAAAAGAAGCAAATAGGAGGGGAGAAACTAACAGCCGAACTAGACAGGGTAAGGGACAAGGGATGCATCAATCAACATGGTAAGTTGAGGGGTAAGTCTTAGCAAAGAGGAATGTCTTTAACAACTTCTTAAAAAGGGCATTTGTATCCCACATTTTCCCACCTATTTGCAGGCTCAATGTGGCTTACATTGTTCCGCAATGATGATCACCAATTCCGGAAAAGAGAAACAATGCCTTAGATATCGACTGATTTGTTCCAATGATGATGGTTATTTGTACACAGACCAGCGATTTATTGCAGATTGTTTTGCTATGTATATATTTATTAAAACGCTAAACAAATTATATAGTATTTGGGCAGTGGGAAGAGATTTGATACACAGCCTTCCTGTGGTACAATCAAAATCGGTGTGTGTGTGTGTATATATATATATATATATATATATATACTAGTAAAACATGCCCGTTTCTTGCGGCAATGAAACAGGCGCTAGCACGGTTTCCGTCCGGACCTCCCCCCCCCGTACTCACCCCGTCGGCTTTCGTCCGCCATTGTTGCGGACCTCGGCACGCCACCGTGAATCTGCTGACATTGCTGCGCCCGGACCTCCCCCCCCCTCCCTATTCACCCCATTGGCTTTCGTCTGCCATTGTTGCGGACCTCGGCACGTCGCCACCGTCAATCTGTTGACATTACTCCGCCCTCAACGTCATCACGTTTGACACGAGGGCGGGGCCCCAATACAGTGTTTTCGGTGGCTTCACCACCACGAAGGCTTCGAACCAGAAGGAAGTGCCCGGAGGACCTGACAGTGACGTCAGTGTCCTCAGAACGTTGAGGGTGAGTTTTATTATATAGTATATATATATATATACATACATACATACACACACACACACATATATTTATTTATTTTCTGCATTTATATCCCACATTTTCCCCCCTCTTTGCAGACTCAATGTGGCTTACCAATACCGTAGTGGCAATCGCCATTTCCGGAATAAGAAATACAGAAGAATGTTCCAATCAGAGTGTATATATATATATATATATATACAGTGGTGGAAATAAGTATTTGATCCCTTGCTGATTTTGTAAGTTTGCCCACTGACAAAGACATGAGCAGCCCATAATTGAAGGGTAGGTTATTGGTAACAGTGAGAGATAGCACATCACAAATTAAATCCGGAAAATCACATTGTGGAAAGTATATGAATTTATTTGCATTCTGCAGAGGGAAATAAGTATTTGATCCCCCACCAACCAGTAAGAGATCTGGCCCCTACAGACCAGGTAGATGCTCCAAATCAACTCGTTACCTGCATGACAGACAGCTGTCGGCAATGGTCACCTGTATGAAAGACACCTGTCCACAGACTCAGTGAATCAGTCAGACTCTAACCTCTACAAAATGGCCAAGAGCAAGGAGCTGTCTAAGGATGTCAGGGACAAGATCATACACCTGCACAAGGCTGGAATGGGCTACAAAACCATCAGTAAGACGCTGGGCGAGAAGGAGACAACTGTTGGTGCCATAGTAAGAAAATGGAAGAAGTACAAAATGACTGTCAATCGACAAAGATCTGGGGCTCCACGCAAAATCTCACCTCGTGGGGTATCCTTGATCATGAGGAAGGTTAGAAATCAGCCTACAACTACAAGGGGGGAACTTGTCAATGATCTCAAGGCAGCTGGGACCACTGTCACCACGAAAACCATTGGTAACACATTACGACATAACGGATTGCAATCCTGCAGTGCCCGCAAGGTCCCCCTGCTCCGGAAGGCACATGTGACGGCCCGTCTGAAGTTTACCAGTGAACACCTGGATGATGCCGAGAGTGATTGGGAGAAGGTGCTGTGGTCAGATGAGACAAAAATTGAGCTCTTTGGCATGAACTCAACTCGCCGTGTTTGGAGGAAGAGAAATGCTGCCTATGACCCAAAGAACATCGTCCCCACTGTCAAGCATGGAGGTGGAAATGTTATGTTTTGGGGTGTTTCTCTGCTAAGGGCACAGGACTACTTCACCGCATCAATGGGAGAATGGATGGGGCCATGTACCGTACAATTCTGAGTGACAACCTCCTTCCCTCCGCCAGGGCCTTAAAAATGGGTCGTGGCTGGGTCTTCCAGCACGACAATGACCCAAAACATACAGCCAAGGCAACAAAGGAGTGGCTCAGGAAGAAGCACATTAGGGTCATGGAGTGGCCTAGCCAGTCACCAGACCTTAATCCCATTGAAAACTTATGGAGGGAGCTGAAGCTGCGAGTTGCCAAGCGACAGCCCAGAACTCTTAATGATTTAGAGATGATCTGCAAAGAGGAGTGGACCAAAATTCCTCCTGACATGTGTGCAAACCTCATCATCAACTACAGAAGACGTCTGACCGCTGTGCTTGCCAACAAGGGTTTTGCCACCAAGTATTAGGTCTTGTTTGCCAGAGGGATTAAATACTTATTTCCCTCTGCAGAATGCAAATAAATTCATATACTTTCCACAATGTGATTTTCCGGATTTAATTTGTGATGTGCTATCTCTCACTGTTACCAATAACCTACCCTTCAATTATGGGCTGCTCATGTCTTTGTCAGTGGGCAAACTTACAAAATCAGCAAGGGATCAAATACTTATTTCCACCACTGTATGTACCGATTTTGGTATTAATGATTGTTTTAGACAAACTCAGGAATACTCTAACACCGAGTTGGAACTGCAACTCACACCAGGGGTACACTTTAGCAATTACCTGCACGGTACAGGGGCATATATTCCAGGAATATTAAAAGCTACGTCTATTATGCAGACTGCCAGGGTCTCCTGGAACTGGATATGTCGTCTGCACAAATTTTCCTCTAATGTAGCGTTTATCCCAGGGCAGCTATACTCAGTCTTTCGCAGATGGGAGAAAAAAGGGATACAATATTTGTTACAAGTAATCACGGAAGAAGGGCGCATAAAGTCTTTTAGGGATTTGCAGGAAGAATTTGCCTTGTCAGGGTCAGAAACATTCTATTATGCACAGTTAAGACATTATGTGACTTCATTGTCTTGGGAGTCCCTGGCCGAGGATGTGCAAGAAGAGTTATCATCAGCATTCTCGCTGGAGTCACAGCAAAAAGTGCCCCTTTCCTATTATCATAGACAATGCCAGAGCTGAATTATGTGAAACTGGAGGCAGACTGGCATCGAGACCTGGGCAAAGTTATGCCAACTGGAATAATCCAGACATATATTCTGTTCATCAGAAAGAGAACAAGATGGATGGGACATCAGGAGCAGCAGTATAAATTTGCGCTTCGCCTGTACGTACCGCCAAGGAGGGTCTTCCATATGGGACTTTCGCCTTGGGGAGCCTGCCTGAAGTGTGGGTTCAGTGGGGCGACATTGGGACATATGTTTTGGTCCTGTGAAGGAATATACTACTACTACTTACTACCATAGGAGCCAACTTTTCAAAATTATTGGGGGTGCTAAGCCCAATGGAAATGACCCCTCCCTGGACACATACAAGGAATTTTCTCAATATTGGGGGTGCTCAAGCACCCACAGCACCCACAGAGTCGGCTCCAATGCTTACTACTTAACATTTCTAAAGCGCTACTAGGGTTACACAGCGCTGTACAATTTAACATGGAAGGACAGTCCCTGCTCAAGGAGCTTACAATCTAAAAGACAAATGTAGAGTCAATCTGATAGGTCAGACAGAGTGGGGCAGTCTATATGTACAAATTTTGGAAAGATCTGGCACAATATACCTCTAAACTCTAGAGGAGCAAATGGAGTGGAGGAGTGGCCTAGTAGTTAGTGTGGTGGACTTTGGTCCTGGGGAACTGAGTTTGATTCACGGTACAGGCAGCTTCTTGTGACTCTGGGCAAGTCACCTAACCCTCCATTGCCCACAGCATTGAGCCTGCCATGAGTGGGAAAGTGCAGGGTACAAAAGTAAATAAATGCAAACCGGCTCAGTTGTTTGGCCACCTACAGCTGGGACACCCGATCCCGAAAGGCTACAAAATTTTCATCAATAAGGCCATAGTAGTGGCTGACCTATAAATACCCTACAGTGACAAATACAAATGATCCGTTGCTCCGGATGGAACGGATAGGAATTGCGGATATGGGATCTAGAGCAGGGGAGGAACTACAAATGGTGTGGTCCCCCTTTTGGAACACTTTTAACACCACCAGCCAGGAGCTACTTGTTAAACCTGTGACACATAAATAACCATGCATAGATGAGGGGAGGTGGGTAGCCTAGGAAGGGAGAAGAAGGTAGGGTGGTAGCTTGGGAAGGGAGAAAAAATGAAAATGTTATGCACTGTTCTTACAATTTTAAAGTACAATCAGGCAGGAGTACGATGTTAAGATGTTATGGTACTGAAAAGACTGTGAGTTTTGGTTAATCGTTGTACTGCCAATAAAAATTATCGAAACATATACCGATTTTGATTGTACCACAGAAAGGCTATATATGAAATCTCTTCCCACTGCCCAAATACTATATAATTTGTTTAGCGTTTTAATACGGTGCCCAAATACTTAAAAATTCAGGTTCACTTTATGAACTAGTTTTCTAACAGTCTGGCTCCCGAGTCCCCGCTCCTAAGCAAAACAGAAACGTTTTCTCGCTCCCGTCCCGGGCAGGCAGGCGGGCACAAAGGATGCTCCAGAGTGAGATAAACAATAGCAACAGCAGGCGCGCTCCCAGTGGCCACCCACACGGAAATAAGTAACAGCCGGATTGGCTGCAGAGCCACCCCGTTCTCCCACCCTGCGTAGCAAATTCTGTAGTTTTGGAATCCGCGCCAGCCAGTAACACGCTGCGGAAGACCAATCGGGGAGACTAATCAACGAGGCAAGCCAACCCTCGCCTCTCCCTGTGCAGGCACGTGAGAACAAGGACGAGATGGCCCGGCCCCAGGGTGCTCGCTTGCGCAACTTCTGTTCTGGGAGGCGGGGCTAGAGAGAAGTAAGGGGCTGGCAAGCAGCAAAGCTCGAAACGGCGGAGTGTTGCGCGCGCTTAGGGGTGGGGTGTGTTTCTGGAGGTCGAGGGAGGAGCAAGGAGGGCCATTGAAACGCAGGCAGAACCTTCACAGTGTCTAGTAATAATTAACCCGCCAGTAGGCGGTGAGGGAGGGACTTGGCAGTAGAGCACTGAAAGTTTGCTGAACTGTAGTAGGCAAGGAGGGGAGGAGGAGACTAGCAGAGGAGCTGAGCTGAATAGTTGCGGGTGCTCTGTTTGGGAACTAGCAGGAGCTGGCTAGGGCTTTTGAGTTTTGTTATGCGGGCTATTTGACGCGATGCTTTTTATTTTGTTGCTAGAATCATTTAGTTCTCTTTCATCTCTCTGCTTTTTGGGCATGCATTT
The DNA here is from genome assembly GCF_901765095.1 of Microcaecilia unicolor. NCBI lineage: Eukaryota > Metazoa > Chordata > Amphibia > Gymnophiona > Siphonopidae > Microcaecilia > Microcaecilia unicolor. The sequence goes on from NC_044033.1 coordinate 169,460,637, forward strand.
GTAATTCCTTTCTAAACTGATTCAGGGGAGGAAACCCTACCGGAATATAAAAGTTTGTAGTGTAGCGAAAAGTGCTTTAGGAATAAAAAAAAGAACCGTAACGTGTGATCCACGTATTGAGGTAAGAACATGCATGTGAATAATTCATGACAACAAAGGAGGGGGAAAAGAGCGATGATATTTGATGCGGAAGAAGTAGCTTGTTGTAACCCTGAGGGCAGGGAATAATAATAATTGAGTGCAGATTGTGAGCTTATGGGAGGGGACAGCTGGAAGTTGAAGTTCTGCTGGTGGTGCTGATCGGGTTTCTCCAACTTTTGACTGCAGCAGCACCTTCTAGGGATCCCTGAGGTGTGTCTGAGCAAGACGATCCGAGGTCATGTGCCGGAGTTAAACCTAAATACGAGTGTTTTTCCGGGGTGAGGATCTTGCCGGGAAAAGAGCTGAATAAGAGGGGATGAGGGGGGGGTGGGAAGGGAGGCGTCTGTCCGGCTTCTATTCTTGCTGGTGAAACTGAAAGCAGATTTGCAGGTGCCGGTTTCCCTCTTTCACCTTAGCAAGAGGAGGAGTGTCAGCTGGGCTGACGCGTAGATCATTTATTTGGTGAAAGCCTGAAAGGGGAAAGAACGAAGAAGCTCGTCAGTATTACTTTTCTGAACTCTGGCTTTGTAAGGCTGTTTAAAAGGAGTTCCCGGATCGGTTCATTGGGTATCCGTGGTCGGCCAGGGTCAGTGCTCTGTTCTTGATGAAGGTAACTAATCCAGTTCTGATCGGGGCCTTTCAGTGCTTCTGTCGGTTGTTAACTGCACGAGGGACATGGTGTTCTCTACCAGCCAGGCAGCAAAGCCCCGGCAAGGAGCTCAGTTAATATAAACTGGAGTAAAAAAAAAAAAAAAACCCAAACCTTCAGAAAGCAAAATATTAGCAATGCTCTGTTAAATTGAGTTCTGCCTTAGGTTTTCTTTAAAATATGGTGTGGCTGTGATTCGATGGAAACCTGAGCTTGGATATATACTTTTTTTTTTCTTTTTATGAAAGCTTAAACGGCCTGAACCCCGGGCCGCAAGACAGTAGATTTTTCCCTCCAGCTGGGGCCATTTGATCTTTGCTTTCTGGCAGATAAACCTGTATCGAAGGGATCAAAATCTGCAGCTTTGTTTAAGGAAGGAAGGAATGGCTCCTTTCCTTCTCTGGATAAATCGGGTGTCGGAGTAATCTGACCCGTGGTGGTCACTGCGATTGCCTTAAAATAAAGTTGTGTGTGAGCAAGGGTAGTACTGACTGAGGAATTCTAGTGTAACAAGGACCAGTTCCATCCAGCCTTTGGTAAGCTAGAAGTCTTTCACGTAAGTTAATGGGTCAAGAAAAACGTTGCTACTTTTTATTTCACTAAGATTATAAGGGCATCAGAAATAAAAGTGCTTTCAGTCTTGTGTGGGGTTTCTTCATATTTCGGGCTGTGACTATAGGGAAAGCTGCTCTCCCCTGGCCAGCAGTGCAAGAAAGTCCAGCAACACTGTCAGTGTACATACTTTTCAGAGTGGGAGGAATACTATGTAGCAAAACCAGCTAATTGCTTTGGTACTGACAGCTAAATCTATCCATGCCCTGGTGCATTGACTTAAAATGCTGGGTCCTAGAAATTTTGCAGTTGAATCACAAAGCAAGTCAAAAGTCAACATGAGACATGTAACAACTTTAAACACCCCATGCCTACACATAAAGCTTTCATTTTAAGTTGGTTATGAATGTGTTAGCACTTTGTCAGGCGCAGCATGTATTTGCAAAAATGGGTGAGGCTTTTTAAACATATTTGTTATAGAATGATTGTGTCTGAGGAATACTTCAAGCTTGTAAGAGCTTCCCTTTAAGCTGAAGAGCATACACATATAAATCCTAGACGTATGGTTTAGTTGGTTCAGTTATGTTTGTGGTTATTTTCTGGTGTTTAATTTGACAAGAGGACTTGGCATTTTTTTGGTCTGGCAATTTTCTTCTGTTCTATGTGGGTTTTCATCTCGGTGATGACCACTTATTGAGCTTCAGTGCTTTGAGCCAGCATTCCCATCTACATTGGGTTTCCTCCTGTTGAACATCCTTCCCATAGTGCTATCTGTGGTAGATCTTAAGTTTGTCCACTAGGTCAGGGAAACTAGAGTTTTGTTCTTGAGTGTTACAAACAGGCTGGGTTTTCAGGCTTTCTCTAAGGAATATATATATGAGAGAGCGAGAGACAGCTGCATGAATACTATCTTCATTGTATGCAGATCTCTCATGTGTATTCATTAATCAATATAGTAACTATTACTCTCTGCTTAATGTATCGAAATCTCTGTTCAGAATCTGATTACATAAAAATACCTTCCCATAATCTTAACCACACATTCCTCTCATTCACACAAATCTAATAAAACCATATAGTAATATCCCTCTATCCCTAGAGTTTCACAATCCAGCTTTTGTAATAGTCACATATACTAAATAAAGCCCTATAGTGTAATTCATAAAACTTCAGTGGATAACCCTCCTCATATCTTATATAATGTAGTTGTCAATATATACATAAACAGTATATATTGACAGGATATATTCTAGATTTTCAGAAGGCGTTTAATAAAGTCCCTCATGAAAGACTACAGAGGAAATTAGAGGGACATGGGATCGGAGGTAGTGTCTTACTGTGGGTTAAAAACTGGTTGAAAGGAAACAGAGAGTAGGATTAAAAGGTCAATATTCGCAATGCAGAAGGGTAGTTATTGGGGTCCCTCAGGGATCTGTGCTGGGACCTCTGCTTTTTAACATATTCATAAATGATCTAGAGATGGGGGTAACTAGTGAGGTAATCAAATTTGCCGATGACACAAAGTTATTCAAAGTTGGCAAATCGTAGGAAGATTTTGAAAAACTACAAGAGGACCTTATGAGACTGGGCGTCTAAATGGCAGATGACGTTTAATGTGAACAAAAGCAAAGTGATGCATGTGGGAAAGAGGAACCCAAACTATAAATATGTCATGCAAGGTTCAGCGTTGGTAGTTACGGACCAAGAAAGGGATCTAGGTGTCATCATTAGTGAAACGTTGAAAACTTCTGCTCAGTGTGCTGCTGTGGCTAGGAAAGCAAGTAGAATGTTGGGTATCATTAGGAAAGGGATTGAAAACAAAAATTAAGATATTATTCTGCCATTGTATCATAGTAGATGACGGCAGAAAAGACCTGCATGGTCCATCCAGTCTGCCCAACAAGATAAACTCATATGTGCTACTTTTTGTGTATACCTTACCTTGATTTGTATCTGTAATTTTCAGGGCACAGACCGTATAAGTCTGCCCAGCATTATCCCCGCCTCCCAACCACCAGCCCCCGCACAGATCATATAAGTCTGCCCAGCACTATCTCCGCCTCCCAACCACCAGTCCCTCCTCCCAACCACCGGCTCTGCCACCCAATCTCGGCTAAGCTCTTGAGGATCCATTCCTTCTGAACAGGATTCCTTTATGTTTATCCCATGCATGTTGGAATTCCGTTACCGTTTTCATTTCCACCACCTCCTCTGGGAGGGCATTCCAAGCATCCACCACTCTCACCGCGAGTATTGTGTTCAATTCTGGTCGCCGCACCTCAAAAAAGATATAGTGGAATTGGAAAAGGTGCAGAGAAGGGCGACAAAAATGATACAGGGGATGGGACGATTTCCCTATGAGGAAAGGCTGAAGAGGCTGGGGCTCTTCAGCTTGGAGAAGAGGCGGCTGAGGGGAGATATGATAGAGGTCTATAAGAAAATGAGTGGAATGGAACGAGTCGATGTGGAGCGTCTTTTCGCTTTCCAAAAATACTAGGACAAGGGGGCATGTGATGAAGCTACAGTGTGGTAAATTTAAAACAAATCGGAAATTTTTCTTCACTCAACGCGTAGTTAAACTCTGGAATTCGCTGCTGGAAAAAGTGGTTAAGGCGGTTAACTTAGCGGACTTTAAAAAAAAGTTGGACGGCTTCCTGGAGGAAAAGGCCATAGAATGTTATTGAATGGAAGAGGGAATAATAGTACACTGTTTTTAGGAGGGGCAGGACAAATTGCTTGTTCTTTTGGCCGCTGTCGGTGACAGGGTGCTGGGCTCGATGGACCCTTGGTCTGTCCCAGCATGGCGATGCTTATGTACTTAGTATAAAGGATCCTCCTTCAATGGCACATGCCACTATAGGTATTATTTCAAAATGTCCATATAGCTTTGTTGTAAACTCCAGCTGACGAGGGAGTGACTGCAAAACAAGAAAATCAGAGTCGATGCAGTAGTGCAAGAATGTTGAAAACCTACCACAGATAAGATATTATTGAGGCGACTTAGTTTGCCCAAATAAGAGGGAAGAAACAGTTACAGGATGTAACAGCGCCCTCGTCAACTGGAGTTTATAAGAAAGCTGTATGGACACTTTGAAATAATACCTATAGTGGTGTTTGCCATTGAAGGACCATCCTTTTATACTGATATGAGGATATGTGGTTAAGAAGATTGTGGGAAGGTATTTTTATGTAATTTGAGATTTTGAATAAAGAGATTTTGATACATCAAGCAGAGAGTAATTGTTACTATATTGATTGATACCAGTTGTAACTTAAAAGGGTATTTACTCAGTAGATGATTATACATGCGTATTCATTAGGGATATCCTGAAAACCTGGCCTGTTTGTGTCATTCAAGGCCCAAACTCCTGCATCTCTGCCCTCGATAGTTCTGTTGATTGATGGCTGAGATTTTTTTTTCTCCAAAGACCAAAATTTGTGCTTGTTAGCTGAGTTGATCTAACAGTGTTTCCCAAGTCTGGTCCTGGAGTGCCCATGCCAGTCAGGTTTTCAGGATATCCACAATGAATATGCATGAACTTGATTTGCATACACTGCTTCCATTATATGCAAATATCTTTCATGCATATTCATTGTGGATATCCTGAAAACCTGACTGGCAAGGGGTACTCCAGGACCAGACTTGGGAAATACTGATTTAAAAGATCTTACCCACAGTGAATATACTTGCGTAGCATAAAAATGTATAGGCTGGCCAACCTGGACTGGCAGGTGAAGTGTAGAACTCGCTACTTGGTCACTTTGTAACACTAATGAAATGGATGGAGAAGGTGAGTACCTCAATTTCCTGCAGCCCCCCCCCCCCCCATGGTCTGTCAGTAATGATGCTCCTCTCAGTTGATAGTAACATTTGAAAAGCAATTGGAGGAAAACCCAGAGGTCTGAGGAACTACTACTGCTTATTTCTATAGTTTTACTAGACATACGTAGCATTGTACACTTGAACATGAAGAGACAGTCCCTGCTTGAAAGAGCTTACAATCTAATCAGGACAAACGGGACAAATAAGGGAATTACTAAGGTGGGAATGATAAAACATGCATGGGTACTGTACATAGTAACATAGTAGATGACGGCAGAAAAAGACCTGCACGGTCCATCCAGTCTGCCCAACAAGACAACTCATGTGTGCTACTTTTGTGTATACCCTACTTTGATTTGTATCTGTGCTCTTCAGGGCACAGACCGTATAAGTCTGCCCAGCACTAGCCCCGCCTCCCAACCACCGGCTCTGGCATAGACCGTATAAGTCTGCCCAGCACTATCCCCGCCTCCCACCACCGGCTCTGGCACAGACCGTATAAGTCTGCCCAGCGCTATCCCTGCCTCCCAACCTCCAGTCCCGCCTCCCACCACTGGCTCTGGCACAGACCGTATAAGTCTGCCCTGCACTATCCCCGCCTCCCAACCTCCAGCCCCGCCTCCCACTACCGGCTCTGCTATCCAATCTCGGTTAAGCTCCTGAGGATCATTTCCTTCTGAACAGGATTCCTTTATGTTTATCCCACGCATGTTTGAATTCCGTTACCGTTTTCCTCTCCACCACCTCCCGCGGGATGGCATTCCAAGCATCCACCACTCTCTCCGTGAAGAAATACTTCCTGACATTTTTCTTGAGTCTGCCCCCCTTCAATCTTATTTCATGTCCTCTCGTTCTACCGCCTTCGTATCTCCGGAAAACGTTCGTTTGCGGATTAATACCTTTCAAATATTTGAACGTCTGTATCATATCACCCCTGTTTCTCCTTTACTCCAGGGTATACATGTTCAGGTCAGCAAGTCTCTCCTCATACGTCTTGTTACGCAAATCCCATACCATTCTCGTAGCTTTTCTTTGTACCGCTTCGATTCTTTTTACATCCTCAACAAGATATGGCCTCCAAAACTGAACACAATACTCTAGATGGGGCCTCACCAACGACTTATACAGAGGCATCAACACCCCCTTTCTTCTGCTGGTCACACCTCTCTCTATACAGCCCAACAACCTTCTAGATACAGCCACCGCCTTGTCACACTGTTTCGTCACCTTCAAATCCTCAGATACTATCACCCCAAGGTCCCTCTCCCGGTCTGAACCTATCAGACTCTCGCCACCTAACACATACGTCTCCCGTGGATTTCTATTCCCTAAGTGCATCACTTTGCATTTCTTCGCATTGAATTTTAATTGCCAGACCTTAGACCATTGTTCTAGCTTCTTCAAATCCTTTTTCATGTTTTCCACTCCCTCCGGGGTGTCCACTCTGTTACAGATCTTAGTATCATCCGCAAATAGGCAAACTTTACCTTCTAACCCTTCGGCAAGGTCACTCACAAATATATTGAACAGAATCGGCCCCAGCACCAATCCTTGAGGCACTCCACTACTCACCTTTCCCTCCTTCGAGCTAACTCCATTCACCACCACCCTCTGGCGTCTGTCCGTCAACCAGTTCCTAATCCAGTTCACCACTTTAGGTCCTATCTTCAGCCCATCCAGTTTATTTAAAAGCCTCCTGTGGGGAACCGTGTCAAAAGCTTTGCTGAAATCTAAGTAGATTACATCCATAGCTCGTCCCTGATTCAATTCTCCTGTCACCCAATCAAAAAACTCAATGAGATTCGTTTGGCACGATTTCCCTTTGGTAAAACTATGTTGTCTCGGATCTTGCAACTTATTGGCTTCCAGGAAATTCACTATCCTTTCCTTCAGCATCGCTTCCATTACTTTTCCAATAACCGAAGTGAGGCTTACCGGCCTGTAGTTTCCAGCTACTTCCCTATCACCACTTTTGTGAAGAGGGACCACCTCCGCCGTTCTCCAATCCCTCGGAACATCTCCTGTCTCCAAGGATTTATTAAACAAATCTTTAAGAGGACCCGCCAGGACCTCTCTGAGCTCCCTTAATATCCTGGGGTGGATCCCGTCCGGTCCCATGGCTTTGTCCACCTTTAGCTTTACAGGTTGTTCATACACACTCTCTTCTGTAAATGATACTGTATCCACTCCACTATCATTTGTACTTTTTCCAGTCCATCGCGATCCTGCTCCAGGATTTTCTTCTGTGAAAACAGAACAAAAGTATCTATTTAGCAAATTTGCTTTTCCTTCATCACTATCTACATAGCGGTTCGCAGTATCTTTTAGTCTCACAATTCCCTTTTTAGTCATTCTCCTTTCACTAATATACCTGAAGAAACTTTTGTCACCCCTCCTTACATTTCTAGCCATTTGTTCTTCCGCTTGCGCTTTTGCCAGACGTATCTCTCTTGGCTTCTTTCAGTTTCCTCCGGTATTCCTTCCCGTGTTCCTGTTCTTGAGTTTTTGTGTATTTCTGGAACGCCAACTCTTTAGCCTTTATTTTCTCAGCCACTTGCTTGGAGAACCATATTGGTTTCCTTTTTCTCTTGCTTTTATTTACTTTCCTTACATAAAGGTTTGTAGCCCTATTTATAGCTTCTTTCAGCCTGGACCACTGTCCTTCCACTTCTTGTACTTCCTCCCAGCCCATCAGCTCCTTCCTCAGGTATTCCCCCATTTTAGTAAAGTCAGCACGCTTGAAATCCAGGACTTTGAGTTTTGAGTGGCTGCCCTCCACTACAGCAGTCATATCAAACCAAACCGTTTGATGGTCACTGCCGCCCAGGTGGGCACCCACTAGGACATTTGACACGCTATCCCCATTTGTGAGCACCAGATCCAGCGTCGCTCCCTCCCTCGTGGGTTCCGTCACCATTTGTCTGAGCAAAACACTTTGTAAAGCATCCACGATCTGTCTACTTCTCTCCGATTTCGCCGATGGAACCTTCCAATCTACATTCGGCAGATTGAAATCTCCCAGCAACAGCACCTCCCTCTTCTTTCCTAACTTTTGAATATCCGCGATCAGATCCCTATCTAGTTCTTCCAGTTGTGTCGGGGGTCTGTAGACAACACCCACATGGACTGAGGTTCTATCATCTCTTTTTAAGGTGATCCATATCGCTTCTTCTTTTCCCCAGGTCCCTGTCATTTCAGTCGCCGTGATATCATTTCTCACATACAGAGCTACTCCTCCACCTTTACGACCCTCTCTATCCTTCCTAAATAGATTATAGCCTGGTATGTTTGCATCCCATTCATGGGAACCATTTAGCCACGTCTCCGTGATTGCAACAATGTCTAAGTCTGCCTCCACCATCAGAGCTTGAAGGTCATGAACTTTATTGCTTAGACTGTGAGCATTTGCGGTCATTGCATTCCATCTACATTTCCTGGTATGTGTTTTAGTGATTTGGGGGTGTCTTAACCCTTTGGGTACCTTCCTATCTTTTTGTTCCACCTTCATTCCTTTTTCTTCTGCATCCGTTCTATTTTCAGGCATATCACAGTGCTGTAATGGCGCAAAAGAATTCTGTAGGGGCAAAACTTGTGAGGGCGGATGCTTGTGTGTCACATAACGAACTCTGCCTGAGCCTACTGTGAACCATCTATTTTTAGGTGGTTTTATCCTTTGAGGCAGTGGTGTGAATTTGGTTTGATTCTGAGCAGTATGATTTTGTGGAGTCTTTGAAGCTGCTTTAAGTGTATCTAATTCCTCCTTTAGTTTACTAAGCTCCTTTTTTAAACTAGCGAACTGATGACATATAGGACAAGCTTTTAGTGTCCAGATGATTGGCCTTGAAACTAAAGCACCACAATTATTACAGAGAATAAGAGTCATGCTGATGTATTTGGTATGAATAGGTATGCTATGATGGGGTTAAGAGTATGCAAGATTTACTTTACTCTTAAGCCACACAGGCAGAGAGATTTGTATTTGGGTGGAGTTAATTTGTGATAAGTAGTGTATGTAGGAAAGCTATTTAGGAAGTGGAAGTCTTGGGGTGGGTGGGATGAGGGGCAGGGTGTGGGGGGGGGGTTAAAATTTAAAACGTGTGGATTGTGTTTGTTGTAAAACCTATCTTTAGAATTGTATTAAGCCACTTATCTACACAGCTGGTTAGGATAAGGGGAAGACAAGGTTACAAAATGCACCAGAAATGTCCAAAAGCACAGTTTTAGAGTCTTATCTGAGTGAGTTTCCTTGTACAAGTGAATAGGGGTTAGGAGTTAAAAGCAACATCAAAAAGGTGGGCTTTTAGCCTAGATTTGAAGACAGCCAGAGATGGAGCTTGATGTACTGGCTCAGGAAGTCTATTTCAGGCATATGGTGCAGCAAGGTAAAAGGAATTGAGTTTGTAGTTGGCAGTGGAGGAGAAGGGTACAGATAAGAGAGATTTACCCAATGAATGGAGTTCCCGAGGAGGAATGTAGAGAGAGGGAAGAGTGGAAAAGTACTGAGGAGCTGCAGTTTAATGCACTTGTAAGTCAATAAGAGGAGTTTGAACTGCATGCGGAAATGGATAGGGAGCCAATAAAGTGACTTGAGGAGAGGGCTAATAATGAGCATAGCGGAATATAAGTTGTGCAACATAATTTTGAACAGATTGAAGGGGAGAGAGATGGCTTAGTGGGAGACCTGTGAAAAGCAAATTGCAGAGTTACAATAATCTAAGCAAGAGGTGATAAGAGTGCGGATAAGGGTTTTGATATTGTGCTCAGACAGCAAGGTCTGATTTTGGTGATAGAGAAAGAAGCAACAGGTTTTAGCAGTCTGTTGGATATGTGCGGAGAAAGAAAGAGGAGTCAAAGATGACCCCAAGGTTACGAGCTGATAAGACAGGGAGGATGATAGTGTTATCCACAGAGAAAGAGAATGGGGGAAGAGGAGAGCTGGGTTTAGGGGGAAAGATAAGAAGCTCAGTCTTGGTCATGTTTAATTTCAGATGGCGGTGAGACATCCAGGCAGCAGTGTCCTGCAGGCTTAGACTTGGACCTGGATTCCTGCTGAAATTTCTGATGTGGAGAGCTAGATCTGGGAGTCATCAGCATAAAGGTGATACTGAAAACCATGGGATGAGATCAGAGCACCAAGGGAAGAAGTATAGATGGAGAAAAGAAGAGATCCCAAGACAGAGTCCTGAGGTACCTCAGCTGATGGATAGAAGTGGAGGATTATCTGCCAGAGTATACACTAGAAGTGCAATGGGAGAGATAAGAAGAAAACCAGGAAAGAATGGAGCTCTGAAATCCGAGTACAGTGCATCAAGGAGTAGATGGTATCAACAGTGTAAAAAGCAGCAGATCAAGAAGGATGAGGGTAGAATAGAGACCTTTGGATCTGGCCAGGAACAGGACATTGGAGACTTTAGCAAGGGCTGTTGCAGTTGAATGAAGAGGGTGAAAGCCTGATTGAAATGGATCAAGAATAGCTTGAGATGAAAGAAAGTCAAGACAACGGTGGTGAACAGCACGTTCCAGTATCTTGCATAGGAAAGGGAGGAGGGAGATGGGGTGATAGTTGGAAGGACAGGTTGGGTCCAATTAATTTTTTTTTGAGCAGTGGTGTAACTACGAAGTGTTTGAAGGCATCAGGAACAGTCACAGTGGAAAGTGAAAGACTGAGGATATGATATGACTGAAGGGATGACAGTAGGAGAGGGAGTGCTAAGTAGATGGCTGGGAATAGGATCACAGGAACAGGTAGTCAGTTTGGAGGAGGAAAGAAAATGTGCAGTTTCCTCTTCAGTGATGGAAGAAATGGAGGCAGGGGTTGAAGGAGGGTTGAGGGAATGGACTTAGGGAGATTTGGAGGTGACTTGGTTGAGAATTCAAGGTTAATCTTGTGAACCTTATCATGAAAGTACTCAGCCAGAATCTGGGGAGAAAGTGAAGGGGGAGTTGAAAGTGAAGGCACTTTGAGGAGAGAGTTCAGTGTGGCAAAGAGACGTTGAAGGTTTGATCCAAGAGAGTTTGTCAACTGGATGTAGTAGTCCTTTTGGTAAGTGAAAGAACAGACTGGAAGGAGGTCAGCAAGAATTTGAAATATATGAAGTCGCCATGGGCATTGGATTTCTGCCAAAGGCATTCGGCAGATAGGGCAGAAGAATGTAGGTAGCAGATTCTAGAGGTAGTATGTTTTACAGAATGGGGAATGGGAGGAACGAGAGTATCCAAAGCAGAGGAGAGAAAGTATTATAGGAAGAGACAGCCTCATTGACTGACTTGGATAACATAGTGGTTGAGAAGAGGTTAGAAACACTGGAGGATAGAGTAGAAGAGTCAATAGCTTGAAGATTCCTAAATGTATTGGTGGAGATTGGACAGGATTGGGGGGTGTTTAAGTGTGAGAGAGAGGGGAAGAGCTGAGGCACAGAAACTGGAGAGCGAGCAGTTGGAGAAGGCAAGATCAAGACAGCGGCCGTTCTGCTGAGTAAGGGTAGTGGAGCACAGTTGAAGATTGAAAGAGGATGTTAAATGGTCAGAGGGATCATTAGCATGAATGTTAAAATCCCCAAGAATGAGGGAAAAGATGAAGGTTCAAGAAAGAAGGAAAGCCAGGAGTGAGTCAGTGAGAAAGGAAGAAAGGGACAATAAGGTATCCTAGGCATTTAACCTCCCTCTGGGCAAAGGAGCATTTCTGAGGATTTAAAGTGAGCCCTGCCCTTCTTAAAGACTCTAAAACTTCCTTGACCCTGGTTGTGTCTTCCCCAATCTGAGCGGAATATTATGATATCATCCAAATAAGCTACTGCATACCTCTGGCTCTTAAGGATATAATCAACCAGCCTTTAGCAGCAGTTCCATTTAAGCCAAAAGGGAGATGCCGGAATTAGTATAGACCTACTGAAGTACTAAAAGCAGTTTTTGGTCGTGATTCCCTTGCAAGGGGAATCTGCCAGTAACCCTTGGTTAAGTGTAATACGGTCAAATATCCAGCTTGCCCTAGCTGGTCTAAAATTTCATTGAAGCGAGATAAGGGATACACATCAAACTCAGAAATTGCATTAACTTGGTGAAAATCAATGCAAAGTCTTTGAAAACCATCTGGCTTTGGCACCAGCACAATAGAGCTGGACTACAGACTTCTAGACTCTCTTCTATAATGCCCAACTGTTCTATTTCCTTCACCTGCCTAATTACTTTTTGGTGCTTAGCCTCAGGCGAGTGATAAGGTCTCTTTCTCACAACCATCCATGGAGTGATATGTATTTCATGATAAATCAGCTTGATACATCCTGAAAGGACCCTAAGAGTTCACCCAATTCTGCATGTTGTCTGGGCGTTAACTCTGGATTCAATGTAGGGTGACTCTTTTCTTATATACCTCATCTATCTGAGGTCCTATATCCTCATTGTGCTTCTTTTGCAGTAAGGTTGTTAAACCCTCTGTCTCATCAAGGTTTTATAACATTCATATGTTAAAGTTGTTTTTTTGCCATCAATTATTTACTAGTGCTCTATTTGGCTCTTATCATAGGATCTTGCCATTTGGCTTGAAACTTATCAGGAGAAGTGGGAGCTACCACTATCCTTTTCTTGGAAACTCCTTGACTGGGTACCCTGATCATAATAGTAAACTTCTGTCTTTCTTGACTTTTACTTAGATTCTCTTAGGTTGCTTGGAAAACCCATTTTAATGGGTCCTGAGCCCTTTAAAAATAGAAACCACATTGATGCCCTCCTCTGCCTCTTCTACCCACTGCTTCTTTAGGATAGCCAAGACCCCTCGTGCAAAACTGATGTTGAAAAACTAAAGTAACTCGATATACTTCTGGGTCCGCCAAAGTGGTCCGAGTGAAGTATGAAAAGACAGGAATATACTAGGCCAATAGAACCTATCCTGTAGTTGTAATAATGTATTCTGAACACCCTTATGCCCTGCCAAGGGATGATAATGGACCAACTTTAATACAGTAGGACAAAAAGTCTGGGTAACTACCAGCTGCTTCCTTATTCCCTTTCCCATGGGATCAGGCACCTCTCTGTATAATACATCATCTTCCTACCTAAACCTGGGGAAAACCCTGTCCATCTGATCAGCTGCCTTTCTGTAGGTTTGGTGTAAGATAGGATCAGCCTTCTGGGGAAAAGAGAGGAACTTCTTCAGCTACCCACAGCATGGAATCCTCTTCTTCCAGGGCTCTCACTGCCTGTATCCTTTCCCTCCTTTCTTTCCTCCTACTTGCCTTTTCCTACCTTTCACTGGTGGTTCAGTTACCTCATCTTGGAAAGGAAAGATGTTGGATAGAGTGGGGCTAATTTTCAAAGCACTTAGACTTACAAAATTCCATAGGTTCCTATGTAACTTTTGTAAGTCTAAGTGCTTTGAAAATATGCCTCAGTGTCATCCCCTAGTTCCCCTTCACCTTCAGCCTTATGAATGTGGGACTGGGTAGATACCATTCCTTCCTCTTCCTTTAACCACTTGGAAAAATTGGTGCAGTCCCAGGCTAGAATCATTTTATAGGGAAGGCAGAGAAGGATGGCTTCTCTTAACTTACATCTGGACCCCAGATATTTTAACTATAACCACACTGGTGGTCAGGGATTCCTTTGTGTTCCAAGGAACAAAGCAGAATCATAGCTAGTCTCCAATGTGCCAATGTGCCACTGTGCGTGTGTCTGCTGACAGCCAGTGCTGTATGGTTCCATGTATACGCTTTATTCTAATAGTGCCCTCATAATGATTATCATCTTCCTTCAACTTCTGCTTCAGTGTTCCTCAGAACTTTCCTGACGTCATGGATTGGTTGGCTCCTGAATCCAGCAATGCTTGACTGGAATCCTTCAATTGCTGCTACTTTCATATAAGGAGACTCGACTTCCTTTTCCTCCTGGGTTTTGTTCCCTACCAAAGCTGCCCTTTCTTCACAGTCTTTAAGTGTTCCCTCTTACCACATTGGTAGCATTTAGTTCCCAAGTTTCTGTTCCTTTGGGTATAACTCTCTCACCACCCAGTCCTCCCCCTTTTGTCATCTTGGGGTCTTGTTTATGGTCTTGGCTATGGGACCTATATTTGAAGCCCCTACTTTATAAGTCATTCCATCACTTTTGGGGGTATGGCATAGAAGAATTGTTCCAATACTATCTCTATCAATTGTCACAGTTTTCTCTTCGGGCTCTAGCCATTTGGTGGCCATGTCCTTCAGCCATTGAGTTAGGGCTCTAGGCTACTCTTTGGCCCTAAAATGGCTCCTGTAGAAATCTTTGGATAATCCCATATGATCTCTAATGGCTGATTTTATAACTTCATAGGCCTGAGCCTGGGATGGGGATAAGGCCCGATAGGCAGCCAAACGTTCTCCTGTCAAACATGTAGCCAATCGAAAAGCCCATTGGTCTCTCAGCCAGCCCACCTCAATGGCTATCCATTCCAATGTCACAATAAAATCATACACATCGTCTTTATCACTTATTTTCCCCAAAGAAAAGGGTCCAAAAATGGACACCCCCTGCCACCTGGGAACTGGGCTCATCCTCCTCGTCTAATGCTTTGCTCCAGCATTCTCTCAGTAGCCTTATGAAGTCCTTGCAGCAAGTCCAAAAGAGACTGCTGCTGTTGGCTGGCTTCCAGGGCATCATGTAGCAACTTCTAGGTCTCTACCTGCTGTTGCTTGAACTGGCCCACCAGCCACTGGAACAAATCTTTTGCTTCCATCGTAGTGGTAGATAATTGTGAAAAAACAAAAGAAAGCCCAAGTGTGATTCCTTCAACTGGGGATCTTATCCTCCAAACTCCTGTTACTTCTACCCTTAGAAATCCCACTCTCAGCAAAGGCCCTTCCTAGGTACTCTTATCAGAAGAGGCTGCTGAGTCACACTCCTTTAAGGGTGGCAGGAATCCTCTAGTCACTTCTCAACATGGAAGCTTACCAGATTCCATCCTTGTTGCCATGTAGCGGGTAGGAATTCTCCGCCATCACTTTCAGATGCACACACTTGTAGGGTCCCAGCAGCCTACCAAGAAAAAGGGGACCTTCTTTCTGGCCTAAATGAGCCAGTGCATGTTGTGGCCTGCTGACTGCTCCCAGGGTCATGAATCTAGGCAGCCTTCCCACTCAGGGTGAATAAATTAATTCAGCATCCCATAGTCAGCAAGACACTGCATACTCTTTTTTTTTTTTTTTTTTTTTTTAAATATTCTTGTTTATTGACACCACAAGAAAAATTAAATAGAAAAGACGCACATTATTTTGTGTTATAAACGTGGTAAAACAACAAAACCTGCAAAATAGAAAGAAATACATAGCATACGGCATCAATACTTTTTTTCATAGGACCCCCTACCCCCCCAACAACAACAAAAAAATGCTGGTACATGCTGCTACCTAAACATTCAAGATTCTACTGGGGCCACTGGCGTTAGTCTCCCAAAATGGGGCCCAGAGCTGTAGAAAAAAATTGCTTTTCGAAGAGAATAAGTCAGGGATTCCTTTGCATTCCAAGGAACAAAGCAGAATCCTAGCTAGTCTCCAATGCGCCGCTGTGGGTGTCTCTGCTGACAACCAGTGCTGTAGAATCATCATCCTGGCCATCAATACCGAGCACTTTAAAAAGGCTTGTATTCTGGCCAGTGGCTGTCTTCAAATACAAAATGTATCAAAGAGTTGCCCAGCCAAGGAAGACCAGCCAGTTTTCCATATCTGAGAAACGTGTCCATTGATCCGAGTCCAAAAAACCTGAATATGCGAACAATTCCAGAACATATGACCCAGATGAGCCCTCATCACCAAATATCTCAGACAAATATCATCTTCCCTCAGAACTGCACAAAAGGCTTGATAAGGAGAAATATGTAGTCATAATAAGAACTTATATTGGAGCTCCCAAAGGAGAGCACTTTAATTGAGGGAATATACGTTCAAAAGGCAAGTTTTTAATTGATGAGCGTTGAGACCAACTGCCAATTCCCCAGACCATTTCTGAGGCCAAGATACGTGGAGGGGCATAATCGAACACGAACGCCTATCTCCATGGGCGTCTATGTCCGAAAACGGGTACGTGAAGAGGCGGGACAGCCTGTATTTTGAAAAAAATGGACGTCCATCTTTTTTTTCGATAATACGGTTTGTACGAACCAAATGCCATGGATTTGTTTGTTTCTGAGCTGGGCATTTGTTTTTTTTAGTGATAATGGAAACTAAAAACGCCCAGCTCAAATATGTATTAATCTGAGCCATTTGGTCATGGGAGGGGCGAGGATTCGTAGTACACTGGCCCCCCTGATATGCCAGGGCACCAACTGGGCACCCTAGAGGTCAGTGCGGTGGACTTCAGAAAAAGCTCCCACATGCATAGCTCCCTTACAGGTGCTGAGCACCCAACCCCCTCCCCCAAAACCCACTACCCACAAATGTACAACACTACCATAGCTCTTAGGGGTGAAGGGGGCACCTACATGTGGGTACAGTGGGTTTTGGAAGCCTCCCATTTACCAGCACAAGTGTTACAGGTAGGGGGGGATGGGCCTGGGTCCGCATGCCTGAAGTGCACTGCGGTACCCACTAAAAGTGCTCCAGGGACCTGCATACACGCAGGCCTCTAGGACTTGTTGCTGCTCTATAACTTTGTGTCGCGTCTCTCGCGCTTGCCGCGCTCTCGAGGACCTTGGCATACCTTCAGGCTTCCCCGGGAGCGCGGGGTTTGTGAGTCCATAGGCCACTACCGTGGAGCGGCAGTGGCAGGCAAAATCACCTTCCAGGTAGAGAGGAAACAAGACTGGACCGGAACTCCGGACTGGAGTGCTACACCGGAACACTCGGAACTGGAACGCACCGGACGGGTGCGCACTGGAGTGGGGCCCGCTGGACTGGACACACTGGAGTGGCCCCACTGGACTGGAACATACAGGAGTGAAACCCGCTGGGCTGGAACACACTGGAGCGGAACCCGCGGAACTGGAACACCCTGGACCTAGGCTTCACCTACACTTGACTTTCCCCGAGGGTTGAGCCCTCAGGTTCTGGCAGCCGGTAGGACTTACAGGAACAGCAGGAATGAAGATCCAGGAGTGCCCCCTGGCACCTAGGCGAAGGCAAGGCAGACAAGCAGGGACTGTCCGGGTTCTGGCAGTCGGCAGGAATCAACACAATGACTAGTAAACTGTACCCAGGCTAATAGGAACGCTATACCTAGGCAAACCAGTCATACACAGGAACATACACAGAGCAAACTCAGGAGACTTGGAAGGCTATACACCAGCTAACAACTAAGCTGTGCCCAAGCTAACAAGTCATGCACTGGAAACAACACAGACACTAGCAAAGCTTTACACAGGCTACAAGCCACACGGTGCCTAAGCTGGCTAGTCAAGTATTAGGAACAAACCCAGGGAACTAGCAAAGCTATGCACAGGCTACAAGCCAGACGGTGCCTAAGCTGGCTAGTCTATCACTAGGAACAACACAGAGAACTAGCAGAGCTATGCACAGGCTACAAGCCAGACGGTGCCTAAGCTGGCTAGTCTGCACTAGGAACAAACACAGAGAACTAGCAGAGCTATGCACAGGCTACAAGCCAGACGGTGCCTAAGCTGGCTAGTCTACACTAGGAACAATCACAGTCTTGGGATAGTGGCTAGCAAGGGCGGCTAGTCTAACACTAGGAACAAACACAGTCTTGGGATAGTGGCTAGCAAGGGCAGCTAGTCTAACACTAGGAACAAACACAGTCTTGGGATAGTGGCTAGCAAGGGCGGCTAGTCTAACACTAGGAACAAACACAGTCTTGGGATAGTGGCTAGCAAGGGCAGCTAGTCTAACACTAGGAACAAACACAGTCTTGGGATAGTGGCTAGCAAGGGCGGCTAGTCTAACACTAGGAACAAACACAGTCTTGGGATAGTGGCTAGCAAGGGCGGCTAGTCTAACACTAGGAACAAACACAGTCTTGGGATAGTGGCTAGCAAGGGCGGCTAGTCTAACACTAGGAACAAACGCAGAGAACTAGCAGAGCTATGCACAGGCTACAAGCCACACGGTGCCTAAGCTAGCTAGTCTAAACAAACAAAGAACACTAGCAAAGCTATACACAGGCTACAAGCCAGACGGTGCCTAAGCTAACTAGTCATGCACTGGAAACAAACACAGAGCACTAGCAGAGCTATGCACAGGCTACAAGCCAGACGGTGCCTAAGCTAGCTAGTCTACACAAACACAGAGCACTAGCAAAGCTATACACAGGCTACAAGCCACACGGTGCCTAAGCTAGCTAGTCTAACAAACATAGAAACTCACACAGAGCAAACACTGAAACTGTGTACAGAGCACTCTATACACCAGGACCTTTAGATGAGATGCAAAGGCCAGGACTGTAGTCTTCAAGTGATTAATAAAGCCCTTCAACACCAGAGCCACAGCTGCAGCAATCACCTTGCAACCAAACAGAGGCTTGACACACAGAGCAGTCAGCCCATAGGAAGGAACAGCGGAAGCCGTCTTGGATACTGGCAAAGAGGAGAAGGCGGCAGCCATCTTGGAAGAGGCAAAGCCCACACAGGTGAGGTTCAGTAGGGCAATCAGCACACAGAGCCAGAGAGAACCTAAGACAGACACAGACACAGAGACAAGCAGAAGCCAGCACAGACACTGACTCCCAGAAACAGGGTAAGTCTGAGGGTTGTCACGGCCACGGACGGGACACTTTGGCACACCAGTTGACGCCTGAAGACTAATCTCTCCGAAAACGTCCTTTATTGGAATAACCGCGTTTACTCTCAGTTAACTGCAGATCAGCTGTTGTGCCCCATTGGCAACGAGTCTCCCTGGTACTGAGATTAGCAGTAGGTCAGAGCTGGCAGAATGCTGTACAATGCCCTCTTTCAGCAACATTCAAGGTAAGAACTAGGTTCTGTAACGTGGCTAACACATGAAAGGGATCTAAAACTGGCTTACAAAAATGGCCACTACCTCATGGACTACCGAAAAGAAAACAGGGCACACTCTGACCCAGTAAGCAGAGGGAAAAGCACCATGGGAGTACAGCCTACCAACTACCAACATCGTGAGCATTTATCACAAGCTAGTGGAATCACAGAGCCCAATACCCTACACCCACCACAATGCATTGCTGATGTGACTCTGCAGTGCGCATAACAGAAAAGGTGTCACTCACCCGAGAGCCACATCAGAACCAGGGAAAGGCTGTCAGAGGATAGAACACATTCTGCTGTCATGGAGGTGGGTACGGCATTTGAGGCTGGCATAGAGGCTGGAAAAAAAAGTTTATAAAGTGGGGGGTTTTTTGGTGGAAGGGGGCTGGTGACCACGGGGGGAGTCCGGGGAGGTCATCCCCGATTCCCTCCAGTGGTCATCTGGGCAGTTGGGGCACTTTTTTGGGACTTGTTCGTGAAAAAAAAAAGGGTCCAAAAAAAGTAACCCAAAATCACGGTAAAAACGCCTTTTTTTCGATTATCAGCTAAAGACGCCCATCTCTCCTCGGCCGATAACCACACCCCAGCCCCGCCTTCACCACGCCTCCGACACGCCCCTGTCAACTTTACCCGTTTCCGCGACGGATTGCAGTTGGAAACGACCAAAATCGGCTTTCAATTATACCGATTTGGGCGCCCACGGGAGAAAGACGCCCATCTCCCGATTTGGGTCGAAATATAGGGGTCTTTCACTTTCGATTATGAGCTGGATAGTCATTGAGGCAATTGTCTCGTAAGTAGCCATGTAGTATTTCAAAGGAATAGACAATTATGCATCAAACCCATACATAGTGTTACAATGATCCCAGACTTCAGAAGACAAAGAAGCTCGGGGTAGGGATCTAACATGATGTTGCAATTTAGCATATGCAAACTGATCATTAGTAGGTAAATCATATTCCCTAAATAGATCCTTTAATGTCTGAAGACACCTCCCTCCTTCCCCACATCAAGCACATAGTAAAGATATATGATCCCACGAGCTGGGTTTCATAGCATTCATGATGGCGCCTTGAGAAAAAAGCCCCGACAAAACAGCCTTGTAACAAAATAGCTCTTGATAAATCAGCCCTTGACAAAATAGCCCCCTAGAAAAAAATAACACCACAAAAAAGGATGATAAACTACGTGAAATCTTCACTGATAAAGGCTCCTACCAGCATTGCATTGTAGAAAGCACATATAAATAAACACAATTCTATAGCTACCAACTGGTATTCATGATCTGTTCTGCTGTTTAAGGAAATTATTCTTCCATCAACATGCTAATAAAAAAACCCAACAATATTGTCATAATTTTCATAGTCTTACCAACCTTATCTTGTTTGGCAAGGTAAGATTATTAGGAACAAAAAATGCAGTGCCATATTCTGGGCAGCCTGATCAGGCCCTGTTGTCAGGGGGGCTAATTTGTCAAGGGCTATATTGTGGGCAAGCCGTTTTGTCAGTGGCTGTTATGTCAGGAGCTATTTTGTCGGGGCTTTTTTGACCAGGTACCGTTTTTGATGCTTGTCTGAAGACGAACAGAGTAAGAGGCTTAAGGCATTTGATCACAGAAGTATTTTATTCATTTGGCATATCATTACATTATATTATTCTTACATATAATTGTAAGAATGTTTACATATAGTTGGTATATTGTGTAAACTGGCAGACTTCTGAAATGTGGTGGTTCATGATTCTTTGGGATGTACCTAAATTAGAACAGTGACTCTCCTGCCTTCCCTTTGTCCTGACAGGCCGCTGAAGTAATTGTATACATAGAAGTCAAGTTATTCAAGGAATAAGCCCCAGGTTGCAATTAATGTATTTTCCAGAGGGCTGTGAGCTTTTCTCTCTTCTCTCCCCCCCCCCCCCCTCTAGCACTAGAATCTCCCAAATCAAAGATGCAGAGAGAGGTGCTTTCCCTTTAATGCCTTCCTCGTAAGTGCTGCAAGCAGTAAGTGATGAAGAAAAGTCTATTTTTTTTTGGAGAGGAAGAACTGGCGTCAAATCCCAGACAAGCACATGGAAATCATTGAGAAGGTGTGAATTGCCTAAAAAATCTGCAACCAATAAGGGTTTATCCCGGGGCAGTCTTGCCATCAACTCTGAATTTCTTATAAATGTTGTTTATTGCTTTTAGCCCAGGACCTTTTTGTCCTCCTTTGGGTGCCCTGCCCAGTGAGAATCGGGCTGGAATCTGGCTCCATGAGCCTTCATTCTCTGCAAACCTGGCTTTAAAATATTTCCATATTCTTAATCACTCCTTGCCCTCCCCCTTCCTTTGTTGCACCTAAATATTAGAGGTATATACAGTAGGCTATTGGAATCATTATGTGAAAGTTTCTCTATTTGGCACCTAAGCATCACAGTTGCCCTTATGGTAGGTATTAAAAGGAAAGATCCAGAAGGCTGATGACAATCAATCAGTTTGCTCTGTTGTACCATAGAGAGAAGGATGCTAGAGAGGCTGGCTTTGTCTCTGAGAAATCAGTCAATAGGCTCCAGGGTGCCAAATATTTTTTAAGAGGGACTTTAGGGAAGGCATTTTTTTCTTAAGGAACTTTTTTATTTAAAGACATGAGACAATGGACAGTTGTTCCAAACATAAAGGAAGCAGTTGCACACTGTTAAAGCTGTATGTCATTTATTCTATGAAAATATGTCAAAATAAAATCAGAAAGAGGGACTAGCTGAGAATAAAGAAAGAATGTTTTGAATTATCTGGTTGGTACTATATTCTCGAAGGAAAGACCCTGTGTATTGA
Organism: Microcaecilia unicolor; assembly: GCF_901765095.1. Taxonomy (NCBI): domain Eukaryota; kingdom Metazoa; phylum Chordata; class Amphibia; order Gymnophiona; family Siphonopidae; genus Microcaecilia; species Microcaecilia unicolor. The sequence goes on from NC_044033.1 coordinate 169,482,526, forward strand.
GCAAGAGAATCCATTGGTACTTACCATTAACCATTAGCTGAAGAGGGAAAGATAATGGAGTTTATCTCAAACGTTAATGTCACTTATTGTAATGCAGCACACACCATTCTTCGTAGATCTTTTGGCACACAATGTTAAACCGCTTTATTTTGATTTTTGTCTACAGGGTGTGGTATGTCAAGAGGAAAGTTAAGAGAGGCAGCTGTTCGACGATTCTTTTCAATAAGAATATAAGGATTTACAGGGACTTCAGATTGAAAGTTGAAACGCTGTTGGAATGGCGAAAGTGGGGGCTGAACAGGACAGATCAGATGGAGCCCAGAATAACGAATTCAGTGACATCATTAAATCCCGATCTGGTAGGATGCAAGTTTTTTTTTTTCTTTCTCTCACTGGATAAAACAGTGTGTAATGGGGGCAGCATTCAGTGCTTAAAAATCTTTCTGTACAGTTGTTTTGTACCCTAAAAAGCACTGCTAATATCCTATTGATCTACCTGTTGAATAGGTAAATCCTTCAGCTTTGATGTGGTTGTGCTGCTTCTGTGCTTTAAGTGCCTTTTTAAGAAGTTCGATCACAGCTGTTGGCTTTTCGTTGTGTGTGTATGGGGTGTCTGCTGAGTTTGGCAGCAAGCCCTTGATACCGTGAAGGGGAAAGTCTTAACAAAGTGACAGGGTGGAAATCAGCTGTGGAATGTCATGTAAAAAATGTATTTGAAACTTGATTTTTTTTTCTCTTATTTGGAATAGTTCAGCTGATCTGTCTGCTTAAAGCTCTTAATTTTGTCATGTCTTCTTCTAATAGCGGAACATTGTCATTCCCTTCTTTGATGTGGGGATGATTTTTATTACGTACAGCCCTAATGGATTTGGAAACAGTGCATAAAGTAGAGCACTGTGTATATTCTGAGCTAAAAGTGTATAATATGATTGGTTATATCTTGCTTATATGAAAGTATTCTTCATAGGGAATTTATTATGCAAAGTTTTACAGCACATATATGGGTTTAGCAAGCATCAGGTTTAGATAACTGGTTTCTGGACATTTTTGTAAGGCTTAGGCTTTGACTTGTTTGGTAGGTGGTAGAGGGGTGTTAACACGAAAAAAGATAAATGTTACATGTTAGAGGAAAACAGATGACTTTGGCAACTGTGACATCTCACTTATGTAAGCCTTCTACACACCTTTTGAGACCTCCAAGGTCCTCAAGGAGCATCATTCACTGTACCCTCGTCAGAAGAAAAGTGCACGATGTGATACCCGCCAGCAAATCTTCTTAGGAGTAGCCCCTACACTCTGGAACTTACTCCCAGAGAGCCTATGAGGCATATTTTCAAAGCACCAGGCCTTCCAAAGTTCCATAGGTTTCTATGGAACTTTGGAAGGCTAAGTGCTTTGAAAATATGCCTCTACGTCTAACTCAAGGCTACCTCTGTTTCAGGGAGCAGGTGAAAACCTGGTTCTTCTCCCAAGTCTTTAATACATGTGGTGACTATACACTTAGTCCGCACTTAGACCAGTTCCTCATATCTTACTCAACTTTTATATGTAATCTGCCCACAGTTTACCCACGTGTTGATTTTTCCCTATGGATGTTGTACAAGCCATCTTGTCCTATATAATGATGATGATGGTGATGACCTGCACTTGCCCCCTCAGCTACATAGTAAGATGTAGTAAGATGTTTCATTGTATTGTGGGAACAGCATTAGCATTATTTGCTGTTTGAATGTTCCAATGCTTGCCTATTGTTTTCATTGGTATTGTGCTGACAGTTGTCAGGTTACTTGAAAGTTCTTCCATGCTGTCTATAATGGTATTTGTATTCTACTGACATTTATCATAGCAGTGTTAAACATATGTATTTTATATTGTATCATGTTAGTCCTATTACTTTGTTTCAATTTGTCATTTCCAAGTTTACTTCATTATATTTATATTTGGTAATTTTTACTATTGTTATGCTGTTAACAAAATTGTAAGTTTTTTTTTTTTCTGTTAAGCTTTACCTGCTGTACGTCAACTTGGGTGACTCTCTCTTCATAAAGGTGGTTAATCAAAGTAAAACAATTAGAATGCATTATTGTAAAAGTGTTTTGACAATGCGTGTGATAGGTTGAACCGCAGTTGAGAATATTTGATGATATTGACCTCTGAACTGCAAAACCTAACTTATCCCACAAAAGCCATTGTTGGGAGATAATTTTGAATCCTACTGACTGACATGTCATAAATGTTGTGGACATAGGGTTTATTTTTGCTAGTTACTCATGAAGGGAGATCTGCCTTTGACCATATCTCTCCTTGTGATGTACAAGGTTAAAACCTTTAATGGAAGAGGGTTTTGTGTTCCTTATGGATTGATTATGTTGTTAGGGATTTAATTCGCAGTTTATTTTTGTCGACTGTAGAGGATAAATAGACTATGTTGGAGAATTGACGAGCTCAACGCATCAATATTCCCCCTCCCTCATCTCCCTCTCTCCCTCTTTGTTGGAAGTGTGCCTGCGGAGCACACTTTGACCAGCACCTCTTCAGTTTGCCAGGCCATTTGTTCTTCCTCTTCTTACTGAACTTCTATAATTTGTATTTTGGACTGCTTTTATTAGCACCCAGCCCTGAGCTACAAGTCCTGTTGAGAATTATGTTTAAATCATTTGTATTAAAAATAAAGACAACATACACAAATAGAAGAAATGACACATGTGCACCCCTCCCCCCACCTTTACCCTTATTCCTCTACTGACAATTATACTGATGACAGTGGAGGTAGATGTGATCTCTAGGCCATGTGCCCACAGCTGTTTGCCTGGAAGTGATGAACATATATCATAAGAGTGGCTATGTAAATATGAAAAGCCAAAAAAGCAGTCCAGTTGGGAGGAGAAGACTGCCTGTTTGTTAACTTATCACCCCATTACTGTTGCTAATACCATGTTTTCTCTCCTTTAGTTAACAGGAGAGTGTGATAGCTTCTTCCACATGCTATGTTCTCGTTTAAACACTCCGTTGCTTCTGTAATCTCTGTATTCCTCCTAGTTCTGGGACCTATCATGAAATTGCTTGTTGCCTTTCCTCACCTCTGTCTAGTACTGCATTCTTTGGCACTTTTATTATAGAGGGGGGAGAGCTGTCTGGCAAGTTAGCTGGCTTAAGGACTCTGATCATACTGAGATTTTGGCTTACCTATTCCCCTCTGGTGTATTCACTTTTCCTGAGGTCCTGAAAGGATTAAGCCAAAGCCTGCATTAGTTGAGCATTGCTGCTCTTAGTTTGAATAAACAAGCTGTGTGTGTTGTCTCTTCCTGCTGTCATTTTCTCTCTGGATTCTTGCTGTAGATTTTATAATAAGCCTTTGTACCCCACAGTACAGGTTTAGGCTTTGACATGGAAGTTCTTGTCTTTGGCATTCTGGCTAGTCTGGTGTACTGCTAAGAAAAAAGAAACACAAAGAAGTAGTGATGACCAAGAGAGGAGCAAAGGACTCCAGAGTTCAGCTTGGCTGTAAATATTTTATTGTAGGTATTTCAAAGTAGCTGGACAATCCCAGTGACCAGACAAGGCTGTGTTTCGGCCAGCACCCACCCCCGGGTGCAGCACGGCGCGCACCCCCTCCGGAGCGAACCCCCCCCCGGAGCGCATTCTTACCTGCGGGAGGGCCGATCTGCCCTGAGTGCACGTCACTCAGAGCTGCGTCGGCCCCGCTGGTCCCCTGCTCTCTCTGCCCCGGAACAGGAAGTAACCTGTTCCGGGGCAGAGGGAGCAGGGAACCAGCGGGGCCGGCACCCCCCGAGCGCGTGCACCCGGGGCGGACCGCCCCTCCCACCGCCCCTTCCTACACCACTGGTTTCGGCATAATACTTCAAATGACACAGCTGCTATAATCTTCCACACGACTGGTGTTGGTGTGACCGTGGAGCAGTTAGTGGAAGATTATTGCGGCTATGTCATTTGAAGTATTTTTGTTCTTAGAGAGAAACTTGCAACAGAATGTGACATAAATACAGACCCCCGATAAATACAGACCCCCGATGCAGGCAGATATGCCAAAACACAACCATGTAAGGTTACTGGGATTGCTCAATTACTTTTAATGTAGTACTCAAATATTTACTGCTAAGCTGAATTCTAGAGACATTTTGTTCCTTTCCCGGTCATCACCGTTTCTTTGTGTTTCTTCGCTTGATTGTGTGGATTGAGCTGCTTTCTTGTCTCTTATTGCTAAGACAGATTGTGCACAATCTACATTGAGAACTTGCATTTTGATTGCTTCAAAAACGAAGTAAAAACATGGCCATTTCATACTGCAACTGCTGCCCTCTCCATGATGGCCTAGAGGACCAAGTAGATGAAATTTTTAGTAAACTTTCCAAAGCAGAACGCAGGGAATGGGGTTTGTACTTCTTTCTTCAACCATGTGATTATACATGTCATCACTAAAGAATTTGGCTGTGTCACCCACTGGGATAAACCTGCTTAATAGTGATAGGCTAATTGGGACTGAGGGCACCTGTCAACTGTGGCTCAAGATTTAAGCCTCTGTGTTTAAGGAATTGTTCCAGGCCTCTAACTAGGGCTGAATTGCAGTTTTCTTGAAAAAGTTTTGGTTTCCATGCCATACCTTTCCTATCACTCAACCAAAAAAAAAAAAAGTAGGCACGACGTTCACTTGAAGTTAATGTAAGGGGGGTGGGGGGGAGTCTCATATTGTCATCGGGACATGATAATAGTCATCAACACCCAACGTATAGGTGAATTCCACTTTTGACTGATATAATCATTGACAAAACCCCCCACCTACCAAAAACTGTGCATCTTTTTTGTGCAATTTTTTGATTTTAATATTTAAATTCTATTTTTGTATTCTCACTAAAATTAAATCATTATTTGGTTGTGTCTACTTTTTTGGTTGAGTGTATTACTTCGACAGTAGTAGACCTTTGATGTGTTAAGATACCTTTCCTATCATAGCAGCTCTGTCCCAAAGTGCTTTCTTAAGGGAAGCAAAAAACTGTGGGGGGTGGATAATCATGCAAAATTTCAGGTGTCTGCGGAAGTGGAATTATTTTAATGGTGTTGAACTTTAATGCTTATGCAGAAACAATCCTAGAACGCTGTGGAAGCTTCTGACATAAATATTGAAACAGAGTAGTTTTAGGGCTCCTTTTCGAAGCTGCGCTAATACTAAGAAACCCATAGGCATAAAAGGGCATGCTAATCATTGGTGCACCTTTGTAAAAGGAGCCCTTAGTGAGATGCAAAGGGTTTGCAAAGTACTCTGGATATTTCTCTGTCCCAGGAGGGCTCACAATCTAAGTTTGTACGTGAGGCAAAGGAGGGTTAAGTGACTTGCCCAAGATCACAAGGAGCAGCAGTGGGATTTGAACTGGTCACCTCTGGATTGCAAGACCGGTGCTCTAACCACTAGGCCACTCCTCCACTGTGTTTAAGTAGGTGCCAGGTCCTACCTTGTAACTCCCCCCCCCCCCCCCCCCCCCCCCCAGCTGAAATAGACCTTCCTTTTGTTTTCTGCCTGCCTTGGAATCACACTCTGTAATTTGTCAAGTTTAAGCCATGTTGGGCAATAAAATCTTAGGAAGTCGGTTTTAATTTTAAACAATTAGAATACAAACTTCCTTGTTCTGAATTTTCTGTTTTGGGTGAGGTGATAGTTTCATGTTGAATGGGCAGCTCCTGTGTGGTTGGTCCTTATTTATTAGGATTTATCTACTGCCTTTTTGAAGGAATTCACTCAAGTCGGTGTACAGGAAGAATAGATCAAACATGTTATGTTACTGATGTATTAAAATTTTGTTTTTTTTTTTAAACTCTGGAGTGCCTTTGCCAAAAATGTTTCTGTGTGTTAAGCCTCGCTTATAGGAGCAGCTGTCTATGCACACGAAAGTAGGTGCTGGCAATAAAATGCAGAGTTGTTAAACCTTATTTCCTTTTTATTCAAGTTGCAAGATGTGCACTCTCTTCTTCAAGTTAAGATAATCTCTATCATTGCAGGACAACACAGCAGTCATTGAGTATTATTTTTAACAAGATAAACTCCTCCAACAAGTTCATAAACCTGGACCTTCCCCTTGGAGTTCCTCTAGCACCTCACTCACTACCAACCATTTCAAGTTGTTCGGACAAACAAAAAAAAAAAAAAGCAACACTGGGCCTTCAAGACTGGGACAAGAGTTCTTTATTGACGGGTGACCCGACACGGGCTGTGTTTCTGCGTTGCAAAACAAAAACATATCAGTGTTGTAGAGCACAATTTTCTCTTTCAGATGATACTGTTCACAAGCTGATTCAGGCAGACTCTTTTTAATAATTGGCTTTGAACTTTGGTACATTTTACCATTTGCGCTGACAGTGCCAACTTTGAAGAGATACTGCAGGGCGGTTATAGATGCTGGTTAGTTGCAAATCTGGCAGTATTATGTCCATCACAAGCATAATGCTTGTTCAAAATTTCAAGTCCGTATCTTTGTTTACATGGAAGTTGTTGTGGTCTGAATATTGGTCCAAATATGTTCCGGTGAGTCGCGACCAATTTTGATACACACTTTGAGTCAACTTGTTTGACTGGATTTTGCATCCATAATGTTAAAATGTATTTCATCGGAATTAGCATCAAAAACTGTACAGGATTTGAATTTTTTAGCCATTCTTATAAATGTGTTTGGATTTTATTAGACCCCAAAAATGGCATTTTGGTAAATGTTGCGCACTCATGGACTGACAACCTTTCAGAAAAAGGGGTCTAGATCTGCAACTATTGCAGTTAGAGACCTCAAATTTTGGGAAACTTCGTTTAACACCTGACTCGCGCAACAGATAAAATTTGAACAAAATTGGAGAACATGATGGTGGGAATTTTTTTTTAAATTTTAGACCACTTGGCATGGAATGACCCAGCTGCCTCATAGTCCATGTCTACTAATGTGGATTCCCTTGTACCAACATTTGCAACACAAAGTGATAGTGTTCAAAATGAGGTAAGGGCAGTCCTCTTTTCTCCCAGAGCATGGTAAGGATGGAAAATACAATTGGAGGGCACCACCCATTCCATATAACCTTGGAGATCTCTATTCAAGTCCCCCTGTAGAATAGGATAAGGTAACATGGGGAACAAAATCAGTCTAGGTGTTATGACTGGAGAAATGTGAGCCCTTGTGCCCCAACCAGGGGCGTATCTGCGTGGGGCCTCAGGGGCCTGGGCCCCCGCAGATTTTGCCCTGGCCCCCCCTACCGCCATCAACCCTCCCCCGCTGCCGTTCTTACTTTTGCTGGCGGGGGACCCCAACCCCCGCCAGCCGAGGTCTGCTTCCACCTGCCGCTGCCTTCACAACTTCTTCTTCAGCCGGCGGGGGACCCCAAACCCCCGCCAGCCGCCCCGCGCTGTTTAAAATTCATCTTCGGCCTCCGTGGCCGTGCTGCTGGGATAGGCGGCGCTGTTGAAATCCACTTCGGAGTCTGACGTCGCAGCACGTACAACGTACAACGACGTCAGACTCCGAAGTGGATTTCAACAGCGCCGCCTATCCCAGCAGCACGGCCACGGAGGCCGAAGATGAATTTTAAACAGCGCGGGGCGGCTGGCGGGGGTTTGGGGTCCCCCGCCGGCTGAAGAAGAAGTTTTGAAGGCAGCGGCAGGTGGAAGCAGACCTCGGCTGGCGGGGGGTGGGGTCCCCCGCCAGCAAAAGTAAGAACGGCAGCGGGGGAGGGTTGGCGGCGGGAGGGGGGTGGAGAGACTAAGTCATTGGTGGCGGTGGGGGCTCGGCGGTGGGGGCGGCGGCGGGGGGGGGGGGGGGGCGCTAAAATGTGCCCCCTCTCTCTGGCTCTGGCCCCCCCTACCGCCGGAGTCCAGATACGCCCCTGGCCCCAACTGAGCACGGCTAGGATGAAGTGACACCGCACTCGGTCAGGCATCCAGACAACCCCTAGCTTCACCTGGGGAACGACCACCGGCGGGGCTGAACGACCACTGACCAGACAGGTAGGCAAACAGACACAGTCCAAAAGCCAGGTAAATCCGTAGGCAACGAGTAGTCAAAAACAGTCCAAGGTCAAGGCAGGCAGCAGAACAAGCAAGGTCCGGGAAACAAGCCGAGGTCTGGAACACTGGAACTGAAGGCAAACAGCACCGGCGTGAACCTCAAACACAATTGAGGCCGAAGCAACGAAGGACTGAAGCAGGGCCTTAAGTAGTGGAGGAATTAGGCTCAAGCATGTGCAGCTGATTCAAGATGGCTGCCCCCATCAGCAGAGGTGCCTGTGTCCAAATATGGGCTTCCTTACTGACCTTGTTACTCCAAGATGGCTGCCCCCTCCTGAGCTAGCCAAGATGGCTGCTGTCCTTGATCCAACCAAGATGACGGCTGCTAGAAACAGGAAACCGAAACAGCCCCATCCTGGAGAAACCACATCCAAAATAGCCGGCTATCTCAGCCAGACCGCACCTCGTCGGCGAACCGGCCGCGCAGGCCTGGAAGAGGAACATAACACTAGGTACAATGTTCGTCTTTAAATTCAATCTGGGTTTGAGGGAAAGGGTGGTGGTGAGGAGTGGAGTTGAGGATTGTGTCAGAATTTAAGAAAGCGTGGGTTCAGCACGTGGGATTCCTTTAGGAAATGGAAGAGTTACGGGTTATAGAGGATGGGCAGACTGGATGGGCCATTTGGCCTTTATCTGTCATCATGTTTCTATTAGCTAATCCTCTCACAACTTGAACAACATAGAGGGGTATTGTACAACTTTTACAGCCTGGCAGAAACTGTTGTGCCCAGTGTTCAGCAGCCAGAAAACAACACCGTTCTTGGATAAAGCAGAAGAATCTACATTGATACAGCCCTTTACTGGCAGGGGGTCCTTACTTCCCCTTTGTCACTCAGGGTGAATAAGTAACTAGTTCTAAAGTTGGCAGCAGCACAGTCGCTTTCTACCATTGGACTTGGGACTCTAGTTGGTTATGCATCCTTTTGAAGGTTTTAATTTGGTGCCCAGCATCCAGCTTTAAAGTTTTAAAATAGTCCATGAGTCTATATGCAAATGAGGTTTCCCAGGCAGCAGAACCCTGTTTTCCCATTTCCTCTCCCCAGCCAATGGTTACATTCAACAGTCCTCCACTATGGCACCTTAATTAGAACCTTTCATTAATACGCAGTCTCAATTTTTCCTCTTTGCTTTATGCAATATCAGCACAAATCACTGTACAGTTTCTCCAGTGCTTACAGCTCAACATTAAAAAAAAAAAAAAATCCCAGAACCTCTGATGGCCCCTCCCTGTGGGATAATTTCACGTTCATTATCGCTATCCCCAGAGCTGTGTCAAGCTACCCATTCCATGAGGGAGATGTTTTTGATTGGTCCTGGATTTCTGCCAACCAAATCCTGTTGCATTATGGGACCCTGTAGCACTGATTTCAGTGGATAGAATGATGGACTACAAATACTACACTGCTTGGGATGTAAATTTTAAAACCAGGACTGGCCAAAAAAGTCTCCCTCCTGGAATGTGTAACTTGGCAGTTCTGTATCTCCCATCCACAGCAGTTAAGCACTGGTAGAAGTAGCATGTGCATTTAATTCTTTCAAGCTTTCATAGATGGTCTCCACTCCACTCCCTTTTACTTCTCCATACTTTGGGGTTCAAGTTCAGTTTCTAATGCAGTTCAGTCCATGCATTTGGTTTCAGGCACTGGCTCTTCAGCGGATTCTTAGGATTTCCTATGTCCATGGGGTGGGTTCCTTCAGCCCCTCAGTTCTAGACAGGAGCTCCACCCCCTGGCCTACTGGAAACCATTATTTACTGTTTGTACACCCAGAAAATTCTGCTTCTCCATGGCTCCTCCTTTCATTGGCCCTCCCACTGCAGGGATCCCACTGGGATGGAAGGAGGTCCTGCAGGGATCCCATGGTATTGTAGTGCCAGGCCAGCCTACCTAGCCTTTCCTTGTGCCATGGCAATTATAAAGCACTAAAAAAAAAATTAGCAGATATGGTTGATAGCATTGAAATCCCCATAAGCACTGAGAGGGGAAGTTATCAACATGTGGTGAAGTAACTTGACAGTTGCCCAAGTCGGGTTATTTTAGTACAAGGGACGGGCGGGGATGGGTTAGATTCCAGTGGGGACACGTAGGGATTGGTGAATATCTGTTCTGTGCAGCTCTCAAATTTGTGAGTTTAATTTTCTTTCTTTTGCTCAGGGTGACTAGGGTTTATGCCTACATGTGCAGCATGTGTTGAGAAACCCAACATTTGGCTCCCCCCCCCCCCATATTCTAACTATATATAGCTGACCTTCAAGCTTCTTACTCCAGAAGTCAGCTAGAAAATACTATTTTAGTTTTGACTGTATACACACATACCCTGTCAAGTGGTGCAACCAAATATAATAGTTAAAAAGAAAACATTCAAAAATAACTGCTCTCTATCTCAGGAGTGCATATATTGCTATGTTTCCCGTGCAGACATCACTGCAGTCTTTCTGTACAATTCAAGACCTCCCCAAAAGCTGTGGCACCATCAATGTGGGTTTTTAATTTTATTTTTCTTGGCAAAGTACACCTCTCTATGAATTTCACAGTGAAAGGCCAATGATTTTAATTGTACACCGCTCTGTTTATTCTGAAAGGCAGTACAGTATATAGTACCAGCGATAACGTGCTGTAATGTCAGGTTGGTGGCATGTTATTTTACGCTGAATGCTCCAAAGGCTTGAGCACCGGTGTTAAGTGTGTGTGTGGTAACAATGGCTACAATTGTAGTGAAATGTATGGTAATGAGATCAGCAAATGTTCCTTTGCAATGCACAGAGGAAAATGATGACTTCAATGGCAAAATGTTTTCTCCAGGTCAGGGGCAACACAGAAAGTTTTGAGGAGAGGATTTCTTGTTTATTTTTGATATCAAACTGCCATTTTTGCCTTCCTTAACAAATGGAAGGAGGCTCCTGCAAGTTTTAAAGACAGTTAAAAGATAGAAAACAGAGAGTAGGGTTAAATGGTCAGTATTCTCAATGGAGAAGGGTAGTTAGTGGGGTTCCCAGGGCTCTGTGCTGGGGACCGCTGGTTTTTTTAACATATTTATAACTGACCTAGAGATGGGAGTAACTAGTGAGGTAATTAAATTTGCTGATGACACAAAGTTATTCAAGTCGTTAAATCACGGGAGGATTGTGAAAATTACAAGAGGACCTTACGAGACTGGGAGACTGGGTGTCTAAATGGCAGATGACGTTTAATGTGAGCAAGTGCAAAGTGATTCATGTGGAAAGAGGAACCCGAATTATAGCTACGTCATGCAAGGTTCCACGTAAAGAGTCACCGACCAAGAAAGGGATCTAGGTGTTGTCGTTGATATGTTGAAACCTTCTGCTCAGTGTGCTGCTGCGGCTAAGAAGCAAATAGAAATGTTAGGTTGTATTAGGAAGGAATGGAAAACAAAATGAGGAAGTTATAATGCCATTGTATCGCTCTATGGTGCGACTGCACCTCGAATATTGTGTTCAATTCTGGTCGCGGCATCTCAAAAAAGATATAGTGGAATTAGAAAAGGAGCAGAGAAGGGCGACGAAAATGATAAAGGGGATGGATGACTTCCCTATGAGGAAAGGCTAAAGCGGCTAGAACTCTTCAGCTTGGAGAAAAGGCAGCTGTGGTTAGAGAGGTCTATAAAATAATGAGTGGAGTTGAAGGGTAGATGTGAAGTGTCCACGTTTTCCAAAAATACTAGGACTAGGGGCATGCGATGAAGCTACAATGTAGTGAATTTAAAAGAATCGGAGACAAAGTTTCTTCACTCAAAGTGTAATTAAACTCTGGAATTCATTGCCAGAGATGTGGTAAAGGCGGTTAGCTTAGCGGATTTAAAAAGGTTTGGACGGTTTCCTAAAGGAAAGTCCATAGACCGTTATTAAATGACTTGGGAAAATCCACTATTTCTAGGATAAGCATTTAAATGTTTTGTATATTTTTGGGATCTTGCCGGGTACTTGTGACCTGTTGGAAACAGGATGGCTGGTCTCGATGGACCTTTGGTCTTTCCCAAATATGGCAGTACTTATGTCTATGGAAGGAACATGTGTCTGAGCAAAACAAGAGTAGAAACCACATCTGTGCCAGTTCTTCTCAGCCTAAACATGAGCCGTGCAAAAATATACTTGTGAAGCTCAATTTTAGGCACGGAAGAAAAAGCTCTGATGTATGCTGTACACTTCTGTTTTTTTTGCCTGGACAAGCACACAAGAGTCATGCTTAGCTGAAAAGACCTTTGTGCGCATGTGTCAGGCACGTTCCTCCCTCTTACTTTCTGGTTAATAGCATGATTTAACCGCATATAAAATTAACTAGCTATAATACAACACCTTTCCAACTTACTCAGAATGTACTTTCCTACAAAGGCTTGAACAAATCCTCCGGTGTCTTCTTTAACTTCTTGTAACAACCATTGTATGATGTAACCTGACATGGCAATGCCATGACAGTTCTCTGTAAGCCACATTGAGCCTGCAAAGAGGTGGGAAAATGGGGATACAAGTGCAATAAATAAATAAATATAATTAGCTTTGAACATTGCCAAACTAGTTTTATTTGTGTTATTGTTGTAGGCCCATCTGCGTGCGGCTTCGTATATCGGTGTCTGAGAGTGTCCCATATAAAACAGACACTACGGTATAATTTTTATAAAGGGTTTGTTTGCGCTAAAAGTGATTTTAACAAGGCCGATCTACATTTTGTGGACTTTGTGGGTTGCTTTCTACAGGACAGCTGTGTGAGAAGTCCAAAAAAAAACAAACGCCTGTTAAACAGAGGCAAAAAAGGAGCAGTAGCCGAATGGTTAGAGCAGTGGTCTGAAAACTGTTTTCTCCTTTCCTCCAGGGTATACATGTTTAGGTCAGTAAGCCTCTCCTCGTACGTCTTGCAACGGAAATCCCATACCATTTTTGTAGCTTTTCTTTGCACCGTTTCAAGTCTTTTTACATCCTTATCAAGATACGGCCTCCAAAACTGAACACCATACTCCAAATGGGGCCTCACTAACCACTTGTAGAGGGGCATCAACACTTCCTTTCTTCTGATGATTATGGAGAGGGGTATAATCAGCAGAAGAAAGGAGGTGTTGATGCCCCTCTACAAGTAATTGGGTGAGGCCCCACTTGTTACTATGCAAGCCAGGGTTCAAATTGTACTGAGACACTTTCTGATAACAAACAAGATGCTTAACACACCATTAACGTAATGCTTATATTGTAATGGCATTCGAAAAGATGTGTGAGATTGGGACTGGTCTTTTGATGTTTTTTTTTCACAAGTGCTATTCCTGGTTTTTGGAGCAGGCCAACTAAGGAGACTGGCTGTTTTTTAAAAATTATCTTTTATTAATTTTTATAGTATAATTAGTACGAAGTCACAGAGCCAAATTGGAGTCTATAATAAAAGTAGGCAATAACAAAAACTGGAAATACAATAAGCTTCAAACGTGAAGCATAACCATAAGAACAAATGCTGTTTTAAATGTTTTTTGTAATGTGCTGCCTGCTGTAATGTGAATTTAGGTTATTGTAATGTGATGTTCCTAACTCATGTAAACTGCCCAGAGCTTGAGTAGATGGGAGGGAACCCCCCCCCCCCCAAAAAAAAAAAAAAAAAATCAAATAAATAAATAAATAAATTGCCTGTAGGAGGTTGCCTGTTGCTCTCTTTGCTTTTATTTTACAGGTGCAATAGAGGTATTTTATTGCCTATACTAAGCAACTTTTCACCACTGATATCTGCGAGTGTAATAATGTGTTCATTATAATTGGATTGGATGTGATGTGTGTGTTTGTACACTGCTTTGGCATCTTTGATAGGTGGGCTAGAAGAGAATTAGTAACAGGAATGATGATACCTCAAGCCTATCACTGACTTGTGCAGGTCAGCTTGCTGTCTCCTCCTTTTGGTCTTCTGCTTTTCTCACTAGATGTATAAAATTAAAGGTTGTCAAATAAGTTGGAGGTGTGGGATAGGATTTGATATTACACCTTTCTGTGAGTTACCAATCAAAGTGGTTTACATATTACATACAGGTATTTATTTTGAACCTGGGGCAATAGAGAGTAAATGTCTTGCCCAGATTCACAAAGAGCTGAGGTGGGAATTGAGCTCTGCTCCCCCCCCCCCCCCCCCCGGGTCTCGGGCCACTGCACTAAGAATTAGGCTACTCCTCCACTCCAATCAGCTTGGAGTGTTGGTTCTAATTATCTTGGGTCACTTTTGATAACCAGTTAATATAACCATATGTTGGTAGTGTAGTGAGGTTAAGTTTCTTCTAATTATGGTTAATTCAGCAACTTTCATCCTTAGTTGACAGTGGCTGATTTAGAAAAGATAGTTCATGCTTTGGTCATGAGTACATTGGACTAGTGCAGTTCTGTGTTTTTAGGGTTGAAGGTATTGCAGTTAGTAAAAAAATACATCAGGGAGAACAAAGTGGGGTCATGTGACCT